>NC_067401.1:163640681-163981181 GCF_016432865.1 Antechinus flavipes
TCCCAGGGTTTGCCTTCTGACTTGGGACTGGAATCTGCCCCTGCCCCCCAATTTGCTCCTCTGCTGAGCCAGGACCAAGAGTCTTAGTTGCTGGTTTGCTGTGATGAAGAAGACCCTCTCACCAGCTTTCCCAGAGTCTGTTTGGCCCAGGTTGAACATCACTTTCATCCCAGTGAGACTGATCTTTCTTGAATGTTTTTCAGTTTATCTTAAGCTGAAGAGTGGTTTCATGCCATCAGATTCTGTTCAGAAGCTTGGTTTCTTGTGGTTTTCTAGGGAAACTGGGAGAGCTCCAGCAGCTTCCTGACTTTACTCCACGCTAAGAACTTTGACTTTACTTGGGTATTCTAAGCCTCCAGACCACACTCTCAGGCATCTGTAGTGTCTTTTAAGTCCTTCCTAATTTGCTTCTTTCAGGATTTAGTAAGCACCTGGAACTCTACTGGAACTACCTAATGCAGAAGTGTTGTCTGGGCTGGCAATTCTTGCTTCCTAAGAACTGAAAGGGATGAGGACACTACCTGTATATAACTCCTTAAAAAACATTCTTTTTTTCAAGACAGGGTCTTTCCCTTTCTTCTCCCAAATAAGATAAACCAGTTTCATATAGACAAAATCCTAGATCACTTCTGTGGGTAGTTCTACTTCTTTTAACAAGAAACAGGCAAACATTTGGGCCAAGGCAATTTAGTCTCTCACAACAATTTGGTAATCCACTTCCTTTTTTGTTGTTAAAGCTTTTATTTTCAAAACATATGTATAGATCATTTCAATATTCACCCTTGCAAAACCTTGTTCCAATATGTTTTCCTCCCTTCCCTCCACCCATTCCCACAGACAGCAAGTTATCCAATATATATGAAATATCTGTAATTCTTTTATACATATTTCCAAAATTATCAAGCTGCACGAGAAAAATCAGATTTAAAAGGAATCAAAAAGAGGATGAAAACAAAATGTAAGCAAACAGCAATAAAAAATGAAACTACTATGTTGTAATCCACATTCAATCCCCAATAGTCCCCTCTCTGGGGGCAGAGGGCTCTCTCCAATACAAGACCGTTGGAACTGGCTTGAATCACCTTGCTGTGAAAAAGAGCCAAGTCCATAAGAATTGGTCCTTGTACAGTTTTGTTGCTTCTGTATACAATGTTCTCCTGATTCTACTCATTTCCCTTAGCAACAGTTCATGTAAATCTCTCCAGGCCTCCCTGAAATCATCCAGCTGATTTTCTTTCTTATAGAACAATTATATTCTATAACATTCATATACCCTAACTTATTCAGTCATTCTCCAGTTGATGGGCCTCCACTCAGCTTCTAGTCCTTGCCAGTACAAAAAGGGCTGCTACAAACCATTTTGCACATGTGGATCCTTTTCCCTTTTTTAGGATCTCTTAGGGATACACACCCAATAGTGACACTGTTGGATCAAAGGGTATGCAGAGTTGGATAGACCTTTGGGTATAGTCCCATATTGCCCTCCAGAATGTTTGAATCAGTTCCCAACTCTACTAACAACGTATCAGCAGCCTAGTTTACTCCAATTGATAAATGGAGAATGGTTTGTCTTATGATGTATTTTCTTACAAATTTGAGTCAATTTACTGTACATTTTAGAAATGAAACCTTTACCAGAACCCTTGGATTGAAAAGAATTTTCCAGTTTTCTGCTTCCCTTCTAATCTTGTCTACATTGGTTTTGTTTGTACAAAACCTTTTTAATTTAATATAATCAAAATGATCCATTTTGCATTTCATAATACTCTACTTCTAATTCTGTGACCATAAATTCCTTCCTTCTCCACAAATCTGAGGGGTCAACTACCCTTTGTTCTTCTAATTTGCTTCATCTTCATTTTCATTTTTTTTTCATTGATTCCCTTGATAGTCTTGACCTTTTGGTCTCCCAGATGAACTTTATTATTTTTTTCTACATTTGTAGTTTCTTGGAAGTTTGCTTAGTATGGTATTTAATAAGTAGCTGAATTTAGGTAAATTGTCATTGTTATTGTATTAGTTCAGCCTACCCATGAGTACTTGATATTCTTCCAATTGTTTAGATCTGACTTTGCATGAAAAGTGCTTTGTCACTGTGTTCATTTATTTTCTGACTTTGTCTTGGGATGTGAACTCTCCCAAACATTTTATATGATCTACAGTTATCTTAAGTGGAATTTCTTATCTTAAGTGGAATTTCTTTTTGTATATCTTGCTGCTAGACTTTGTTCTATATGGTAAGATATAGAAATGCTAATAATTTATGGGGATTTGTTTTGTGTCTTGCAGCTTTGCTAAATTAACTTTATTCATTGTTCCTAGTATTTTTAGGTTATTCTCGCAGATTCTCTTAATTATGCCATCATATCATCTACACAGAATGATAATTTTCACTTTTCATTGCCTACTGTAATTCCTTTTACATGTCCCAAACTCAACTTATATCTTACTTTACAAAAATTCCCACTTTTTAAACTTTCCTACTAATGTTGACGGTGCCATTGATCAAAATGTTATCTAGTTACTAGTTATCCAGACTCAAAACCCACATGTCAGTGTTGAGTTCTCCATCTCTCTCTATCCTCACCTCCCCATAACCATCAGTTTTAACACAGGAAGCTTTCTATTATAAACATCCTTGTGGCATCTGGGAATGTTACTACCGTGGGGCAAATACTCATCATCCCATGTAACGATAGCCACATTTCTCCTCACAGCACTCCTTCTTCCACTCAGCTGTGCAGTTAATCTTCTCAAAACACAGATCTATGTCACTTCTCCCAATTCCCAACTCAATAACCTTCAGAGATTTGACAATCCCATCAATGATTAGAGAATTTTGTGTAGCATTCAAAGCCCTTCACCAATGACCACCTCCCTTTTCCAGTCTCCTTAATCTTTATTCTATTCCATTTATTATGGAATCCAGGTAAAGGGTACTCTCTGCTTTGCAGTACCTCCAAAGGACATAGATCTAGGAAGTGGCAGAAATAGAACTAGGGTCTATCAGATCATATTGCCACAACAACCCCCAAAGCCCACCCAAACAAGCCCCTCCCCATCCTATCCTCTTTCCAGGATAGTTCCACCTTCTATTCCATCTCACCATTCTCAGTGATTTGGGGACACTAGGCTCCTTGCTGCTTTTCAGATGAAACCCTCCCTCTCCTGTGTCTTGTGCATTTGTCCTGGCTGTCCCTCATCCCTGGAATTCTCTCCTTCATTTCTGCTTCCGTAATTCCTTGTCTTCCTTCAAGTCCCTGCTGAAATGCTGTCTTCATCAGAAGCCTTGACCCGTTACTCCTTCCTGTGAATGCCTTCTTGCATGGGTGATCTCCAAATGGCATCTAGACAGCTAGGGGAACAAAGAACCAAGGAAATCATAGATGAATGGTTGACTGGGTAGAAGGTCAAAAGGATTCTGATTATTGTCACTATGAACAGAAATATTCTCTTGAATCAGAGAAGCTCATAAAGATGAAAAGAACAGGTCAGGAGCTGCTCCCCACCAAAGAGTTTTTTTTCTTCTTCCAAATTCTCCATGAATTTAGTTAATGATCTCTCTTTTTCTATTGGGAGATTTTCAGGAGATAACAAGCTGCTGATTGGGTGCATATTGAAGGTAAGGGAAGGAAAATAACATGGGTTTGAAGAAGCTGAGGCAGGTTGAGATGTGAGAATATGTTGAGATATGAATTTGCCAAGGCTCACAAAGCTAGTCAAATGTGAGAATGGACTTGATGTGAGATCTTCCTGATTTTGAGCTCTGTATCTTTGCATTGTACAGTTCCAGCACTGTGGATAATAATCAGGATAATAATTAGGTGAATAGAAAGGAAAGAGTATTAGGGAAGACAGAGAAGAAGACAAGGAGAACAATGGCAACTTTTTTTGTCCTTTTGATTGGACATGTCTCAGAGAAGGGAAAAAAGAAAGGTAAATCAAAAAGGTTTTGAGAAAAACATATCAATTTCCTCTTATTTATCCACCTTGAACACAAAATATTTTTCCCTATTAATGCACAGTCAAACAGAGACCAGAAATTTAAAAGTTTAACTTTGAGAGATACTTTAAATCTTTGGCAAAGATACAATGTAGGTGGAAGAGTGGCAAAAATATTTAGTGAGAATGATTAGGAAATATATAGTTTGAAACTTCAGGAAGGGAGAGTGTGGCTTATATTCAGGATACTAAGTATCTGACAAGCTTTTTCTGTCTGAACAAATACTCCACCCTGCAATGCCAGAAGTGACTGGAGAGGAGGTAAGTGGTATAAAGAAAAAATGGTGTTTTGTGATGTCAGTTCTACCTCAGACTTCCTTACAAAAATAAAATGTCAGGAGTCTCAACAGTCCTTTTGTATGACTGCAAGACTGAGTGAGAGTGAGCAAGTGAGAGAGAGAGAAGGAGAGAGGAAGAGAGAGAAATGAAGAGGAAGAGAGGAAATAGGAGGAGAGAGGAGAGAGAAGAGAGAGGAAGATGGAGATGGAGGAGGGAGAAAGGAGAGAAGAAAAGAATGGAGGAAGAGGAGAGCAGAGAGGAGAAAAAGGGATGTATGAGAAGGAGGAAAGAGGAGAGAGGTGCAGGAGAGAGAAGAGGAGTAATGAAGAGAAGAGAGGAGGAGGAGGAGGAAAACTACCTCCCTGCCATAGGCTTTAGGGACTCCATCAAGGCACCAGGCAGAAGAAGCTCATCCTACTCTCCTGAGAAATTAAGCCAGCCTTAGCCTTGGCATCCAACTCTCTGGCTCATTGGATGTTAAGGGTATCAAAGACCAAATGTATTGTCTGTCCTATTGTTGTCCTCTTTTGTCCTATATTGTTATCCTATATTAAGTGTTCTATTGTTTGGACATTAAAATATAATTTTAATTTTGGGGAGTGTTTAGCAAAATTATTTATTTTTAACACACATTGCTTTATGAATTATGTGGGTAGAGAATAATCAGAGCAAAATTATATAACCATGGGAGAGAGTTAAAAAAAAAAAAGTGAACAAAGTATATGGTGCTTTATATTCTTTCTCCTTAATTCTTTCTCTGAATACAGATGGCATTTGTTGTCCAAAGTCTATTAGGATTGCTTTGGATCACTAAAGCACTGAGAAGAACCAATTCGTTCCTAGCTGATTATCACAAATTCTTGCTGTTATTTTGTACAAAGTAGTCTTCCTTCTGCTTGTTTCATTCAGTATCAGTTTGTGTAAATCCAAATTATTATTCTTTGCAGATGATATCATGGTATACTTAGATAACCCTAGAGAATCAACTAAAAAATTATTAGAAATAATACACAACTTTAGCAAAGTTTCTGGATACAGAATAAATCCATATAAATTATCAGTATTTTTATACATCACTAATAAAACCCAACAACAAGAGGTACAAAGAGAAATTCCATTTAAAATAACTGCCAATAATATAAAATATTTAGGAATCTATCTGTCAAGTTTAAGTCAGCAACTATATAAGCAAAACTATAAAACACTTTCCATACAAATAAAGTCAGCTCTAAACAACTGGAAAAATATACCAACTCCCAAGAAACTGACCTAGAAAAAATAACAACAAAATTCATCTCAAAGAACAAAAGGTCAAGAATTTCAAGAGAATTAATGAAGAAAAAAAAATGAAGGTGGCCTAGATATACCAAATATAAAACTATATTATAAAGCAGCGGTCATCAAAATCATTTGATACTGGCTAAGAAATAGAGCAGTTGATCAGTCTGCTCAATAGTCAATGACTATAACTAGTGTTTGACAAACTCAAACACCACAGCTTTTGGGATAAGAATTCACTATTTGACAAAAACTGCTGAGAAAATTGGAAACTGGTATGGCAGAAACTAGGCATTGACCCACACTTAACACCACATACCAAGATAAGGCCGAAATGGATTCGGGATCTGGACATAAAGAATGATATTATAAACAAAATAGAAGAACGTAACATAGTTTACCTCTCAGATCTGTGGAGGAGAAAGGAATTTGGGATCAAAGAAGAACTAGAGAGCATTATTGATCACAAAATAGATAATTTTGATTATATTAAGTTTAAAAGTTTTTATACAAACAAAACTAATGCAGACAAGATTAGAAGAGAAGCAATAAACTGGAAAAACACTTTTACATCCAAAGGATCTGATAAAGGCCTCTTTTCTGACATATATAGAGAATTGACTCAAATTTATAATAGTTCAAATCGTTCTCCAATTGATAAATGGTCAAAGGATATGAACAGACAATTTTCAGATGAAGAAATTGAAACTATGATCATATAAAAAGGAGCTCAAAATCACTATTGATCAGAGAAATGCAAATTAAGATAACTCTCAGATAGCACTACATACTTGTCAGATTGGCTAAAATAACAGGAAAAGATTAGTAGGAGGAGTGCAGAGGAGTGCAGGATATGATGGCTTGGAATAAAAACTTGTGCTTGCAAGCTGCTGTGTCTGGGCACTCTGTTGAACACAAGATCCACTGCTCGATGAGGCAGTGGCCAGAGATCTCTGAAGGCCTGGGACTAGGTAAGCAGTAAAAATCTACTGCTTCATGAGGAAGTGGCTGGAGAATTTCAAAGGCCTGGGATTAGGCAAGACTGTCAATCAGTAACTTCTGAGGGACAGGTTACAAGTGGCAGCACAAAATTAAGACAACTCTGAGATATCACTACATGTGATGACCGCGTATTTAAAATCATCCGGAGTCAGGAATTCAGGTTAAGGGAAAAATCTTCAATTTTTATTCTCTGGAGAGGTAAAGAAGGTTTGTAATAGCAATATGGGCAGCTGCGACAAGAAGCCAGCTACCAGAGGGAGATCGGAGGTGAAGGGGGATCGCTATAGCAATGCAAGCAGCTGTGACAAGATACCAGCCAGCAGTCTCTCTTTCTGCTTCCCTTTCCCACTCCCCTGCCTCCACCCACCAAAATCATCATTTCCTATACAACACATCAGGGCTTGCACAAAGAGTGGGCGGGGCCATTCTTTCTCCAAGTATATATATTAATAGAGTACGGTCCAATTACTATTTAGCCTCAGGTGCTTGGGACCTCAGTGCATCAATTCAAGCCTCAGCCCATTACAACTACACACCTGTCAGATTGGCTAGAATGACAGAAAAAGATAATGTGGGATGTTGGAGGGGATGTGGGAAAACAGGGACACTGATACATTGTTGGTGGAATTATGAATACATCCAGCCATTCTGGAAAGCAATTTGGAACTAATGCTCAAAAAGTTATCAAACTGTGCATACCCTTTGACCCAGCAGTATTACAACTATGCTTATATCCCAAAGAGATACTAAAGAAGGGAAAGGGACCTGTATGTGCAAGAATGTTTGTGGCAGCCCTCTTTGTGGTGGCCAGAAACTGGAAACTGAGTGGATGCCCATCAATTGGAGAATGGCTGAATAAATTGTGGTATATGAACATTCTGGAATATTATTGTTCTGTAAGAAATGACCAGCAGGATGATTTCAGAAAGGCCTGGAGAAACTTACATGAATTGATGCTGAATGAGATGAGCAGGACCAGGAGATTATTATATATTTCAACAACAGTACTATATGATGATCAATTCTGATGGCCATGGCTCTCTTCAACAATGAGATGAACTAAATCAGTTCCATTTGTTCAATAATGAATAGTACCAGCTACACCCATCGAAAGAACTATGGGAAATGATTATCAACCACTATGCAGAATTCCCAATCCCTATATTTTTGTCTGCCTGCATTTTTTATTTCCTTCACAGGCTAATTGTACATTATTTCAAAGTCCAATTCTTTTTGTACAGCAAAATAACTGTTTGGACATGTATACTTATATGGTATTTAATTTATACTTTAACACATTTAACATGTATTGGTCAACCTGCCATCTTGGGGAGGGGATGGGGGAAGGATGAGAAAAATTGGAACAAAAGGTTTGGCAATTGTCAATGCTGTAAAATTACCCATGCATATAACTTGTAAATAAAAAGCTACAATAATAATAATAATAATAAAAAGTGGCAGCACAACGTAGACGCAGCACTTTCAGGATTGTCAGGCCCCGCAAGGGAAGTTTCAACAGTCTCATCGAGAGACGAGAAGGCAAAGAAGCATAATGGATCTGGGTCTAAGTTTACCCATGATCATGCCTGATGACACAGCCAAGCATACAGCTCAAGTATATAAGTTTGAGAGCCAGACAGGTGATTCTCTAGCAGAAAACACATCTGATGAGGACCAGGGGGCTTACTTCTGGGCTTGGAGGCTCCAGGTCCATTATGTGCAGCTCAGCAAAATTCAGGAGGACGTAAGTAAGTTGATTAAGCAATTAGAAAAAAAAAAAAAAAGATGCTAGAATCTCTCCTACAGGTCTTGTCAGAGAAGAAACAAAAGATTACTTTACAAGAGAACAAGAAGTGCAAGAGTTACAGGTTGACTTAGAGAAGAAATGAAAAGTAACTTTACAGCAATTAGAACAAGTACAAGAATTCCACCTAAAGGTTGAGTCAGAGAAGAAACAATAGATTACTTTACAGCAGTTAGAACAAAAGGAGGTGAGATTAGAGCCAGAGAGGTGGAAATTAGGGGGAGAACAACTAATTGAATACAATGGGTTAAAATTGATTTTAAGGAATCCCACAAGTTAAAACTAGGAGAGATTTTAACTTGTGCAGCCAGACAAGGAATTGTGAGGGGAAAAGCAAGCAAAGAGTTGGTGCCCGAAGGCCCAGAGAGTGCAGTATGTGGGGCAGAGCTAAAGAAGTCTTTTTTAGCATTTTACTGATTTATATAGCATGTTACTGTTCTAGGTGATCTGCAGAGTTTAGCCATTTAGTAGAGAAAAGAGTTAAGTATCTTAATTACCATGGTGAGTTGAGCAGAAAGGGAATTAAGTGGGTTAAGTATCTTGCTGAAGAGAAGGGGTATGGTCTTTTCCACATTCAAAGCTTGGTTTGGGTTTCAATTCTGCCTACTGCTAAGCATGTGCCCTGAGAGTATTCCCCATCTCCTGATCCTCCTCCCTCAACTAACAACCTGGCCAACAAGAATGAGAGCCCTCTCTCCACAGTGATGTGGAAGCACTTAGATGGCATCTGGAAGGGCCTGGGTTGGATCATAGGTTGGGGACCCGGATATGCTCTCCTCATATCAGATGCAGACCAGACAGCAGAAGAATGGATCCCAAGCAGGAACATCCATCACCTGGGGGATGAAGAAGAGCAGGATCAGATGATGTCATCGTCCACGACGATGGCCCAGAAGGATCGGCAGGATGTCAGCAGCCCTTCAGACACTGATGACAGCCATGTCCCTCTTGACTATGACATCAAAGATGACAAACGCAGCACCAGTGTCACAGCTGAGTTGGACTTCCCTAGTTGATGCACAATGCCTAGAAGTAGACAAAACTGGACAGTGGACTTGGATGCCTCTCCCACGACCTCCCACTATTCATATGATGGGCTGAGGGGAGGCTTTGCCAGTTTTCCACTTGTAGACAATGCCTTTAAAATAAATACTGGGTTGAACACCATGTTATATTTTCTTGGTTTTGGCCCTTCTTGGACCTAGTTCTTGCTATTTTACTTTTGTTTGCTTTTGTTGTATTTTTGTATACCTTGTAGTCTCATTAATTAAGCGAGCTATTGTTGATGTCAAAGGTAATTTGATGTGATGAGCAGTACCCGCTAAACAAGAAAAGGGAATTGTAAGGTCTGGAAAGGAACCTTACATAGTGCAAGGAGGAAGATGCCTGAGGCATCAAAGATTTTTGTGATCTCTGTAGCTAGTAGGGACTACCTCGTGAGCGGAAAACTCTAGCCTCATTGAAAATGTATCATTAATGGGACACGTCTCCTTCTCTTAATGGCTGTGCAAGTGACTTCATAGACCCAATATAAGTAGTGGGGACCAGGAAGAAGGAGTGCAGAGGAGTGCAGGAAGAGTGCAGGAAATGACCGCATGGAATAAAGACTTGAGCTTGTAAACTGCTGTGTCCCGATGCTCTGTTGAACACAAGAACCACTGCTCAACAAGGCAGTGGCCAGGATCTCTGAAGGCCTGGGATTAGGCAAGACTGGCAATCAGTAACAGCTGAGGGGGAGGCTACACCTACCCCCATAATGTTATACCCTCTTTATTAAGGTAATCCCTTTTCATACTGATCCTATACCTGGGGGATACCCCAAGCTCCTAGGAAATCTTGTGTGAGTCCTCTAAGCTTTGTGCTCTGCAAAATTTCCTTTTCTTATCTCTTGTTGTCCTGCTGCCTTGTTGGGGTATGACTTAATGGTGAAATTGGGGACCTAAATTCCTCTTCTTAAACTTCGGGTGCACTTTTTATGCTTCTCTCAAAGCCCTCTCATATTCCATCTGAAATCTGGGAGGAAGTAGATTCCTCTGTGTGGGACCCAGGAATCCCTGGGCGGGCTACTCATGCTACCCCAGTTTTAGTGTGCCTCTGGGATCCCAGCATGTTCCCTCGTAGGTGACAGAAACCAATGAAGCCAGAGGCCAGAGAGGAAATGCAACCCCTCATTGAAAAAAGATTTAAGCACAAGCTTTTAGTTCCTTGTGAGTTTTCCTGTACTTTAGATCTGGAAGATGCTTTTTTGTATAGCACTGCTTAACTTTCTAGGTTCCCGAGGCTACAAAATGTCTTTGTCTAAGGCCCACATTGCTGATCAGTACCTCAAGTATTTGGGGCATAAATTAACTTCCACTTCCCACATGCTCAAAAGGAGAAGAAGCAGGTGATCTTGCCACTGCCAGAACCTGCCTCAAAGGAAGCTAAACTGATCTCTGCTCCAGTGTTAGCCCTGTCTGATTTAAATGGGGAAAGGAAGGCAGGTTACTCTGTGGTGAACCTTTGCAACCGTGGAGGCTAAACCCCTCTCCCTGGGACTTCTGCCCAGAGGGCCAAACTCTTTGCCCTCAGCAGAGCTTTAGGATTGGAGAAAGGAATGAGAATGAACATCTATACTGTCTGCAAGTATGCCTTTCATGTCTTGCATGTTCATGGGGCTATATGGAAAGAAAGGAGATTTTTGACAACCACATATTCCTCTATTAAGAATATAGAAGAAATTCTACAATAACTGCGCGCTGTCCATGGACTTAGAGAGGTTTCTCTTATGGTTTGTAAAGGACACAAGAAAGAAGATTCACTTTTGGTCAAGGGAAAACAGGCTTGCAGACTCAGCTCCCCATGCTGCTGCCCAAATGCCCCTGATGGCAATTTTGATTCCCCAACATCAGACTCCTACACTATAGCCGCCAGGAACAGGTCTTTGCTAAAGAAAGAAGGGTACATCTTTCTCCTTCTGGGTGGTTTCAAAAATCCTTGGGCCAACTTCTAATCCCAGAAGTCAACCAGTGGAAATTTCTTTTTGGCTTACACTAAACTACTTACTTGGGAAAGAATGTCCTCTAATCTCTTGGGAAACCAATTGTTATTGGTCACACAGTTAGACAGGTCTGCTTCCTTCATTCCAGCTTTCTTTTTTGTTATTGGTGTTTTCCTCCACTTTCTCCAAGATAATTGTTTTCTTCCCTACTACTAGTGAGTTTGTTTTCCAGATTCCAAGCCACGAACTT
The DNA here is from genome assembly GCF_016432865.1 of Antechinus flavipes. Classification (NCBI taxonomy): domain Eukaryota; kingdom Metazoa; phylum Chordata; class Mammalia; order Dasyuromorphia; family Dasyuridae; genus Antechinus; species Antechinus flavipes. The sequence continues at coordinate 163,652,277 of NC_067401.1, forward strand.
CCCAATTTATACACTGCTAGCTATTTATTCCTAAAACCCAATATTCCCTGGATGCTGCTGCCACCATCAAGTCTCCCCTTCTGAGTCTGGATTTAGTGAGGCAGGAGCAGTTCTACACTTCTTATCAGCCTGAAACAGCTCCAGAAGATGACTTTCCTCCCTTTGCCCCCAAAGATTTTGGGTTTGGATTGCTTGAGGGGTGAGGTGTAAGAAAATAGCAATTCCTTAGAAGTCCTAAGGCTAGCCAGCTTTGGGAAGGTCACAAAAAATACTGGCCAAAAGCAGTAATTTAATACTGATGCTGTTAGTCTGTAAGCTGTAGAACTCAATGACAGGAACCACCCCACCCTTACCACTCCTCAATTGAACCTCTATACCATAACAGGAAAATAGCAACCTAATCTTTATTTCTCTTTGGTACAAAGCTATCTTCCTAAATCTGACTCTTTGATAAAAACTCCTTTGGAGCTCTGGCTCATTTCAATTGGTGTCCCACTTATCTCCCTGATTCTGACTCTTTTGGAACTTTAGCTTACTGTCAAGCAGTGTAATTTCTTCTTGCTTCTGCCTCTTTCCTTAATATGTAGAAACTTTAACCTACCTTCAAGTAGCATAATAAATTTTTGCTCCTTAACATGGAGACTGAGTGTGCAAATTCTTGCACACTCTTATTGAGATGTCTTTCTCCTCAACAAAAAGGTATTCACAATTTGATAGCCCTTTGGAAATAGTTCCAAATTGCTCTCTATAATGATTGGAACAGTTCAAAACTCCACCAATCATATATTAGTGTCCCAATTTTCAAACATTCCTCCAACATTTATCATTATCTTGTAATCTTAGTCAATGAAGAGCTTTTATAGTAGAGGGGAAAGGGGGAAGAGGATGGTAGGAATATTTGAACCTCATTTTCATTTAAATTAATTCAAAAAAGAAAGAGTATATGGACAAACTCACTGGGGATAGAAATCTATCTTTTCCAATATGGAATTGGGATGGAAAAGGAAAAAGCAAAGGAGAACCCAAGATGATAAAAGGGAAGATCAATTAAGGAAGGCAATGGTCAGAAGCAAAATAGAATTTTGAGGAGGGAATGAGATTTTTGAAAATAGAAGCATAAACAAAAGAAAACAGGATGGAGGGAAATACACAGGTAATAATCATAAAGTTTGAAGGGTGTGGAATGTTCTGTTATTTGAAGTGATCATTGTATTATAATTATTCTAGAGAAATAGGAGAAATCAGTACCTTTGAAAGGGTTGGACTTGGAGGACTGAAGGACAAAAAACTTTTCAAATTTGGGATACATTAGAAATTTCCCTAGGAAGTGAAAAATACTACACATACTGTGCCTCTGCCGTGTCAAAACCCCCAGTCTATCAATGGAGTATTGCCATTGATTGGAATCAGTTCCAGACTGTTCAAATAATTAGCAAGACACATTAAATAATTAAGTAGAACTGAATACCTGCACACTTTTATCATCTGTGCAGCTAGTGCAGAGGTCTATAAAAGAATAGAGGCAAAGGGTGAGAGCATACATGACAAAAACATTAGCACATACATATTTTAGGTTATATGTGTACATTCATTTTTTACATAGTTCCATATGAGTCTCTATGTGACAATTTAGGAGAGGAAAATCAGAACAAAGGGGAAAAACCATGAGAAAAAAAAACAGAAGAAAAAAGAAGGTGAAAATATATGCTGCTATTTGTAATCATCTCCATAGTTCTCTCTCTGGATGTGAATGGCATTTTTCATCCAAACTTCATTGGAATTAATTGCTTTGGATCACAGAATTTCTGAGAAGAGCCAAATCTATTATTGTTGCTATGTACAATATATTTCTGGTTCTATTCAGCATCAATTCATGTAAATCTTTCCAGGGATTTTTAAATAAGCATACTCATCATTTTTTATGGAACAATAACATTCCCTTACATTAATATATAATAATTTATTCAACCATTTCCCAACTGATAGGTATCTACTCACTTTCCATTTTTTGCCACCACAAAAAGAGCTGCTATGAACATTTTTGTATATATGGGTCCTTTTCTAATATTTTTTATCATTTTTGGGGATACAGACCCAGCACTTCTGGAACAAAAGTTTTAGGAAGGCACAGTTTGATAGCCTTTTGGGCATAGTTTCAAATTGTTCTCCAGAATGGATGGAACAGTTCACAATTCTACCAACAAGATCATTGGTTTTTTTCACCTTCAAAGTAAAGAGGAAGAAAAGAAGGAAAGGAAGGCAGGAAGGAAGGAACGAAGGAAGGAAGGTAGGAACAAAGGAACGAAGGAAGGGAGGAACAAAGGAATGAAGGAAAGAAGGAACGAAGGAAGAAAGGAAGGTGAGAGGAAGAAAGGAAGGGAGGGAGGGTGGAAGAAAGAAAGGAAGGAGTGGAAGAGGGAGAGAAGGAAGAAAAAGATACAAATGCATGAAAATCTCTGGGTTTTGAGCAGGAGAAACAAAGTGGAATAGAAAATCATGATGAGAGCTGGAAGTTCTCTGAATTCTCTTGCTAGGCAATCAGTGGTTCTCAGAGTTGGATTCATTCATGCCTCCTATCAAATTCTTAAGGTAGAGGAAAACAAAGAGATTTCTTTCAACTGCCCAGCTAGATTTATCAGTGCCATGCAAATTTAAGGTAGAATCAGAATCAGAAAATCAGTAAACATTTACTAAGCCTAGGCATCTTAAGTGTTGAGAATACAAAGAAAGGTGCAAAGATTCATAAGACAGTCCCTATGCTCAAGGAGATGATTATCTAATGGGGGAAAAATACATAAAAAGAAGATGAAAAGCTGGTGGGGAGGGATAAGTAGAAAAGAAGAAGGTGGGTCCAAATGTCTACCTTGCCAAAGAAGAGGGGGGTTTCTGGAGCAAATGGTGCTGAGGAGGAATGAGTTTCAGAATTGATTCCATTTTGCAGAATGGAAATGATGAAAGAGCTGACTGGGAGTTTTGTTGAATGGTAAGTATTGACAATGAAATATCTCAAAATAGTCTATTGGTTCTCAGAGTCAAGCACATAGGAGAGTGTGGAAAGATACAACCTTTTGGTCCACTGTTCCACAGGGCAATATGTTACAAGCCCAGACCATTAGTGAATTGTGCTTTCTGGTCAAAGACCCAGACAAAAGGTCAGTTGAAGCATCCTCATGTCCAGAGTGGGGTAACAAAACAGAGAAGCATGATCTAGTAACCAAAAGGAGATGGGTTCTAAAGATTAGCCATGAAAGCTTTCTGGGATGAGGAAGTCTGAATTATAACCAGACCATATCAGCAAGCTTGTGGGAGTGTTTCAACAGTCAGGGCTGACTAAATGTATACCAGACTTGTGTAGCAGGAGATAGGCCTGGGAGAGGGAGGCATAGGCTCCAAGACATCTCAGGAAGTACTTTCCATTTTCCATCCATGGAGTAAATAATTGGAGTTAATGAACTGTCTAATGTGGTGATGTATCTGGACGATATATTTGTCCTTGGGAAGATGCTGACAGAAGATAATGAAAACCTAATGCAATAAATTCTGATTGAGCCAGACAAAAAAGATCTAAAGCTTTTGATCACCAATGTCAGTGTTACAATATGCAGAATATGGGTTGCACAGTATCTCCAAAAAAAAAAAAAGTGAACCTCAACCCACAGAAAACAGAGGTGTTCCTGGTTTGACCAGTCCAAAGAGCCTTAGAGATAGAAGTCCTTAGATAGAGATAAAAGTCTTCAGATCTTTTCTAGTATTTGGCATTTTCTATGGCAAGTTGATTTGTTTTTGTTTTTGTTTTTTTTAATAGCCTTTTATTTACAAATTATTTGCATAGGTAATTTTACAGCATTGACAATTGCCAAACCTTTTGTTCCAATTTTTCCCCTCTTTATCCCCATCCCCTCCCCAAGATGGCAGGTTGACCAATACATGTCTGAAGTGGAAAAGCACCCCAAAATGGGACCATGAGAAACATAATTTTAAATCCTTGTAGTTAGTTTATTACTAGTTCTTCACTCCCTAATACAGATGGTATTTTTAACAACCCAGATGTACTGTCCTGAGTCTTGAGAACTTGACAACCTGATAAGCTTAAAGAAATGCTGCTTGTTGCTGCCTAAAAATGACCCCTTTAAAGTGATAACTTTTTGCTTCCTGTTTAGAACGGAAATTCTTTTATTATGACAAATGTATCAAGAAACATTTTGATGTCTCTCTCTTCTTTCTCTGAATATATGGCCCTGAGGCCACTCATAACTGACCCCTCTAGTCTTGATGTTGGGGTTCAGTTGCTAGCTAGCAATAAATGCTCTTAAAACGTCATTATTTTGGCTGCCCTGTTTTTCCCTCTCCTGGGCACTTCATTTGGAGGCTTCCCAGCAACATAACCTTTGGCTCTGTTTCGACAGCCAGTCCCTTTCTCTGGAGGGCAAAAGGGGTTACCAGCTTTAGAGGGTGGCCAAAGAGAGACGTTCCTCAGCCTCACATCTTGGTAATCCACCTTTGCGGATCACAGAGGAGACATAAATTTGACTCAATTGGCTTTGAGTGTTCTGGGAACTGGTTTATTTCTGGGTGAGTACTCAAGGATTGTAGGTGGTTATGCTGGACACAGCAATAGTAATGTCCACCAGCCTCCACAGGATGCTATCAGAGTGCCCTGGCTGGTTATCTTTTGTGTTCTGGAATTGTTTGTCTATTGTCTCTTTGTGTTTAAGTGCACTTGTGACTATCTGGTTCTGTGTGCCAGTGGCATAACTCTGGTTTTGAGTGCCTTTTGGCACTATCTGGTTCTCTGGGCATTCTCTGTGAAGGCAGAAAAATGCACCAAACTGGGGCTCGGAAACCTAAAAAACTCCGTTTGGTTTCTGGAGGGAGGCTCTCAAGCTGCATCAACTTCTCTCAGGGCTCTTCTAAAGTTTCTGAATAGCCTCTAGTCTGTATATGTTAAATGTTTTGTTTAATGTTGTAATTGTGCCCCTATGTCTATGATTTTTGTTCTGTGTTTATGACTTGTCTATCTGTTGTGTTGATTTAAAGAGCTCTGTTAAGTTTTAAAAACAATGGTTAAGAAATTTGGCTCACCTTCCTTTCTCCCTCTTCCCCCACCCCCACACACTAATTTGGTTATTTCCATATTGTAACTATGCTTGATATAAAATTTTTCTGTGTGTGATTTTAAACTTTTTAATCTGTTGTACTAATTTGTAAGTAAAAGAACAAAAAAACTTGACTATTTTAAACTGGTGGAGAAGTTTTCCCTGAAAAGCAGGTTTTCAAAGTCTGCTAGAGAGGATTAATGGCGATAAAATCTTATCTGCTTAATGTCACCTGGGAAAAAAAAGTTTATGCCAGTGGCCTTGAAACATTCAGGCAGAAGGAAGAAAAAAGAAAAACTACTTGGTTTGCTTCTGAAACACTGGGTAATTTGTTAACATTATGGGTTATGTTTGCTGAACACGTGGATTTTATAGAGTTATTAGCTATTTACTGTATTGTGAATCTTAAAACTTCTAAAAGGAAAAGGGAAAGGAGAATGATGGTGATTTATGAAACATTGATTTGTAGGAGCAGTTGTAGATTTGAAGGGTTTTAGGAGTAAGGAAAGAGAAGAGGTGGGGGTTAGAGAAATAGGAGAGGATCTTTTGTCTTCAGAGGTAAAGATTCAACTCACACACACACACCCTCTCCTCTGCTTCTGCTACTTTAGCAATGGAGCATCTAATAGAAGGGTTGTTAAAATGTGTTTATAGTATATAGCTGAGGGAAAGAAAAGAGTTAAGTAGAAAGATAAAAAGGAAGGGTTTTAATGGAAGGATTTCTTGAGTGGGAACAGGAGGGAATCTTTTGTGCAGATTTAGCTCACCTTCCTTTCCTCCTCTCCTTCCCCTTCCCCCACCCACCAAACTAAGTGTGTTCCAGCCTTTTTTTGATCAAGTCGCAGCAGCCGCCTGACAGGAGCAACTGTGATTTTAAAGGGACAGCCTACATTTGTTTTTGTTTTTGTTTTTTGGATACATAATGATTTCCTTGGTTAAGGAATATTGTTATAACTGTGATCTATAATTTGATAAAGTTATTTTTAAAAGTTTAATTGATGTTTTAAAGAATCTTTCAGATTCTTTTATGTGGTATTAGGATATTCTGTATAAGATATTCTGTATAAGTTTTAATTGATTGTATTGATTGTATGACCATCATTTAAAGGACTTCTGAAAATAATAGGTTTTTTTTCTTTCTCTTTTTGGAAATGTTTCTGTTATAGGCAATATGTAATTTGGAATTTTTCTATGTATTGGGTATTTTAAAGGAAAATTATTTGTATAATGTTCAACTTATGACACTGCCTACTTAGATATGAAAGATGACTTGCGAACTTACTGAAACAAATTTCTTACTGTTACCAATATAAGGTCATGGTAAATACCTGGTTGGAATCTACCTGACACTTTATTCAATGGAATTTGTTATTGGAGGTAAAATTTGTTGGGCTTGTAATTAATATTTATAGGGAATTTTTAAGCTCCATCCTCTGATGATTAGTGGGACAATTACCTGGAGTATAAGTGGGTTAAGGCTACTTTATCCTGTGTCCTGTATGTGCTGAAGGATCAGTTTTTATATTATGTGATACTCATATGTCTGCATTTTTTTTCTCCTCCTGTGCCTAATAGGAGCCAATGGTGAGTAGAATTTATGAATGCAATTCAATTATGTCATACTTTGCTGTTTCCAATCTGGTTATATGTAATCATTGTATCCTAAATACTTAGGCAAATGAGTGTTTAGCCTGGTCATCTATCTGTTACTAGACATTCGTGTCTGAAGATATTCAGGTTTTTATAGGTTTCTAAGTGATGAGAGGACAATTAACAGTGGTCTATGAAACCCAACTGCTGTTTTTATTGGGACTACAGCTGACAGGCATTTGGCTGTCCTGTGAGACAAGCATGCTTTTTTCCATGGGCAGCTGCTGGCCGTTCTATTTTGGCCTCCCCACATCTTGCAGCAATCCTTGTGGACCAGTCTTTCTGTCTTCTCTCCTTATCAGCATGAAGCAGTTTTTGAATGAGATGCTTCGCCCTCTGCCCCTGATAGATTGATATGGGGAATTGGAAAATGATTGATAAATGACTGTTAAACCCTAAATGGGTCATTTATTACTGTGTGTTGAGATTGGGATGGAAATTGTTAAAATTGTATAACTCTTGCTGTTATGTTTGAATGATTTTTAGGAAACCCTACTGTGCTATATATAGGAATTTACTCTTGGGATTTATATGTGGGATGGTTATTTGACAGTTTATTTGCTTTTTTTTTTTGGATGATACATTTGCCTGGGACAAAAGGGGAGAGAAGAAGAGATAGGAAATTGGGGAAAGAGGAAGAATGGGAACTCCTAGTTTCCTGTTCACTTTGCCTTAAGTACTTCTGCCCATTCCCTATCTCACTAGTTCAGATTGAATTAGAAGTCCTTTAAGGAGTCCTTTTTTCACTTTAACTCCTTGCTTAAACCTACTGGAATGTGACTGCTGATTATGCTTTAACTTTGAAATCCCTTATTCTGTTGGAGTTGCCCTGGCAGACTCAGTGTTTGGCACTTTTTTTTTGAAACATCCAGAAATCAGGCACCTTGGGACTTGGCAGTCCCCAGTCCTGTAACCCCAGGTTCTTAATTGGTATCTCAGTCATCTCAAAGGACATTTCAGGCCTCTAAAGTTCGGAATTTTCCTGCCTTGATGGTCTAAGTGTGCATATTCTGATAGCTCTGCTCAGAAATCTGTATTCTGGGTGGGGACAGGTGGAGCTACTCCAGGCCTCACCCTTCTCCCCTGGAGTGGGTTGCCCCTCTGAATGGGCAGCATGACTGTCTTGAGTCCTGCTACTCCCTATATAAGCAGAGGCTGAGTTAAATGCACAAATGACTTTAGACCACCTAACTCACAGTGAACTGTCCATCTCAAACTGGATTCTCTGGCTGAGATCGTGCTCCATCTGTCATGCTGCAACAGGGAGCCTTTGGGGTTGTCAGGGAGAGACTTGCCCTTGCTATATAAGTCTTTGCATTTTTCTACTTCTATTTTGGTTTATCTGCCTCAAATAGGGATGGTCAATATTATGGTTCTGGGACTGTTATATTAATGTTATATGATTTTTAAGAGAAGTTCGAATCCGCTTTTATAAATGACGTTCTTAGGCTCAGTTAAAGTAAAGGTAAAATTTAATTATACAATGCACGGGATAGAATGCTTGCAATAACAACACATACAGCAAATAATACACAAGAGGCAAAGAATAATAAGGATTATGATTAGAATAGCAGAGAAAGAGAGAGAATACATTACTCAGTACAATCAAGGGAGCTTCAACTCTAATTGGACGGCTGGGAAGGCCCCGATATTTCAGCCTGTGAGTCTCGATCGGGAAAGTCCTAGGCAGATCGTCATCTCCATAGGTAAGGCTTCAAAGTGGAGAATGCTTTGCCCACTCTTTATAGGGTTCCAAACAAAGAAGGCTTTGGGCCAAATGAAGACCTCATCTAAGACAAGGATGTACCAACTAGGGCTCCAGGTGGTTATAATCAAATGTTGCATTGATAAGGGGGCCAGTCCTTATAATAGCAACAGTTCCAAGGAGTGGTGAGTTCCTGGAATTATATAATTGGAGCTAAAACACAGGTGGTACATGCCTGTCTTATAGATTAAAAAGGAAAGAGTTGAAATATATGTTCTTTTGGGTCAAGGAACGGTCAGGTTTTCATAGGAGAAGGAGTTAAAATTTATGCTCTTGGGGTGAGAGAGTAGTCAAGTCCTCACAGGGGGAGTCATGTCCTTCCTCGATTGGGTTCTCATGGTTTACATGGGAATTAGGTTCATATGGGGAAAGTCACATCCTTACAATGATTTGAAATGAACTTACTACTAATAAGGAGATTTCTTATTCAGGGACCTTCCAGGTATCTAGGGGAAGGTAATTCAGTGATTTGAACTGTTGTAATACAGTTCCCTAAATGGCCCTACCTCAGTTTCCCTGAATTGTTCTCAGTTCCCCTGTGTGCAAATCCCACTCCTATTCTTTAGGACCGATATAACTTGGGGCTAGTTACTTGTATATGTGCCAACTCCAGATAAGAGGGAGTTCAATGAAACCTATGGGCAACTGACACTCCTACAGACCTCAAGATCCCCTGGCCTGGCTGATGGCTAGGACTGACAGAGCCCTGCAGAATGACTTGTGATTCTTGCAAGAGCCTTGTGCTATTTATTTCAGAACTGCACTCTCTAACTTCCTTAGGGGGGACTTGCTTATATGATCTGCTTTCCCATTTCTTTTTTTTGCCTGGGATGAAAACTCTCACTGGAACTGCTGCTCGCAGTTGCCTGACCTGTGCCAAGGTGAACCGCACCTGCCCTCACACTGTGTCTGCCCTGCGCCCCCGAGGGCTCACACCCGGGAAACACTGGGAAGTTGATTTCACATACATGGAAGTTTGGGTTCAAAGACATCGTTTTCTTTTGGTATTTGTTGGCATCTTCTCAGGATGGCCTGAAGCCTTTCCTGTGAGGTCCAAATCTGCTTTGATCGTGGCCAAGATACTTGTGACTGAGATTATTCCTGGGTTTGGGCTCCCCTTCTCCCTCGGGTCTGACAATGGCCCAGCCTTCATTTCTAAGGTTGTTCAGTCCTTGTCTAAAGCCCTCGGGTTCAAGTGGTGCCTTCACTGTGCTTATCGGCACAGAGTTCGGGTCAGGTAGAAAGGAAGATGGGACACTTAAGGAGCACATTTCTAAGCCCTGGTTGGACACTGATGAGACCTGGGTAGGGCTCCTTCCCTTTGCCCTCTTTAGGGCCAGGTGTACTCCTAGTCCTTCTGTTCTCTCCCTCTCACCCTTTGAGGTCCTGTTTGGTGCCCCCCTAACCATCCTTCCCCCCTTGGGGCAGGACAGCTCTTATGATGTTATTGATGGTTCCCTTTTTGAGTCCCTGAAGGCTCTCCAGGACACCCGGGCAGTGGTCAGGGCTCTCAATCGTGACTCTGTCCAGCCTCCCCCACCCCAGCTGCTGGACCGTTCCTCCAACCCAGTGATTGGATCCTGACCAGAAAATTTCCTCGTGGCTCTGCATTGGAACCCTGCTGGACCAGCCCTCACCAGGTCATCCTCTCCAGTCCCTCAGCAGTGAAGGTGGCCCACTGGAAGGCTCGGAGCCATCGTTCACATGTGAGGCCTTGCCCTGCTCCCAAGGTGCCTGCAGGACCTGACTCAGGAAGATGGTGTTTTCATGTCTTATGCCCTTTTATGGCCTGGTCCTCTCTCTTGCACCCTGCCCTCCCATTGGGGAAGCCCGGCCACTATTCTCCCCATAGATATGTGTGGAACCTAATGAGACCTGGGGGGAAGTGGAGACCTGAAATGAGACTTATGGGCAGCCATGGTTCTGTCTGGACCTATGCCAGTTCTTGGAAAGGACCTAGGGTATCAGGTTTTATGCAGCAGGAAGAGATTTGGGAGCCCTGCTCATAGCCTAAAGAAAGATCCTCCCGAGGGAAACATCTCCATAGGCCCTAATACACTTCCTCAGCCTCCACTCCCCAGCTGTCTCCCTATGGGACCTTTATGTCAGTCCTTGATGGAATACACCGGCTGATAAACCTGACCAGCCCCACCCTCACCACAAGCTGCTGGCTCTGCCTGGACCCGCCCTCCCCCCACCCCACATTGTGGGCATAGACTTAAATGCCACCTGGGGGACAGAGGCCCACTCCATCCTGAATCTTTCATTCTCAGCTAAGGATCTGCGCCCAGAGTGCACCGCCCACGTTCCCAGGTTAACTTTGGGAGGGGTGCAGGGGGAGGCACGTGCATCAAGTCAGAGGGCTACAATCTGGAGCACTCCCCATACAACAAGCACTGTGTGGAAGTTGTTGCCATTTCCCCACACAGAGATACTGTAAACTCTCTAATACGGACCCCTGTAGGGTCCTATTTTGTATGCACTATGGGATTAACCCCTTGTATCAGTGAATTCGCTTTACCCTTGCCTGTTTGTGTACGTGCTCCCTCAGGTCTATCTGTATTCTGAGGAAGGAGCCGAAGGACATTTTGGTCTGTTAGATAGGGCAAGGAGGGCTGCTCCTACTCTAGTTTCCCTCCTAGTGGGATTAGGGATAGCAGGCCCCACAGCTGTGGGGACAGCTGCCCTGATCCATGGTGACAGCCAGCTGTTGTCTCTGGGTTCCCAGGTGGACCAGGAATTGAAGGACCTGGGAAATTAAATATCCTTCTTGGAGAACTCCCTAAACTCCTTGGCAGAGGTGATCCTACAGAATCACCGGGGGCTAGATTTTCTCTATCTTAAGCAAGGAGGGGTACATATGGCCCTTGGGGCTGCTTGCTGTTTCTATGCTAACAACTTTGGGGTAACAAGAGAGTCCCTCTCTGCAGTTAGACAGCGGATCAAGGACCAGAAGAAGGCTCAAAGCCAATCAATGTCACCTTTCAATTGCTCCCCCTGGGTAACCTCTTTTGTGACCTCCCTGATAGGCCCCCTTACCCTATTTCTGCTGGCTCTACTGATTGCCCCTCGTTTGATTGTTTAACCACGTATATCAGGAAGAGGATCCAGGCTGTTGTTTGTTGCCAGGGTCACTTATTCTTCCCTGGCCTCTGAGGAGTCTAGTCTCTGACGGTCTCAAGAAAAGGCAGGGAGTGAAGTGGAAAAGCACTCCAAAATGGGAACGTGAAAAAACATAATCTTGAATCTTTGTAGTTAGAGGTTTCATACTAGTTCTTTACTCCCTAATGCAGATGGTATTTTTAACAACCCAGATGTACTGTCCTGAGTCTTGAGACCTTAACAACCTGATAAGCTTAAAGAAATGCTGTTTGCTGCTGCCTGAGAATGATCCCTTTAGAGTGATAACTTTTTGTCTTCTGTTTAGAATAGAAATTCCTTTATTATAACAAATGTATCAAGAAACATTTTGATGTCTCTCTCTTCTTTCTATAAATATATGGCCCTGAAGCCATTCATTACTGACCCCTCTAGGCTTAGTGTTGGGGTTCAGTTGCTAGCTAGCAATAAATGCTCTTAAAACTTCATTATTTTGGCTGCCCTGTTTTTCTCTCTTCAATTTCCAAACAGTTATTTTGCTGTACAAAAAGAATCAGACTTTGAAATAGTGTACTATTAGCCTGTGAAGGAAATCAAAAATGCAGGTGGACAAAAACATAGGGATTGGGAATTCTATGTAATAGTTCATAGTCATTTCCCAGAGTTCTTTCGCTGAGCATAGCTAGTTCATTTCATTATTGCTCTATTGGAACTGATTTGGTTCATCTCATTGTTGAAGAGAGCCACGTCCATCAATCTCCGACTATTACTTTAACATTGACTACTGACTAGGGAACACTAGTGTGGATGTAACTTGTAGCCACCAAAGCTTATGTGACAGTGAAGTTATGATGGCGATACCTAAAGAATGTGGCTGTATGGGGGATACGCAGGGAGCTAAAGAAGCAAATGGCAATAGAGCTGAGAGTTTGGGACTTCTCCCAGAAAGCATGTTCCTGAACACATCTTCCGTGTTTCAGCTGTCTGGGGATGACTGGTGGTAAGAACAGGTGGCTGATGAGGGACTGTGAGAAGTGACACTGCTAAGAAGAGAGATAGAGATCCTAAGAGACTCAAGTCCCTTGAAGGAAACTTACTGTTGAGACAATGGCAGAAATCGCATGTGGGGAATGAAATACTGATCTGGATCATTTGGCTTTTGTGTGGCTCTAATCATTGCACCAAACAATAAATATTTAGAAATATTTCTAAAAGTGACTACTATACCACTAGAAATGGTCCTAGGTGGTAAAACCACAAAGATAAGAAATGTACTCAAAGAGTTTACATTCTATCGAGATAGACAACATGCATATATCACACGTATGTAACCTACTATGTATATATATGCATATAACTATATGTGTAATATGTATGGATAGATAGATAAACAGATGGGTAGACAGACACACACAGTGAAAGAGAGAGAGTAAAAGGACGAAAAAGAGATAAGTGACTTTTCCACATCCCACATTCACGGACCATCAGGAGAAGATATCTTCAGATTGATTCTCATTGTTTATGACTGGGTTGGGTTTCCCTAACTCATTGCTGAGTTTTGAGTTCATTTTGGTTTTTTCCACTGATACTAGTATTAAAGGAATGACCTCGCCCTCTGCATTCCTTTTTCTTTTGTCTTTAAATATTAAAGACAATTCTTTGACCTACGTGGAGGGTCATCCAGGGAGTACATTTCTCCTTAGCACAACTCATGGTCTGACAAGGCAATTCTGTATCTAGGACAGAGCCACTTTGTTCACTGTGTTTTTCTTACTTTTGGTACAAAGCCTTGTAAGATCTCAGGAGGTCTGGAGTCTTCTAATTACAACAGCAGGATTTCCCTTCAGTAGGGTTCAACATTGTTGTCTGGTGGACCTACAAGAACTGATGAGGAAGGAAAAAGGGAGAGAAGGAGAAGAGAAAAGGTGAGCATCAGACAGTATGACAGATGGAGTAGAAGGTTTCAGCAGGGGCAGGAAGGGGCTGGTGCACAGGAAAGAGTTAGCATCACAGAGAGGGCCACAGGGAAAGAAAATCCCATCTGTTGCATGATCAAACTGTAAGGTAAAATATAAACTGCAGTGGCTTTGCATGAGCTATTTCTGTCCACACAAAAGTTATAATACTAGCTTTTCAAATGATTGTACTAGTAGTGATTAGTTATTGGAGTCTCTTCTAATCATCTGATTAGGCTGAAAGGCCTGGGTGCTTTGGTATAATGCAATAAATCCTAGATGGATGGACCCTTGGTACCCCATGACAGTGAAAGAGGAATGGGACTCTGCATAAGTCAAAAAGGAGAGTCAACTTTTTTTTTCTCTTTCATCCTTCAAAGTTCTGTAATAAGTAGCAAGTAATTCTTTCTCTGGATTTCCTATGAGAAATGCTATTTAAACTCAAGTCCCCTAGAAATATGTCAAAATTGTAATAGGATACATCTTGCTTATGTCTTGTCTTTTGGTTTTTGCCATTTTTTGTGCATGTCATTAATCTACACTTGAGAATTTTTCTACTTCTTGTTTTTGGGAAACCATAAACATAAGCAAGACTTAACCTTTAAGTAATTCTCCCTGTGACTCTGCAGTAGGGATGGGAAATTAAAATTAATTAATAAAAAAGAATCTAACCTCTCTTTCCAGAAGTCAAACTCTCCTGGTACTGAAACTACTTTATGTGTTTCTGGGTTTAGAGGAGAGAGAACCCTTAGTGGACCAAAAAAGAGAATAATTATTATAGCTCTCCTGGGCCGTGTGGCAGTTTTGTGTATATTGTTGCACAATGATGACCTAAATATAAAAAGTTAGATAAGCGATCTCATAGAGAAAGTCTATGATTGGGAGGAGTGGTAGTCAAATCATGTAATTAGGACTTCAATGTAATTCACAAAATCCTCATTTTTGTTATGTATTATTGCTTTCCATTCAATCTAATATCCATATTGTAGTTACCTATTTCAAAATATAGAGAATATGCTTTTTTAAATGATTTTGCAGAAAGGAGATTGTAGCCAACTCCTTCAACTCTCCACCTCGAAGTAAGTGGATTTCAGAAAAATCTGGAAGCACTTACATGAACTGAAGCTAAGTAAAATAAACAGAACCAAGAGAATATCTCCATAGTAATCAGCTGTGATAGATGTAGCTCTTCTCAGCAACATAATGATCCAAGACAATTTCAAAAGACTTAGGATAGAAAATGCCATCCCCATCCAAAGAAAGAACATGAAGTGAGGATGCAGATGAAAGCATATTATCTTCACTTTAAAATTTTTCTTTCTTATTATTTTTCCCTTTTGTTCTGATTCTTCTTTAATAACATGACTAATGTGGACATATATTTAATATGATTTTACATGCACAGCCTATATCAACTTCCTTATGGTTTGGGGGAAGGGTAAAGGAAGGGACAGAGAAAGAAAAAAATTTGAAACTGATTATAGCTGATTATAGAAAAGCTTGAAAAGATTTACATGAATGGATGCTGAGTAAAACAAGTAGAACAAGGAATAAATAATACACAATAACAGCAAATATGTTCAATGATCAAGTGTGAAAGACTTGGTATTTCTAAAGCAGCTCAGTGATCCAAAGCAATTCCAATAGATATTTGGACAGAAAATGCCACATGCATCCAGAAAAAGATCTAAGGAGAATGAATGTCAATCACCACATGCTATGTTCATTTCTTTTTTTTCTTTTTTTTAATCTCTCTCATTTTTTTCTTTTGCTCTGATGACCCGTCCACCGGGTCATCAAAGTGTGGGCTCTGAGGCTGGCATTTGTCTGTAAGGCTAGGCCTGAAAAGTAATGGGGTTAGAAATGAGGAGGGAGACCAGTTGGGGTGAAAACAAAGTCTCAGTTTAATGAGTGAAGAGGGTTCAGTTAAATACATTTCTGAATAGGGGGTTGCAAAGTAAAGAATGTTACACCAGATGTGTGGCAGACATCCTGGAGCCTAATCGTTATCTTGTACCTGGGCTGATAGGGCCAATTTTCTGGGACACACATTATCTTGTCTCAGGAGTTTGGGATGAATAGTTTGTTTACGATAAGGTTGTAGCTTCAGAATTTATGTGTGGGAAACTGCATTCTTCTTTAGCTCTCTGATTCCCAGGGCATGTAGCTCTTTGATCCCAAGGACATGGTCTCTGGCATGTCCCCCTTTATTTTTTATTTGTGCATGGGTGGGAGGCCTGACTTAGGCTATGTGACCGGCCTCCGGTTGTGGGGAGCGAGCGTTGATACACAACCAATGTTACAATGTCTTAGTATCGCCAATCATTGGAAAGGAGGATGCATGCCACCAAGTGCTGTCTTAGGTCGTCGGGGTCAGCCATACCAACTCGGGGGTACGCCATGCCGAACCCTGTCTTAAGTGGGTGGCCTGACCTCTCGAGGTTGCCCGTCATGGCACTTGCGTGGTCTTACTGCCATGGCTCCAAAATTAAAAAATAATAAGTCAACCTCAAAGCATCCACCACCCGGGGTCACACTAATCCCATCATTGGCTAGACCACTGCCTGCTGAAAGGGGGGGCATAGCCTAGACCTGACCCATCGGTACCAAGGCTCTTCTAGCAACTGGTCATTAAATCTCAGTGAGCCTCCGATGGGCTCGTTGATGTTGAGGTTTTAACAAAATAAGGGATTCTAAGACTAAAGCATCCAAATTCAATCTGAACTAGTGATAGGGGGTGGGGCAAAAGTGCTTAAGGCAAAGTGAATAGGAGCTAGGCGTTCCCATTCTTTCAGGTATTTAGAAAAAATATATACCAGGTTCCCCAATGTTCTACCTCTTCCTTCCCCCTTTTTTTTTCATGGAAAGGAATTATCGAATGACCATTGCCCATATAAATCCCAAGAGTGAATCAAAATCCCTATACATAACAGACTAGTACAGTAGCATTTCCTAAAAATCCCTCAAACATAACAGCAATAATTACACAGTTTTAACAAATCCCATCCCAAATCTTAAGCACACAGTAATAGATGATCCAGGCAAGGTTTAACAGTCAGTCATCAACCATTCCCAAAGTCTCTTATATCAGTCCAAAGTACACTCGATGCAGAGTCCAGTCCATGGTCTCATGTACAAACTGCTGCTTCAGGCTGTGAAGTGATAGGAGGCTCTCATTCCTTGCAGAGTGGGTGTGTCATGCTGGCAATCAAAGCTGATCAAAGCTGATCCAGATTCCAGAAGCAAGTCAATATCTGTAATTTGACCAAAATCTAGAGCAAAAACACAAATCTAGCACATAGATTAGATCAGTCTCAGATAGAAAGACACAGTTCATCAGGTTGCTGCAAAACATGAGGAAGCCAAAATAAATTGTTTCCTATGTGAAGAAATGAGTTTGCTTTACAGGCCAAGCAAACGGGTGCAGTCCCAAGTTGTAACATCAGTGAGGTCTCACAGACCCCTGTTAATTGTCCCCGTATCATGTAGAAACCTTAAAGAAATAAAACACCAATATCCAGTAACAGACAGATGACTAGGCGAAATACTTAGTTGCCCAAGCGTTTAGGATACAATGATTACATATGACCAGACTGAAAATAGAAAGGCATAACATAATTGAATTGCATTAACAGTTCTATTGACCATTGCTCTGATCAGAGAGATCAGTTACAAAAGGAAAAATGCAAGAACATAACTATAACATAACATAAGCAGTTGAGTTTTAACAGCTTATCAATCAATTGTCCCAGTAACTGTCAGAGGGTGGAGCTTTAGAACTCCCAAATAGCATTAACTAATTAACTCTAAGCCAAAAACTTTTACCTCCAATAACAGATGTCATTAATCAAATTTCTGATAACTCTTAAACAATTATTTATCATAACCTTGTAGTAATAACAGAAAGAAATTTCGTCTCAGTAAGTTCACAACTTAGAACAATTATCATATCTGGGTAGGAAAGAAATTTTGTCTCAGTAAGTTCACAACTTAGAACAATTATCATATCTGGGTAGATGTTACATGAGTGAACATTATACATACAAATCATTTTGCTTTTAAAATACCCAATACATAGAAAAATATCCCAAATTGCATATTGTCCATAACAGAAACATTTTCAAAAGGACAAAGAAAAAAAACTATTATTTTCAGAGGCCCTTTAAATAACCTCAGGATGACCCAATACAATCAATTTAAACTTATACAAAACACCCAATTCCACATAAAAGAATTCAAGAAGGTTTTTTTTTTTAACATAGCAATGAAACTTTTAGAAATATTCGTACCAAAGTATGGATCACATTTATGACCATATTCCTCAACCAAGAAAATATTTATGTATCAAGAAACAAATATTCAATCAATTAACTTAAAAGTATGTCCTTAAAAATCAGTTTGCTGAACTGGCTGTAATCAGATAAGAAAAAAAAACAGCAGTAACACACTCTAGAGGGGTGAGGGGAGGAGAGGATTCCACATGGCCACCCTTCCCCCACTCCTGCCCCCTGGAAAAAACTTCTCTCAGGTTCCCATTCAAATTTCCTAATGGGGATCCTTTTCAAGATTTAACCCATCAGTTTCCCAATATCAGGTTTCTTCCCAAATTCACCCATTTCCAACTTTCTCTTTCCCCCTGACTACATACTTAAACAATCTCCTTAAAGAACTTTCCTATCAGATGCTCCTGATGCTACTGTAAAATAGCATAAGACAGTAGAGGTGGATGGCTCCCTCCCCCACCTCTTTACCTACTCCCAAAAGTCTTTCACCTTCCTTAAATCATGCAAACCTCTAATTGCCCCTACTAATCAGTCTTTCCTAAATCACCTGCATTCCTCTTTCCTTTTTCCTTCAAAAACCTGTAAGATTCACACTATAGTGAATAGTCCAAACCTCCAAAAACCCACACATGTCCAGCAGAGCTGGTTTTAAAATATAACTTATGTTAACAAATAACTCAATATATTTCAGAAGGTAACAAACTGAATCAAATTAATACAGCTGTTTTTTAAAGTTTTTTTTTCTTTTACCACATTCCTACTAACAGCTATTAGCATCTTATCTCCAGAGCTTTTTATTGCCCAGGCCAGGCTAACCTTGAATTTTATTGCTCTTTACTCTAGTAGGCTTTTCCTTACTTACAAATTAGTACAACAGGTTAAAAGTTTTAAAATCACAAGCAAATTTTCAAACAACCAATTCCCAAATTTGTTAATCATTGTTCTTAAACTTGACAAAGCTTTTAAATCAGCAAAAACAGACTAGGGGCTGTATTTTAACTTTCCGAAATTCCAAATCCCTTTCAATCCTTTCTCTCACTTTTGTCTCCCTTTGTCTCACAGGCTGCTGCAGTCAGCCAGAGACAGGGACAGAGAGAGAGAGAGAAAGATTTTTCAAGCTTCTTGATATTTGCTAAGCCTGCACACAGAGGCTGAATCCTTATCTCTTACAAGTTTGCTAACTTTTAACACAGACACACACAGACAGACATGGAGCTCCGTTTTAGTAAGCATAGTTGCAACGATGTTCTTAAAAATTTTTCCAACCAATAAAACAGACAAATCACACAGAACATAGAACACACATCACACAGACTACACAGTTACAACATTAAACAAACATATACCACATCTGGCTTCTTAACACAGGGAAAGCAAGCTGTGCAGGGGTGGGGTTTTTAATTTTTGTGAGTGAGGGGAGGTTATTCTTCAAGGGTCTCACCACTTTGGGTAATTAATTATCGGGGCAGTAAGAAAGGGCAAGCTGTAAAGAGGTGGAATATACCCTGCAGCCTCACTTTCTAATTCACCAACGTCTGAGGCACTAAGGGCATTCTGAGTTTTTACAGGGAGTTTAGGTTGGGGGGCGGGGAAGACGGGGTATGCGAGATTGCCTTCTACGGGGGGAGTCCCTTCTTTGGGAAGCGGGGGGTAGATAGACTTGACGGGGGTGGGGATCTCAAAGATCCCTGACGGGGAATATTTACTCCTCTTTCTAGTTCCCATGATTGCGGCAGATGATTCACTCACCTTTCAGTTGCGGGGCTCTCTGTGGAGCAAGTCTGCGTGGCTCTCTGTAGAGCGATCTGCGTGGCTCTCTGCGGTAGAGCGATCTCGTAGGGGTCCGGACGAGCTTCTTCTTACCTCTTCTTAATCTGCCGGGCAAATGTTCAGCCTCGGGGCCCCACGTTTGGGCGTCAATTGACCCGTCCACCGGGTCATCAAAGTGTGGGCTCTGAGGCTGGCATTTGTCTGTAAGGCTAGGCCTGAAAAGTAATGGGGTTAGAAATGAGGAGGGAGACCAGTTGGGGTGAAAACAAAGTCTCAGTTTAATGAGTGAAGAGGGTTCAGTTAAATACATTTCTGAATAGGGGGTTGCAAAGTAAAGAATTTTACACCAGATGTGTGGCAGACATCCTGGAGCCTAATCGTTATCTTGCACCTGGACTGATAGGGCCAATTTTCTGGGACACACATTATCTTGTCTCAGGAGTTTGGGATGAATAGTTTGTTTACGATAAGGTTGTAGCTTCAGAATTTATGTGTGGGAAACTGCATTCTTCTTTAGCTCTCTGATTCCTAGGGCATGTAGCTCTTTGATCCCAAGGACATGGTCTCTGGCACTCTGATTTTTCTCTGACAATATAATTCATAAAGCAATGTGTATTAAAAATACTGAAACATGTTCTTCCCTCCCTGCATAATCCCTTGTAAACCTGGTTTCATCCTCATCTCTCCATTGAAATTGAAGTTTCATAAAGGTAAATAAGAATCTTCTAAACATATACTTCTTAGGCTTTTTTTATTTGATTTGATTTTTAAAAAAGAATTCCTTCTCATTGGAAACTGAGTGGATGCCCCTCAGTTGGAGATTGGCCGAACAAGTTATGGTATATGACCATTGTAGAATATTATTGTTCTATAAGACATGATCAGCAGAATGATTTCAGAGAAGAATGGAGAAATTTACATGAACTGATACTAAGTGAAGTTAGCAGAACCAGGAGATCATTATACATGACAACAGCAAGTTATTCAATGATCAATTCTGATGGGCATGGCTCTCGTCTACAATTTGGTGATTCAGACCATTTCCAGTGGTCTCATGATGAAAAATGCCATCTACACCCAGAGAGAGGACAATGGATACTGAGTATGGACCACACTATAATATTTTCACTCTTTTTTTTCTTTTTTTAAATAACTTTTTATTGATAGAACGCATGCCAGGGTAATTTTTTTACAGCATTATCCCTTGCACTCACTTCTGTTCTGATTTTTCTCCTCCCTCCCTCCACCCCCACCCCCAGATGGCAAGCAATACTTTACATGTTGAATAGGTTACAGTATATCCTAGATACAATATATGTGTGCAGAACCAAACAGTTTTCTTGTTGCACAGGGAGAATTGGATTCAGAAGGTAGAAATAACCCGGAAAGAAAAACAAAAATGCAAGCAGTTTATATTCATTTCCCAGTGTTCTTTCTTTGGGTGTAGCTGCTTCTGTCCATCCTTGATCAATTGAAACTGAATTAGCTCTCTTTATCAAAGAGATGCACTTCCATCAGAATACATCCTCAAACAGTATCATTGTTGAGGTATATAATGATCTCCTGGTTCTGCTCATTTCACTTAGCATCAATTCATGCAGGTCTCGCCACTCCTCTCTGTATTCATCCTGCTGGTCATTCCTTACAGAACAATAATATTCTATAACGTTCATATACCACAATTTACTCAACCATTCTCCAATTGATGGGCATCCATTCACTTTCCAGCTTCTAGCCACTACAAACAGGGCTGCCACAAACATTTTGGCACTTACAGGTCCCTTTCCCTTCTTTAATATCTCTTTGGGGTATAAGCCTAGTAGAAACACTGCTGGATCAAAGGGTATGCACAGTTTGATAACTTTTTGAGCATAGTTCCAAATTGCTCTCCAGAATGGCTGGATGTGTAATATTTTCACTCTTTTGGTTGTTGTTTGCTTGTATTTTGTTTCCTTTCTCATTTTTTTTCCTCTTTTGATCTGATTTTTCTTGTGCAGCACAATATTTATGGAAATATGTATAGAATTTCACATGTTTAACATATATTGGATCACTTGTCAACTGGGAGAGGAAAGGAGAGGAAAAAATTAGAACACAGGGTTTTGTAGGGGTCAATGTCAAAAATTATCCATGTATATATTTTGGAAATAAAAAGTTTTAATTTTTAAAGAAAAGGAATGAAAATAATTCTTTCTCATTTAACTCTTTACAGCACTGGAACTTTACTTGGATTCAAAATCTTCTAACTCTCCAAGTGTTTTCTTCTGTGTCTAATCACTTCTGCATCTACTTTATTGGATCTTTAATTGAATAATTCATTCTCTTTAACCAGAGAGATCAAAACTCAAGAAATGTGACTTGTCTTTCTCAGTAGCAGCACAAGACACTAGCTTCTTCTTGAAGTACCCAAGCAAGAGAAAACACAGGGCAGCCAAAATAATGAAAATTTAAGAGCATTTATTGCTAGCTAGCGACTGAAAACCACCAGAACAGGGGAGTCAGAGAATGAGTGGTTTCAGGGCCACATAGTTAAAGAAAGAAGAGATAGACATCAAAATGTTTCTGATACATTTGTCATAGTAAAAGGAATTTCTATTCTAGACAGAAGGCAATGATTATCACACTAAGAGTGCCATTCCCAGACAGGCAATAAGATAGTATTTCTTTATGTTTATCAAGTTGTCAAGGTCTTAAGTTTTTTAGGGCAGTGCATCTGGAGATAGTATTTTTACCATCTACATTAGAGCATGAAGAGCTAGTAATAAACTTCTAACTAAAAAGTTTCAAGATTATTTTTCTCATGGTCCCATCTGGGGTTCTTTTCCACTTCATTCCTATTCAAATCTCTCCATTACACATCATCCTTTCATTGATATATTTTATCCCTCCCGATTTTTTATATACAAGAAAATTTAGGGACCACTAGTGTTTTCTTAAATCCAGGTCTTTAGTCATGCCATTTCTATGACTCAATTGCCCTGTCTGATCCTTCCTCCAACCTCCCTCATCTTTCTCATACAACTAACAACAAAGTTCTAACATATGCACATTTTATGTATGTGCAATATACTATATTATCCAGACCAAAAAAGAAATCTAGAGATAATTTAGATATAGTGTCAGATATTCTGCCTGCCTTTGTTCTGGGCATCTGGACATTCAAAGGGCATATGTCTTTTTTTTTTAATTTTGTTAAAGCTTTTTTATTTACAAAACATATGCATGAGTAATTTTTCAACATTTACCCTTGAAAAACTTTCTGTTCCAAATTTTTACAACCTTTCCCCTACCTCCTCCCCTAGATGGCAGATAGTCCAATATATGTTAATTTGTTAAAATATATGTCAAATTCAATATATGTATACATATTTATACAGTTATCTTGCTGTACAAGAAAAATTGCATCAAGAAGGGGAAAAAAAAACCTGAGAAAGAAAACAAAATGCAAGCAGACATCAACAGAAAGAATGAAAATGCTATGTTGTGGTCCATACTCAGTTCCCACAATCCTCTCTCTGGGTTTATATGACTCCCTTCATCACTGAACAACTGCAACTGGTTTGAATCATCTCATTGTTGAAGAGAGCCATGTCCATCAGAATCTATCATTGTTAATTGGTCTCCTGAAAGTTAGTTCCTTCTCTTTCCAATCCCCCCTCCATAAACTGCTAAACTAATCTTCCTCAATTCTAAAAACTTTGACATTTAAAGTCTTACATAATCTAACTTTGGTCTATCTTAGATTGATTGCATTTTACTTTGTTTCATACACAATCAAGCTATCTTACTGTGATTTTCCAACCTCAACATTCCATCTTCCATTTCTTTGTCTTTATCAAATTTTCCCTCTCTGGTTGAAAGTCTATCCTTTGTCATCCCTGCCTCTTACACAAATGTAGTGCATTAATAGAAGTCTATACAAACAAGAGACAGGGGAGAGGCTGATACTTGAAACTTGATTTCAACTAAGGTGCTCAAAGAAACGAAGAATACAAATACACAAATGTACACACACAAGATTGGGTACAGAAATGCATTTCACTCAGTGGGGAATTAGGAGAATATGAGAAGAAGGGTGGATTAGAGGGAGGGTAAATTAAGGAATGGATTAGTCTTTAGCAAAACAAAATTTAAGGAAATACAAAAATATTTAGAGTTTTTTTTAAGGTAGCTTGCAAGGACTTATGTCTCAAGTAAAACTTAACAAGAAATTCAACCTGAGGCAGTTCTCTGAGCAAGATCATATTTCTTTCAGGGACATATGCTGCCTGTCAACAAATGGGTCAATGAATCCCTTGGTTCTCTTTATGCCAAATACCACTAACAGATGGAAAAAACCCCTTTTATAGATTTGGGGGAGCATAAAACAAAGAATAGAATGGGGTAGATGACATCATAGGATTGGAGACAACATATTGGTTACAAAGCTGAGGTCCAGGGAACAATATGATTCATTGGAAGTTTGGAATGGGGACTAACAAAAACTCCCCTTTTCACTCATGAGACTAAGAAGTGCTCATTTAAGTGCAGCTACAAGGTTTAGAGATGACAGTTTTAGTCGTTATTCAATCATGTCACTAGAAGCCATTTGGGAAGAGCTGTTGGTTTAGAGTGATAGAACTGCAGGTTTGCTTTTCAGCTAGGATGGTTTTTCTTCTGTGAGCTTTAAATTGGACCAGAAACTGGAACTGAAATGCTGCTTTGCTCCTGGATTTCAAGCATCACTGCCACTACTCTTTTTCTGAATTTATGGTATGATGCCTTCTTTCATTCTTCTATGCATTTGTTGTGACTTAGTTGCCAGGTAGCAAAGCTGCCAATTGGCATGGATGCCCCACATGAGTCTAGAATTTCCTCCTAAACATGTCCACAGACTATGCCTTGTACGTAAGTGATCTGGAATATTCCTGGGCAGATTTCATCCCCAAAGTTCTAAAACTTTCCTGCTTCTCTTTAAGGAACTGATCTGGAAAACTGAACTCACTGTGATTTTCTCTTGGATTTGTCCATCAGAATTTGGTCTAGTACATTTTCTAGATCAATTGGAGGAGTCTGCTAGGAGAACTCACTGTATTTCTGCCTTTTCAAAAGAGAAAGAAAAAAAAATGACACTTTTTTAAAACTTGAAGGATCCTCAATAACCATTTTGTCAAATCCATAACTTTAAAAATAATTAAAATATGTACTATAGTGTACCCAACAAATGGTCAAAAACCTTCAGTAAGTGGGTTCCTACCCATTACCTCCTGAGACACCTCTTTGTTGTTGTTCAGTTTTTCATTCTGTCTGACTCTTTGGAATTTTCTTGGCAGAGATACTATTTCTTTCTCCAGCTTATTTTACCAAGGGGGAAATTGAAGTGAACTGTGTTAAATGACTTGTCCAAGATCATATAGCTAATAAGTGTCTGAGGCTGGATTTGAACTCAGTTATTTCTGACTCACATCTGGCACTTTATGTACTGAACTACCAAGTTGCCCTTTAAGACATCTCTGGATTCCTCTAATTGTTAGGAAATGTTTCCTTAGATCTAACCCTCTTTGAATGGAGAGTGTTCAGTAGAAGACACGAGCACAGGGCAAATATGTAAGATCTTGCTGTTTTCAAAATGGAAATATATAGTCATTATATCCTAAACAATTAGGTAAACAAGTATTTGGCCTAGACATCTGCCGGGTTATGGTACATACATAATTGTATGAAATAAGTTCCTTAAATGGTTCAAAATGATGCAAGAATAATTAACTATTGATACAATTGTCTGTGGAACCTGACTTTTGATTATTGATTATTGAAATTAGAATCAGAAACATCTTCAGTATGGTTTGGGGAAGAGAATTTTAGTGCAATCAGTTTTCTTAGAGGGATTACCCATGAAAAAATCAATTTTATTCAAGTTTGTTACTCACGTAGAAATAATATTTGTTTGTACTATGTGTCCTGTGGTACATACATGTTTTCTTATAAACACCTTCTTTGACATGTATTGTTCTGGAATTAACACTTAAGTACTCTTCAAAGGCTTTATTATAATTGGATTAACATTAGCTTCTTATAAATTCATTTGTGAATCTTGGGGTGGGAATCCTTTATCTGCAAGTGTGTTATTACTCATATTTCCATGCCACTTATTATTTAACCTTCTTGTTTGTCTTTTCTAGGCTCTAAACCATGCTCTTCCAACTACTTGCTCAAACTGTATACCATCTTCTAGCTTATTCCAAGACTCAGCACCCCTTGGCATCTTCCCTCCTAAATCTAGACCTCACTCAGCAGGGTCAGCTCTACTCCCCTTGTCAGTCTGAAGTAGTTACAGAAGGTGAGTCTCATTCCTCCCCTGTTCCAATGAATTTGGGTCCTAATTATTAGAGAGGAAATGATGTGGAGCAGCCTTTAAGAATATAATAGTAATAATCCCCAGGCTATTTGACTTTGGGAACGATATAATAGAAACCCAATAGTACTAGACTCCCTTACTTTACTTTTTTAAAAATTTATTTTATTTTAAAAAACAAAGAAAAATATATAAAAGGAATACAAAACAAAATAAAACAAAACAAAAGAGAACAGTGTCCTGTGCCCAGAAGAACATC
This sequence comes from Antechinus flavipes, assembly GCF_016432865.1. NCBI lineage: Eukaryota > Metazoa > Chordata > Mammalia > Dasyuromorphia > Dasyuridae > Antechinus > Antechinus flavipes. Next base: position 163,678,488 of record NC_067401.1, read on the forward strand.
AGAGAAGATTCAAAATATATAACAACAAATTACCAGTTCAAGAAAGTATATACATTAGTAAAAGAAATTATATTCATGAATGTTCATCTTTTTTTTCTTTCTTGTAAATTGTTCTTTTGTTCTCTGCTGTGCACTTATTTAAACTTTATTCTTTTTTCCCCTTTTCATCCCACCTCCTACCCCTAAGCAGGCTATAATTAAGATAAAAGTATATCTATGCATGCGTATATAGAGAGATAGAAACTCATAGACCCCCACACATACACACATATATCTTTCCTATCCCTGCTGACTCTTTGCTTTAATTTTGTTCCTAATTTGCCTTGCTATTTCTTAACCTCCCACCCATGCATGGATCCCTCCCTTGTCTTCTTCCTAATACTTTATTTCCTGTTTGCCTCTCTTCTTATTTCTATATAGATTTTGGAGGGTGCTATACCCTTCGTGGTATATATGTAGTGTTATCTTATTTAACCCATTCCCAATGTGAGTAGGTTTTAAGAATTATGAGTCCTCCCCCCTCTAATACTTATGTGTCTATTTTTCCTCTGTACCTCATTTGTATGATATAATTACTATTTTTACCTTACCTCTGCCCCAATCTTTCTTTTAAGCTACCCTATTGTTGATATCCATGTCAAATATATTTATTTCCCATGTAAAAAAGAAAAAAACAAATCAATTTGTCCATGTTGAGTGCCTTGAAGCTGATCTTTGATATTAGCTCTTATATGTCAAATTTTCTATTAAGTTCAGATTTGGTTGATAGAAAGTCCTGAAAATCTGCAAGTTTGTTGAATGTCCATTTTTTCCTCATTCAGTAATACACATAATTTTACTGGATATTACATTTTTGGCCACAGACCTAATTCTTTTAATTTTCAGTAGATATGCTTCCAAGACCTGCTATCTTTTATTGTGTCTGCTGATAAATCCTATGCAATTCTAATTCTAGCTCCAGTACATTTGAATTGTTTTTTATTTGTTTCTTGCAAAATTTTCTCTCTGATTTCTGGTTTCAAAATTTGGCCATAATATTCTTATCTGTTTTCCACAAAGGATCTCTTTGTAATTGGTGAATTTTTTCTATTTCTACTTTCCCTTCACATTCCAGCATTTCAGGATAATTTTCTTAGATTATTTCTTGCATTATTATGTCAAGGTCTTTTTATTGGCCACCATTTTCAGACAGTCCAATTATTATGTTTTTACTTCTTGGTTTGTTCTCTTCATCTGTCATTTTTCTTATGAGATGTTTCACATTCTGTTCTGGTTTTTTTCATTCTTTATAATCTGTTTTGTTATTTCTTGTTCTGTCTTAGTTTCACTATCTTCCCCTTGCCCAATTCTAAAGTTAAAAGAATTATTTTCATCTTTTTTGTATCTCTTTTTCTAATTAGTTAACTTTTTTTATACTCATCTTGTTTTTGTTAGATAGTTTATATATAAATTTTGGTTTTTCCTCAATATCTGATATGAGTCCAGTACCTCATTTTATCCTAATATTAAATTTAAAATAAGAGTATTGGTGTCAGAGTTCTATGTCTAACATTAGGATGTTTTTTATTATTACTACTATTATTATTGTTATTATTGGTATCCTTTTTCAAAAACTCTAGATTTGAGTAAAAAGTAGCATTACTATATTTAATAACTTTGCTGGAAAGCCAAAGACTAGGAGATGAGTCAATGAAGATGAGAACTGAGGAGTATTTCCCGTATTAAAAAGCCAGGTTTTTTCCAGAGCTGAACTCTGGTAAAGTCAGCAAAGTCTGAGGTTCTAGCCAACCAGTTTCCAGTTATCAATGCAAAATACAAAATAAATACAAGGCAAAATTTTGAAGGAGGAGGAATTTGTAGCCAATGGGATTGGGAAAAATACCACATAGCGCAAAGTTTCTTAATCTTTTTTTGTATTATGTTCTCATTTAATAGTCTGATAAAGCCTATGGACCCATTCTTAGAGCTACATTTTTACATGCATAAAATAAATAAAATATATAAGATTACCAAAAAAAAAATCACATTGAAATAGTATTATCAAAATATTTATTTTCTAAAACCAAATTCACTTCCTTTAGGATAGAAAGTTTTTTTTGTCTTTCTTTTTCCTTAATAATTGTTTTATTTTTTCTGATTATACTTGTATAATAAAATTTTTAATACACATTTCTTTATGAACTATGCTGGGAGAGAGAAAGCAGAACAAAAGGGAAAAACCATGGGAGGGGAAAGAAACAAAAAAAAAGTGAACTTTCTATCCAAAGTTTATTGAGATTGTCTTGAAAGGATAGAAAGTTTTGTTTTGGAAGGTATGACTTGATGATAGAAGAGATTCTAAACCAATGCAAAGGAGATATTGCAGTTCCTATATGAGGAACAAAAAGGACAGTTTGACAATCATAGAGTACAGAGTGGAGCAGAAAAGGTTGGAAAGGTAGGTTAGGGACCTGTTGTGAAGTAAAAAGAATATGAAGATAATCTGAGTTTCATTATTACTCAAAAGAGATAATCCTAAGGACTCATAAAAGAAACTAAACAGATTTTAAATGTTCATTGTCCAAACTACAATATTTAGTTGAATGACAGTATACTAATACCTCTACAACAAGATAATGAATTAGTCCCTAAACCAAGGAAACATCCACAATGTGTATGGTTCTAAGCTGAAGGACCTGGGGCTTTGGTATAATTCAATAAATCCTAGATGGAAAGACTCTTGGTACCCCATGACAGTGACAGAGCAATGGGGTCCTACATCAGTCAAAAAAGAGAGACAACTTCTGTTTTTTCTCTTTCATCCTTAAAAGCTCTGTAATAAGTAGCAAGTAACTCTTTCTCTAGACTTCCTATGAGAAATGCTATATTAAATACCAGTCCTCTGAAAGTATGTAAAAGTTGTTATGGGTTACTTTTTGCTTCTTGTCTTTTGGCTTTTACCATGTTTTTGTGCATGGAATTAATCTACACTTGAGAATTTTTCTACTTCTTGTTTTTGGGAGACCATAAACATGAACCAGATTTAACCTTCACATCACTCTCCCTGGGACTGTGAAATAGGGATGGGAAATTAAAATAAATTAATAAAAAAGAATCTAACCTCTCTTTCCAGAAGTCAGACTCTCCTGGTACTGAACCTACTTTATGTGTTTTTGGGTTTAGAGGAGAGAGAATCCTTAGCGGACCAAAAAAGAGAATAATTACTATAGCTCTCCTGGTTCCCATGGCAGTTTTGTGTATATTGTTACACAATGATGACCTAAATATTAAAAGTTAAAAAAGAGACGTCATAGAGAAAGTCTCTGATTAGGAGGAGTGGTAGTCAAATGTAACTAGGACTGCAATGTAATTCACAAAATCCTCATTTTTGTTATGTATTATTATTTTCCACTCGATCTAATATCTATATTATAATTACCTATTTCAAAATAAAGAGAATAAAATATGCTTTTTAAAATAACTTTACACAAAAGAGATTGAAGCCAACTCCTTCAACTCTCTACCTCAAAGTAAATGGATTTCAGAAAAATCTGGAAGATCTTACATGAACTGATGATAAGTGAAGTAAGCAGAACCAGGAGAATATTTACATAGTAACAGCAAGATTGTGTGATGATCAACTATGATAGACATAGCTCTGCTCAGCAACACAGTGATCCAAGACAATTTCAAGAGACTTGTGATAGAAAATGCCATCCCCATCCAAAGAAAGAATCATAAAGTCTGAATGCACATTGAAGCATACTATTTTCACTGTAATTTTTTTCTTTCTGATGGTTTTTTCCTTTTGTTCTAATTCTTCTTTCATAACATGACCAATATGAACATATATTTAATGATTTTATATGTATAACCTATATCAAATTGCTTACAATGGGAGGGGTCAGGAAGGGACAGAGAAAGAAAAAAACTTGGAATTCAAAATCTTACAAAAATGAATGTTAAAAACAATTTTATGTGTAATTAGAAAAAATGCTACTAAAAATTTTCCTCAAAATACGCATTTTCTCTTCCTTCCTTCTTATTTCAGAAGGAAGGATATTCCAGATTATTCCAACATCTAAGCCTGTACCTATGTCTTTTATCTAATCTTCACCTCCTCCAGGATCTATGTCATCTCCATTTCTTACCTCAATGAATCTGCCATCTTTCTCTCTTCACTAACTACTTTTCACATAACTACCAAAAAACAGACCTATGCAAGCCTCTTCAAGGCTTTTAAACACACACAAACACACATAAATAAACACACACACACACACACACACACACACACACACACAAAACCACTTACTTTATCCAGAAAATATTGCATCACTCCTCAAGGTCAAACTTTTTGAAAATGTCTCAAGCGAAAACCTGCTCTTGCCATTATTGGGTCTGTACCCTAAGGAAATGGTAATTCTGGAGAATAATTTGCAACTATGCCCAAAGGACAATAAAACTGTGCATACTCTTTGACCCAGCAATACCAACTAAGACTACATGTATCTTTCAAAGAGATCAAAGACAAAAGGAAAGAAACTATTTGAACAAAAATATTTGTATCACCTTTTTTTGTAGTGGCAAAGAACTGGAATCTGAAGGGATTCCCATGAATCCCATAACTGAACAACTTGTAGGATATGATTGTGAGGGAACATTATTATTATGTTACAAAAAATGCTAAAGGGAATGGTTTCAGAAAAATCATACAATTGCTAAAATAGATACAAAGTGAAGTGGCAGAAGTTGAAGAAAATAATTCATACACAATAATAGTAATATTGTAACAACGATCAACTTTGAAGGAGTTCTATTCTCATCAATACAATGCCCAAGACAATTCGAAAGGACTCATGATGAAAAAAGCTATCCATTTTCAGAAAGAAAATTGATGAATTCTGAGTAAAAATTTAAGCAACTTTTTCACTTTCTTATTTTCCTTTTTGTTCAACATGGTTAATGTGATTTGCATGACTTCACATGTATAATGGGTGTCATATTGCTTGTTTTTCAGTGGATGGAGAAAAGGGTAGAGACTGAGAGAGAATTTGGAACTCAAAAGAAGAATGTAAAAAAAAGAAAAGAAAAGAAAAGTATCCTTACTCAGAGGACTATTATTATTATCCCTGTTAATCTCAGGAAACCTCAGTTCCCAGTATTCATCCTGAGAAGATTATCTAAGAAACACAGGATCTTAGAATAGAAGAAAACAAATACAATTGGCAAGCAAAATCAGAGATTATTTTTAAAAAACACTCTGGGGGGAAAAAAGCATTCCACCCACTTCTCAATCAATAATTTACTGCCAGGTAAATCTTAACCTCTTTTTGTTTTATTATACTTGAATAGAATCTTCTCTTCTCTCCTAATCCATTTTATTATCTCTGTGTGGGTAGGAGAGAAATAAAATTTACGTTTAATTGTTTCCATCGTATCTATATCATCTCCCATGGTTCTCAGATACAGACTGACTTCTCTAAAAGTTCTGAGTAATTTCTAGCTACTTATGCAATCTAAAGATAAGTTCCTATTCTTGATTGGACTTTTAACTGCTTTTCAATGATGCCTTTGACTTTTTGCTTTATCCTCTGACTTCGGAATGTAAATGTGCTATCAGATGTGACTGTATTTCTTTTTTTTTAATTAAAACTCTTTATTTTCAAAATATATTCATGTATAATTTTCAACATTCACCCTTGTAAAACATTGCATTCCAATTTTTTCCCTCTCTTTCTCCCACTCCCTACCCTAGATAACAAGTAATCCAATATATGTTAAACGTGCAATTTTTCTATACATATTTCCACAAATATCATGCTGTACAAGAAAAATCAAATCAAAAAGGAAAAAAAATGAGAAAGAAACAAAATGCAACCAAACAACAATAAAAAGGAATGAAAATGTTATGTTGTTATACACACTGCTTTCCCATTGTCCTCTCTCTGGGTGCAGATGACTTATTTCATCACAAAATCATTAAAACTGGTCTGAATCATCTCATTGTTGAAAAGAGCCACATGCATCAGAATCATTATGTTACTGTATAATCTTGCTGTTTCCCTGTATAATGATCTCCTGGTTTTTCTCATTTCATTTAGTATCAGTTCCTGTAAATCTCTCCAGACCTCTCTGAAGTCATTCAGGTGATCATTTCTTATAGAACAATAATATTCCATAAAATTCGTAACCCATAACTTATCCAGCCATTCTCCAACTGTCAGTTATCCACTCAGTTTCCTATTTTTTCTTTCTACAATAAAGACTGCCACAAAGACTTTTATACATATGTACTCCTTTCCCTGTTTTATGATATCTTTGGGATACAAGCCCAATAGAAACAGATGTGACTGTTTTTCAAAACTTTGGTCCTTTTAAGATCAGTGATATATATAGATATATAGATATATATGGCTGTCTCTGTGATTTGATATAATGAACATGGGAATTGTTATGATCAATAAGTCTCAACTAATTTAGGCTGGTTGTTGGGTGACAAATATATAATCCCTCACTGAACTTGAATTCAGCATTCTCTAGCTGGAGATCTTGAGGTCTCTTGGTATAAAATCCATCACTAGAGGAAAATTTATCTTTTTTATTGTTTTGCAAAGTGAGCTTTTATATATGTGTCAATCTTTTTTATTCTATCTCCTCAGCATCTCTTACATCTGTCCCCTCTCTTCATTATTTCTAATCTAGATCATTGCAACAATCTGTTAATCAGTCTCCTAGCAGTCAGTTCCTTCTCTTTCTGATTCAATTCCACAAAACTCCCAAACTAATCTTCCTCAATTCTAAAAACTTTGACATTTAAAATCTTTCATAATCTAATTTTGGTCTAAGATTGATTGCATTTTACTTTGTTTCATATACAGTCAAGCTGTCTTACTTGTAATTTTACAACCTCAACATTCCATCTTCCACTTCTTTGCCTTTATAAAATTTGCCCTCTAGGGTTGAAAGGCTGTCTTTTGTCACCTCTGCCTCTTACACAATGTAGTGCATAAATAGAAGTCTATACAAACTATATAAACAAAAGACAGGCTGATACTTGAAACTTGATTTCAACTGAGGTGCTCAAAGTTAGAAAGAATACACAAATACACACACATACACACACACAATTGGGTACAGAAATGCATTTCACTCAAGTGGGGAATTAGGAGATTATAAAGAGAAGGGGGAATTAAAGGGAATTAAAGGTAAATTAAGGGATGGATTACTCTTTAGCAAAACAAAATTTAAGGAAATATAAAAATGTTTAGAGATCTTTTTAAGGTAGCAAAGACTTTTGTCTCAAGTAAAATTTAACAAGAAATTCAACCTGAGGCAATTTTTTGAGCAAAATCACATTTATTTCAGGGAAATATGCTGCCTCTCAATAAATGGATCAATGGATTGGCTCTCTTTATTCCAAATGCCACCAACAGATGGATAAACCCCTCGTTTATAGATTTTGGGGAGTACAAAACAAAGAACAGAATGGGGTAGATGACATCACAGGATTGGAGACAACATATTGTTTAAAGCTGAGGTCCAGGAAACAATAAGATTCATTAGAAGCTTGGAATAGGGGCTAACAAAAACTCCCCTTTTCCACAGTGCTTATTTGAGTGCAGTTGCAATGTTTACAGATGACAGTTTTAGTCATTATTCAGTCATGGCACTACAAGGCATTAGGGAAGAACTGCTGGTTCAGAGTGACAGAACTGCAGGCTTGCTTTTCAGCGAGGATGCTTGTTCTTCTGTGAGTTTTAGATTGGGAAAGAAACTAGAACTGAGATGCTGCTTTGCTCCTGGGTTTTAAGCATCAATGCTACTGCTCTTTTTTCTTGAATTTATGGTATGATGCCTTACTCCAAAAATGAATACCACTCTGATCTCAAGTGTTTTTTTTCATTCTTCTGTGAATTTGTTGTGATTTAGCTACCAGGAAAAAAAGCTGCCCCTTGACATGGATGCTCCATATAAGTCTGGAATTTCCTCCTACTCTTGTCCACAGCCTCTCCCTTGTACTAGAATGGTCTGGAATATTCCTGGCCTCATCTCTGGATGAAATTCATCCTGAAATTGTTCTAAAACTTCCCTGCTTCCCTTTAATGATCTGAGCTGGAAAAGTGAACTCACTGTTATTTTTTTCTTGGATTTGTCCATTAGGATTTAGTCTGGTACATTTTCTAGCTCAATTTGGAGGAATTTGCTAGGAGAACTCACTGAATTTCTTATTACTCTGTGATATTGGCTCAGCCTTTTCAATAGAGAAAGAAAAAAAAGATGACATTATTTTAGAGCTGGAAGGATTTTCAATGACCATCTAGTCCAACCCATAACTTTAAAAATAATTATACTATGTACTATAGTATACCCAACAACTGGTCATTCAGCCATGTTCAAAGACTTTCAGTAAGTGGTTTCCTACCCACTACCTCCTGAGACATCTTTTTGTTGTTGTTCAATTGTTTCATCCTGTCTGACTCATTGTGATTTTTTTGGCAAAAGTATTATTTCTTTTTCCAACTCATTTTACCAATGGGGAAACTGAGGCAAAGTAGGTTAAATGACTTGCAGAGGATCACACAGCTAGTAAATGTCTAAGAATGGATTTGTACTCAGTTATTTCTAACTCCATAACTGGCACTTTTTTTACTGCACTACCAAGTTGCTCTTTAAGATATATTTGAAAATGATATTATAAATAAATTAGAAGAATATAGCATAGTTTACCTCTCAGACCTGTGGAAGAGGAAGGAATTTGTGACCAAAGAAGAACTCGAGATCATCATTGGTCACAAAAGAAATAATTAAATTAAAAAGTTTTGTACAAACAAAACTAATGCAGACAAGATTGGAAGGAAAGCAATAAGCTGGGAAAACATTTTTACATTCAAAAATTCTGATAAAGACCTCATTTCCAAAATATAGAGAATTGATCCAACTTTATAAGAAATCAAGTCATTCTCCAACTGATAAATGATCAAAGGATATGAACAGACAATTTTCAGATGAAGAAATTGAAATTATTTCTTGTCATATGAAAAGGTGTTCCAAATCACTCTTGATCAGAGAAATGCAAATTAAGACAACTCTGAGATACCACTATACACCTTCCAGATTGGCTAACATGACAAAAATAGATGACAAATGTTGGAGGGGATGTAGGAAAATGTTGTTGGTGGGACAAATTGTAAAGGAGTCCAATCATTCTGGAGAGCAATTTGGAACTATGCTCACAAAGTTATCAAACTATGCATAACTTTGACCCAGCAGTGTTTCTATTGGGCTTATATCCCCAAAAAAATCTTAAAGTGAGAAAGGGAACCATGTGCAAAAATGTTTGAGGAGGCCTTTTCATAGTGGCTAGAAACTGGAAAGTGAATGGTTGCCCATCAATTGGAGAGGGGCTGAATAAGTTATGGTATATGAATGTTATTAATATTATTGTTCTACAAGAAATGGCCAAGAGGATAATTTCAGGGAGGCCTGGAGAGACTTACCTAAACTGATGCTAAGTGAAATGAGCAGAACCAGGAGATAATTGTACGTAGCAAAAACAAGACTATATAATGAGCAATTTTGATGGTCATGATTTCTTCAACAATGAATTGATTCAAATCAGTTTCAGTTGTTTAGTAATGAAAAGAGCCATCTACTCCCAGGGAGAGAACTGTGGGAACTGAAGATGGACCACAACATAGCATTCTCACTCTTTCTAATGTTGTTTGCTTGCATTTCTGTTTTCTTTTTCAGGTTTATTATTTTCTTTTTAGACTTTTCTCGTGCAGCAAGATAACTATATATATGTACATATATTAAATTTAACACACACCTGCCATCTAAGGGATGTGGTGGAGGGGAGAAGGGGAAAATTTTGAACAGAAGATTTTGCAAGGGTCAGTGTTGAAAAATCACTCATGCATATGTTTTGTAAATAAAAAGCTATAATAAAAAAGACATCTTTGGATTCTTCTAATTGTAAGAAGAAGTGTTTCCTTAGATCCAATTCTCTTTGAATGGATAGTGTTCAATAGAAGACATGAGCACAGAGCAAATATGTAAGATCTTGCTATTTTCAAACTGGAAGTATAGAATCATTATATCATAAATAATTAGGTAAACAAGTATTTGGCCTAGACATCTGCCTGTTATGCTACATATATAATTGTATGAAATAAGGTCCTTACACATTTCAAAATGATGTAAGAATAATTGACTATTGATACAATTGTCTGTGGGATCTGACTTTTGATTATTGATTATTGAAATTAGAATCATAAACATCTTCAGTTGGCTTGCGGAAGAGAATTTTAGTGCAATCAGTTTTCTTAGGGGGATCACCAATGAAAAAGTCAATTTTATTCAAGTTTGTTACAGCGTAGAAATAACATTTTCTTGTGCTATATATACTGTGGTACATATGTATTTTCTTATAAACACCTTCTTTGTCATGTATTGTTAAGGTATTAAGCACTTAAGTACCCTTCAAAGGCTTCTATTATAATTGGAGTAAAGTTAGCCTCTCATAAGTAAATTCAATTGTGAATTTGGGGGGAAGGGGGGGAGCCTTTACCTGCAAGTGTGTTATTACTTATGTTTCCATGCTACCTATTATTTAACCTTCTTGTTTGTCTTTTCTAGGCTCTAAGCCATGCTCTTTCAACTACTTCCTCAAACTATATGGCATCTTTTATCTTATCCCAAGACTCAGCATCCCTGGCATTTACCTTCCTGAATCTAGACCTTACTAGGCAGGATCACTCTAACTTCTCTTTTCAGTCTGAAGTGGTTACAAAAGATGAGTAATTTGCAGTCCCTTAACTCCTAATTGAGGGGAAATGATGTGGAGCAGCCTTTAGGAATATAATAGTAATAATCCCCAGGGTATTTGATTTTGGAAATGATATGATAGAAACCCAATAGTAGTAGAACCCCATACTTTTAAAAAATATTTTATTTAAAATAAGAAAAGAAAAAAAATACAGAAAAAAATGCAAAACAAAAGAGAACATTGTCTTGTGCCCAGATGAACATCAGGGATGATTCAAAGTATCTAACAACAAATTATCAGTTCAAGATAAAGTATATATATGCTAATATATAACTGATATATATATATAAATAGAAGAAATTATATTCATGAGGATCCATAATTTTTTTACTTTCTTGTAAAATGTTCTTTTGTTCTCTGCTGTGCACTTTTTTTACTTTATTCTTTTTTCCCCTTTTCATCTCACCTCCTACCCCTAAGAAGGCTATCATTAAGAAAAAAATATACCTATGCATACATTTGTAGATATATACATACAAACTCATAGACCTCAACACATACATACTCACATATATGTTTCCTATTCCTGATGACTCTTTGCTTTAATTCTGTTCCTAATTTGCCTTGCTATTCCTTAACCTCACCCCCAACCACGGATTCCTCCCTTGTCTTCTTCCACCCACTTTGTTTCCTGTCTGCCCACACTTCCCCATTATTTTATTTATTAATTTTGAAAGGTGATATACTCTTTATACTATATATGTAATGTTATCTTATTTAACCCATTTCCAATGTGAGTAGGTTTTCAGAACTATGAGCCCTCCCCCTTCTAATGCCTCTGTGTCTATTCTTCCTCTGTACCTCATTTATATGATAATTACTATTTTTACCTTACCTCTATCGCAATTTTTCTTGTGAGCTGCCTTATTGTTGATGTCAGTGTAAACATATGTAATCATTTCTCATGTAAAAAAGCAATATAAACAATGTGTCCATGTTGAGTGCCTTGAAATTGATCTTTGATATTGACTCTTATATGTTAAATTTTCTATTAAGTTCAGGTCGGTTGATAGGTCCTGCACATCTGCAATGTTGTTGAATGTCCATTTTTTCTCATTCAATATTACAGATAATTTTGCTGGTTATGACATTTTTGGTCACAAGCCTAGTTCTTTTCTCAGTAGATATTCTTCCAGGATCTGCAGTCTTTTTATTATGGCTGCTGAGAAATCCAGTACAATTAAAATTCTAGCTCCAGCCCATTTGGATACTTTTTTACTTGTTTCTTGCAAAATTTTCTCTCTGATCTGGGGGTTTCAAAATTTGGTCATAATATTGCTATCTGTTTTCCACAAAGGATCTCATTGACGTGGTGATTAGTGATTTTTTTCAGTTTCTACTTTCTCCTCATGTTCCATTATTCTAGGACAATTTTCTTGGATTATTTCTTACATTAATGTGGTTTACGTATATTTTAGTTTTTCCTCAATATCTTTCATTTGATTTTTAAATTCTTCTATAAATTCTCTCTGGCCAGGGAGTCATTTTGGGTTGTCTTCGGAGGTAGAGAAAGTTCTTTTTACTTCTCTTTACTTCAAAGATATCTTCTTTTTTTATTATTATAGCTTTTTATTTATGATATATGCATGGGTAATTTTTCAGCATTGACCCTTGCAAAACCTTCTATTCCAACTTTTCTTTTGCTTCCCTCCACTCCCCTCCCCCAGATGGCAGGTAGATCAATACATGTTAAATATGTTAAAATATATATTAAATAATATATATATATATATATATATATATACATATACATACAGTTATTTTGCTGCACAAGAAGTATCGGACTTGGAAATAAGGTAAAATTAAACTGAGAAGGAAATGAAAAATGCAAGGGGGGGAAAAAAGAGTGATTGGAAATTCTATGTAGTGGTTCACACTCATTTCCCAGAGTTCTTTTGCCTGGTGTAGCTGGTACTATTCATTATTGAACAAATGGAACTGATTTGATTCATCTCATTGCTGAAGAGAGCTACATCCATCAGAATTGATCATCATATAGTGTTGTTGTTGAAGTATATAATGATCTCCTGGTCCTCTCATTTCACTCAGCATCAGTTTGTGTAAGTCTCTACAAGCCTTTCTGAAATCTTCCTGCTGGTCATTTCTTATAGAACAATAATATTTTATAACATTCATATATCACAATTTATTCAGCCATTCTCCAGTTGATGGGCATCCATTCAATTTCCAGTTTCTGGCCACTACAAAAAGGGCTGCCACAAACATTTTTGCACATGTGGGTCCCTTTCAGTCCTTTAAGATCTCTTTGGGATATAAGCCCAGTGGAAACACTGCTGGGTCAAAGGGTATGCACAATCTTAAAACTTTTTGAGCATAGTTCCAAATTGCTCTCCAGAATGCCTAGATGTATTTACAATTCCACCAACAACGTATCAGTGTCCCAGTTTTCCCACATCCCCTCCAACATTCCGCCTTATCTTTCCCCGTCATTTTAGCCAATCTGACAAGTATATTGTGACATCTCAGAGTTGTCTTAGTTTGCATTTCTCTGATTAATAATGACTCGAAGCATCTTTTCATATGGTTAGAAACAGTTTCAATTTCTTCATCTGAAAATTGTCTGTTCATATTTTTTGACCATTTATCAATTGAAGAATGGCTTCATTTTCAAAGTCCTCTTCTGATGAAGAACCTCAATATTCCCTGTTCCCCTAGTATGTTTCTATGGTGAGGTTCATTCTTCTTTACTGATTCATTTTTTTAAAAAAAATAAGAGGTATTAGTGTAAGAACTTTTAATCATGGGGTGGGTGCTATCTCTAGTTTCAATTAACCTTTCCCCTGTGACCTGCATCCCAAACCAAGAACTCCATCCTCCAGCAAGTATCCACAGTCAGCAGCATCCCTGTCCCACTGCCTCTGCATTCATAGGTGTGCTGGTTCCTTATCTGTCAGGGCCAAATCCCAGAAGCACAGTTAAGCCTGACTTTCCTAATGAGCTGAGGTTCCCCTCAGTCTTCCTGGGCTCAGACTCCACATTCAGTTTGGGAGATGAAAATTGTGTTCCTACTGAGGCTCCAGCCACACCCAGATTATCCCAGGTCTCCCCACTTGATGTTTTTGCAGACTGAGCTTGGAAGTTAATGGAGTTAATCTCAGTTCAGGGTCTTTCTTCAGATCTTCTGAATTGTATCTGAAGGACTCTGTTCTGCTCCCAGTCTTCTTGATTTTTCACAGTCCATGTTCGACCTGAGACGCAAATTTGTTCAATTTGTAGGAGAAATCTGGAGAGCTTGAAATTACCAACCTGCTCCACCATCTTCCCAGAATCCTAAGTTCTTGGGAATCTTCCCAGGTTTTTCTGAAATCATATTTCTTGTCATTTCTTATAACACAATAATATTCCATCACAATCACACACTGTAACTTGTTCAGCCATTCCCCAACTGATGTGGGATCTAATTTTTAGCCACTACAAAAAGAGATGTTATCAATATTTTTGTACAATACCAAGGGGGCGGAGCCAAGATGGCGAAGAAGGCACACACGACTTTTTAAGCTCCTTTCATTCCCCTCATAAACAACTATTAAAGTCAGCCTCAAAAATAGGTCTTCACTGCTTAAATTCATGAAGATTAGAAGCACACAATTTACCAGCCAAAAATAATCTGGAAGATTGCCAGGAAAGGTTTGTCCTGAGCGGCCAGGAACATGACCTACTAGCCCAGGCAGTGAGAGGCTAGTGTACTGAGCAGACCAGGGGAGGGGGTGATCTCTGTGGCTAGAGAAATTATAGAGAAGACTCTGCTATAGGCTAACTGCCCTGCCTTAATTACAAAGCAGTAAATTGGCAGAGAAATTAAAGCCTAAAACAGAGGGTACTCTAAAAAACCCTAGAACCTAACAAGATCTGACTGTAACCACTCAAACCCGGAAGTAACCCAGGCAGACCTTTAACACAGCTCTGCAGCCACATCCTGCAGTTTGGGGCTTTTGCGGGGACAGCCTCTAATCTGCACAGTGAGGGGCTCAGCCTGGAGCAATAGAACTTCCCCAGCAGACTGTGCTTCCAGGGCAGAGACACATTCCATCCCTGCAGGGCCATTCACTGCTCAGTTGCTAATACCCACAGTCCCAGGGCAGGATTTGGCTTGAGTAGTGAAACTCTCAATGCTCAGCATGTAGCCTCAGGGCATTCATTATCCCACACAGCAGGGGTTCTTTGCAGGGCACTTTCCCAGCTCAGCCCTGCAAGCAAGTTTACTTCCTAGTGGGGAACTCTTTCCCAGAGCACTCCAGTACCTCGATGCTTTTTGTAGCCGGCTGGTAGGACAGCTACCTGTCCATACACCTATCACTGCTCTGCAGAGGAAGCTGGTAACCTCCTAGTTCTGAATTCAGGCAGACCTTACAGGCTTTAACAAAATGAATTTAAAAATCAAAAGGACGATTGGTAGTTTCTATACAGAAAGAGAGCAGCTTTTCAACCCTGAAAAGACTAATAGCAGACAGTCTCCAGACAATTGTTGGTCCCCAATACAAAAGGTTCTCCTAGAAGAGACTATTAAAAACCTTAAAAGAGAACTAGAAGAAAAATGGGGAAAGGAAAGAGAAGCCATGCAAGAGAGCAACAACTTTCTGAAATGTGAATTGGAAAAGGTAAAAAACTCCCAAGAAGTGCAGGGAAAAAGAATTTATGAATTGGAAAAGGTTAAGAATTCCCAAGAAAGTAGGATTTGTGAATTGGAAAAAGAAAATAACTCACTAAAAAAAAAAAAAAATTAGTGAAATGGAAAAAAAATTCCATAGAGCGAAACAACTCATTTAAAAACTCAGACATATACAAAAATAAGTTTAAAAAGCTAATGAAGAAAATAATTCACTAAAAATCAGAACTTAACAAATAGAAATGACTGATTCATTGAGACATCAAGAATCAATCAAGCAAAAAAAAAAAAAAAGAAAAGAAAAGAAAAGAAAGAAAGATTGGAAAAAATGTCAAATATTTAGTTGGAAAAACACCAGACCTGGAAAATAGATCTAGGAGAGATCATTGGACTATCTGAAAATTATGATGAAAAAAAGAACCAAGATACTATTTTACAGGAAATCATCAAAGAGAACTGCCCAGAAGTAATAGAACCAGAAGGTAAAATAGGTGTTGAAAGAATTCATCTAACACCTTCTGGAAAAAACCCTAAAATAAAAACTGCAAGGAATATTATGGCCAAACTTCAGAATTTTCAGACTAAAGAAAAAATATTACAAGCAGCCAGGAAAAAACAGTTCAAATACCGAGGTGCCACAATAAGGGTCATGCAAGATCTGGCTGCCTCAACATTAAAGGATTGAAGGCCCTGGAATCTGATATAATAAAAGGCAAAATATTGGAATGCAGCCAAGAATAAGATACCCAGCTAAGCTGAGCATTTTTTTCCATGGAAGAAGATGGACATTTAATGAAACAGAGGAAGTCCATTTGTTTCTAAGGAAAAAAACAGATTTAAACAAAAAATTTGATCTCCAAGGACTCAAGAGAAGTAGAAAAAGGTAAAAGGAATCTTGAGAACTGTATTTCTTTTGTGATATACATAAAAATCACATGTATAATTTGATTTTACCGATATAACATAAAATGGGAAGTAGAAATGGAAAGGGGAGTGTCAGAAAAAGGGAAAAGGGGAGATAAAAAGAGGGAAAACTACATGTGACAATGAGACAAAGGAAATCTATCATATCTGAGGGAACTTAGAGAGGGGGAGGAACATTGTGTGAATCCTACTCTCATCAGAGTCAGCTCAAAGAGGAAATAATTGACATATTTATTTTACAGTGAATCTTCTCCCACCTCATTAAAAAGTGGGAGAGGAAAGGGGAAAAGGAAAAAGAGTAATAAGAAAAGGGTACATGAAAGGGGAAAGGATTCAAAGGGAGAAGGGAGGGATCTTAAAGAGGGAGAGCTGCATGACACAAGTGGGACCAATAAGTTTAAATACTAGGGAAGGGGGTGCCAAGAAAAAGAAAAACATAATCTGAAGATATTAGGATGGCAGGAAATACAGAATTAGTCATTTTAACTGTAAATGTGAATGGGATGAACTGTCCCATAAAGAAAAGGCAGATAGCAGACTGGATCAAAAATCAGAACCCTACAATATGTTGTTTACAGGAAACACAATTAAAACAGGGAGATGTATACAGAGTAAAGGTAAAAGGCTGGAGCAGAACCTTTTATGCTTCAGGTGAAGTCAAAAAAGCAGGGATAGCCATCCTTATCTCAGATCAAGCAAAAGCAAAAATTGATCTAATTAAAAGAGATAAGGAAAGAAACTATATTTTGCTACAGGGTACTATGGACAATGAAGCAATATCAATATTAAACATATATGCACCAAGTGGTATAGCATCTAACTTCCTAAAGGAGAAGTTAAGAGAGTTGCGAGAAGAAATAGGCAGCAAAACTATAATAGCGGGAGATCTTGCACTCTCAGATTTAGATAAATCAAATCACAAAATAAATAAAAAAGAAATTAAAGAGGTTAATAGAATATTAGAAAAATTAGGCATGATAGATTTCTGGAGAAAACTGAATGGTGACAGAAAGGAGTATACTTTCTTCTCAGCAGTTCATGGAACTTAAACAAAAATTGACCATATATTAGGACATAAAGACCTCAAAATTAAATGCAGGAAGGCAGAAATAGTAAATGCTTTCTTTTCAGATCACAATGCAATAAAAACTACATTCAACAAAAAGGTGTAAATAGACAAAAAAAGTAATTGGAAACTAAATAATCTCATCTTAAAGAATGAAACAGCAAATTATAGACACAATTGATAATTTCATTCAAGATAATGACAACAATGAGACATCATGCCAAAATTTGTCAGATGCAGCCAAAGCGGTAATAAGGGGAAAATTTATATCCTTAGAGGCTTACTTGAATAAAATAGAGAAAGAGAAGATCAACAAATTGGGCTTGCAACTTAAAAAGCTAGAAAAAGACCAAATCAAAAACCCCCAATCAATTACTAAACTTGAAATTCTAAAATTAAAAGGAGAAATTAATAATATTGAAAGTAAGAAAATTATTGAATAAATAAAACTAAGAGTGGGTTTTATGAAAAAAACAATAAAATTGATAAACCTTTGGTAAATCTGATTAGAAAAAGGAGAGAGGAAAATCTAATTAATAGTCAAAAATGAAAAGGAAGAACTTTCCACCAATGAAGAGGAAATTAAAGAAATAATAAGGGGTTACTTTGCCCAACTTTATGCCAATAAATTTGATAACCTAAGCGAAATGGATGACTACTTCCAAAAATAATAACAGAGGAGGAAGTAAATTACTTAAATAGTCCCATTTCAGAAAAAGAAATAGAACAAGCTATTAATCAACTCCCTAAAAAAAAATCCCCAGGACCAGATGGATTTACATGTGAATTCTACTAAACATTCAAAGAACAATTAACCCCAATGCTTTATAAACTATTGGAAAAAATAGGGAATGAAGGAGTCCTACCAAATTCCTTTTATGACACAGACATGGTACTGCTACCTAAACCAGGTAGGTTGAAAACAGAGAAAGTAAATTATAGACCAATCTCACTAATGAATATTGATGCTAAAATCTTAAATAAGATATTAGCAAAAAGACTACAGAAAATCATCCCCAGAATAATACACCACAATCAAGTAGGATTTATACCAGGAATGCAGGACTGGTTCAATATTAAGAAAACTATCAGTATAATTGGCCATATTAATAACCAAATTAACAAAAACTATATGATCATCTCAATAGATGCAGAAAAAGCAATTGATAAAATCCACCATCCATTCCTATTAAAAAAAACTTGAGAGTATAGGAATAAATGGACTTTTCCTTTAAATAATCAGTAGCATCTATTTAAAACCATCAGTAAGCATCATATGTAATGAGGAAAAATTGCAACCATTCCCAATAAGATCAGGAGTGAAACAAGGTTGCCCACTATCACCGTTACTATTTAATATTGTATTAGAAATGCTAGCTTTGGCAATAAGAGTTGAGAAAGAGATTAAAGGAATAAGAATAGACAGTGAGGAAACCAAATTATCACTCTTTGCTGATGACATGATGTTATACTTAGAGATCCCCAGAGATTCTACTAAAAAGTTATTAGAAACAATCCACACCTTTAGCAAAGTTGCAGGATACAAAATAAACCCATAAAAGTCATCAGCATTTTTATATATCACTAACAAAACCCAACAGTTAGAGTTACAAAGAGAAATTCCATTTAAAGTAACTACTGATTGTATAAAATATTTAGGAATCTATCTGCCAAGGGAAAATGAGAAACTTTATGAGCAAAACTACAAAACACTTTCCACACAAATTAAGTCTGATCTAACCAACTGGAAAAATATTAAATGCTCTTGGATTGGGTGAGCAAATATAATAAAGATGATAATACTACCTAAACTAATCTATTTATTTAGCGCTATACCAATCAGACTCCCCAAAAACTATTTTCATGACCTAGAAAAAATAACAACACAGTTCATATGGAAAAACAAAAGGTCAAGAATTTCAAGGGAATTAATGAAAAAAAAAATCAAAAGAAGGTGGCCTAGCTGTACCAGATCTAAAATTATATTATAAAGCAGCGGTTACTAAAACCATCTGGTATTGGCTAGGAAATAGACTAGTTGATCAATGGAATAGGTTAGGTACAAAGGACAAAACAGCCAATAACTTTAATAATCAAGTATTTGACAAACCCAAAGATCCCAGTTTTGGGGATAAGAATACAAGATTTGACAAAAATTGCTGGGAAAATTGGAAATTAGTATGGCAGAAACTAGGCATTGACCCACACTTTATACCATATACCAAGAGAAGGTCAAAATGGGTTCATGACCTAGGCATAAAGAATGAAATTATAAATAAATTGGAAGAGAGTAGGATAGTTTATCTCTCAGATCTGTGGAAGGGGAAGGAATTTATGACCAAAGAAGAAATAGAGATCACTATTAACTACAAAATAGAAAATTTTGATTATATCAAATTGAAAAGTTTTTGTACAAACAAAACAAATGCAGAAAAGATTAGAAGGGAAACAATAAACTGGGAAAACATTTTTACAGTCAAAGGTTCTGATAAAGGCCTCATTTCCAAAATATATAGAGAATTGACTCTAATTTATAAGAAATCAAGCCATTCTCCAATTAATAAATGGTCAAAGGATATGAACAGACAATTCTCAGATGAAGAAATTGAAACTATTTCTAGCCATATGAAAATATGCTCCAAGTCATTATTAATCAGAGAAATGCAAATTAAAACAACTCTGAGATACCACTACACACCTGTCAGATTGGCTAGAATGACAGAGAAAGATAATGCGGAATGTTGGAGGGGATGTGAGAAAACAGGGACACTGATACATTGTTGGTGGAATTATGAACACATCCAGACATTCTGGAGAGCAATTTGGAACTATGCTCAAAAAGTTATCAAACTGTGCATACCCTTTGATCCAGCAGTGTTTCTACTGGGCTTATACCCCAAAGAGATACTAAAGAAGGGAAAGGGACCTGTATGTGCCAAAATGTTTGTGGCAACCCTGTTTGTAGTGGCTAGAAACTGGAAAATGGATGGATGCCCATCAATTGGAGATTGGTTGTGTAAATTGTGGTATATGACTGTTATGGAATATTACTGTTCTGTAAGAAATGACCAGCAAGATGAATACATAGAGGACTCGCGAGACTTACATGAACTGATGTTAAGTGAAATGAGCAGAATCAGGAGATCATTATACACTTCAACAACGATAGTGTATGAGGATGTATTCTGATGGAAGTGGATTTCTTTGACAAAGAGAAGATCTAACTCAGTTTCAATTGATCAAGGATGGACAAAAGCAGCTAAACCCAAAGAAAGAACACTGGGAAATGAATGTAAACTGCTTGCATTTTTGTCTTTCTTCCCAGGTTATTTTTACCTTCGGAATCCAATTATTCCTGTGCAACAAGAGAACTGTTCGGTTCTGCACACATATATTGTATCTAGGATACACTGTGACATATTTAATTTGTATAGGACTGCTTGCCATCTGGGGGAGAGGATGGAGGGAGGGAGGGGAAAAGTTGGAACAGAAGTGAGTGCAAGGAAAAAATTGTTGTAAAAAAATTACCCAGGCATGGGCTCTGTCAATAAAAAGTTATTTAAAAAAAGAAGAAAGAAAGAAAGAAAGAAAGAAAGAAAAAGAAAGAAAGAAAGAAAGAAAGAAAGAAAGAAAGAAAGAAAGAAAGAAAGAAAGAAAGAAAGAAAGAAAGAAAGAAAGAAAGAAAGAAAGAAAGAAAGAAAGAAAGAAAAAAAGAAAGAAAGAAAGAAAGAAAAAAAGAAAGAAAAAAAGAAAGAAAAAAAGAAAAAAAAAGGATTTATACCAGGAGTGCAAGTCTGGTTCAATATTGGGAAAACTATTAGCAAAATTGACTATATCAATAGCCAAATTAACAAAAACCATATGATTATCTCAATAGATGCAGAAAAAGCATTAAAAAAAATTTTTTGTACAAGTATTTGACCAACCTACTCTGTCATCTTCCCAGAATCCTCCTCTAACCTCCATTCTTTTCTTTTTTTTTTAATAACTTTTTATTGATAGAACCCATGCCAGGGTAATTTTTTACAGCATTATTCCTTGCACTCACTTCTGTTCCGATTTTTCCCCTCCCTTCCTCCACCCCCTTCCCCAGATGGCAAGCAGTCCTTTACATGTTGAATATAACCTCCATTCTTTTCAAGAAACTTTCTCACACCTTGGGAATGATGGTCTCCTTTGGAATGTAGCTAGCAGGAGTGACAAGGCACAACCTTGGAGAATGCATGTGAAAGAAAGGAAGTTGGACCTGATATCTTTATTCCATTAAACTATCCTTCAAGTATGGCTGCATTGTCATCCAAAAGCTGAGGCTGCCATCTTGCATCTTGACCCAAACAATGAGCAGTTCTTAGTTCCTTGAAAAGAGAAAGGGGATCATCATTAGCCCCAAGTACCAATCTTCCCACCGGTTATGTGAATCCCAATTACACAATGTGATTTACCTTGCTCTGTACTCAACTGCCTATAAATTTCGCCTGTTTGCTCCTTGCTTTTATCATTTTCTCTTGGAATTTAGCTTGCTTTTATTGGCATTATAATTATAATAAAACTTTCCTTTTTGACTTAGAATTTATCTAAGCTCCCAAAATCTTTTGGGACCCCTGTGACACTGGTCTGGAATCCCAGTTTATTTTTGAGGATCCCCTGTCCCCTGGAGTCCCAACATAGCAATAAATGAGATGATTGTAAAGCATCTAGCACAGTTCTTGGCACATAGTAGGCCCTAATTCCTTATATATTGTTCAGATCTACAATCTAATAATCAACAAATACTCATTGCATTAATTGTAAGTACTTTCCAAATTCCTGTTATTTTTAGTATCATGCTTGGAGTTTCAAATAAAGTATTGTCCAAAGATTTTAAAGACCCCAGTCTTTTCTGGTATCCTCTGCCACCATCACCCAGCACTAAGATGGGAGAATATCTTGGCAGAATCATAATTCTGATGCAACTTTTCCCTACCTATGCACATTCCTATTTTCAGGAGTACAGCTAAATGTCACTAGTTTCTTCTTTATATAATCTTGGCAAGTTTTGTTTTGTTTTGTTTTGTTTTTGCTTTGGGTGGGGTCTGTTCCAAGGTTGTATGGCCCTACCTCTACTCTCTGGCCTCAAGCAAGCCCTATGGGAATATAAAGCCCTTCTTCGAGGAGCCCCTCCCCTGTTTTGGGCTCTCCTTCCAGCACCATGCAGATCACCTTCAATGGACTCAGAGCCCTGGTGACAGGTGCAGGGAAAGGGGGGACAGTGGGAACTCAGGTCCAAGATCCCAATCCTCCCCAAATGTTGCCTAGATTGTGGGAAAGATGCAAGATTAAGCTGCAGGATGTTCTTCCAGATGAAATACTGAGGAAGTATTCTCAGGTAACTAAAATGTTTGGGGAGAGAATCTGGTTTAGATTATATTTTCCCCATCAAGAACCCATCTGCTTAAGCCTATTCAGCCCTTCTCAGAATAATGTTTTTAAATGCATAAAATAAAATCATAGGATTACCAAAAAAGGTAATTTCATTGAAATACAGTTATCAAGAAGTAAACTTTTTTTAAATTCCTAGATCTCAGGACAAAAAGCTCTGGTTTTACAAGCTCAAGTCCTGGAGGACATGTGTGTATGTGAGTGTAATAACTGAACCTATCCTGTGTCCTCCTTAAATCAAAAGCACCATCTTCCCTCATTCCTAGCACTTTCTGAAGAGCTTTGGGGAGGGAGGATTTGAGGATGCTTCAAATTGCCTTCAGTTAATGATAGCACAGGGAAGAGAGCTCTGGCCTTGAAGTCAGGAAGATTTGAATTGAAATTCAGCTTCAGATACTTACCAGCTGTGTGACCATGGGCAAGATTTCACCCTGCTTGGCTCTGTTTGACTCAGTTTCCTCATCTGGAGAAAGAAATGGCAAACCACTCCAATATTCTTGCCAAGAAAACCCCAAGTGGAGTCACAAAGAGTCATTTATAGATAAAACCCTTCAAAAACAACACAGGTTTGACAGAAATCCTCAAATCCTGCCATAAATCTTAAGCTAATTATTTACCCTCCTTGTCTAAACTCTCCTTGCCAACATCAGGGTCCAGTCTAGGATATTTAGGGAAAAGAGAGAACAGAAGGGAAATCTGGCAAGCCTGCTCCCACTGCCGCTGGAGAAGTGGGAGAGGGGTAGGGGAGCTTGTATAAGAGGGCTAGGCCTCTTAGGTATAAAAGGTTTTGATTTCCCCCCCTTCAAAACTGAAAGGAAAAAATTCAAAATTCAGGAAGATTCAGAAGAGTGGGTGAGATATCTCTAAAAACTTTGTGGCACAAAGCTAATATACATTAATTGGACAGGAATGTATGGTTAGCTTGAAATAATCGTAAAGAAAGCCACGCAGGGGCTATATTTCTAACAGCCCATGTCTTTGCAAAGAAATCTTAACCTTGTTCCATTCAAATTTGTGTAATGAACACAGATTAGGAAAGTGAAGAATACTTGCTAGCATTACAAAGTATTATTTAATCTTTTACAGCATGTTCCAATTGTTTAGGGCAATTTAAAGCTTAATAAAAAAAGTTTTACAATTTAAATTTTAAATGTTAAGTTATTTTAAATTTTAAATTGATTTTAGGTATTTTTAAAGAAGAATGACTTTTGCTCAGTGAGGGAGCACAGAGTAGAAGATTAATTGAGATCAGAAGTTTATATAAATCTGTACAAGTTATTCATAGTGGGCCCAGTACCTCAGATGTGGCAGTTTGGTGAGAAGTATGGCACTAAAGGTAGCTTTTGGAGGCATACTTGTAGTCAGGGCAATGGATCTGGGGTGCCATAGATCCATTTGCCCCTTCAGAGATTGGAAGAGATACAGTGAAGACGCTGCATGACTCTGGGGCCAAAATAGTAGATGTGAGCAGAACTAAGGACCTGGTCAGTCTTTCCAAGTTCAGCCCTGAACCCCATTCCTACCTTCCAAATCTCATATCCAGGAAGAGCAGTGCTTGCCAATCTTGGCGTGGGGAAAAAAACATCTTTTTAAATAAGGAATTATTACTTTTTTGAATTTTGTATTCCTTCTCATGAGTATCACAAAGGGTATGGATGGCTTGAAATAAGGTTTTAAATGCATAAAATAAAATACAAAAGAAATCAATTATATAAATGCATAAAATAAAATACAAATTATATCCAGAGATCATTATCAAATTACAAAGGAAAGGTAATGGGAGCCAAGGTCAAGAACTCTGATTTCAACCAACTTTTAAAGATAATTCTGTTGGAGCCAAAGGGATCATGTTCCCTGATACTCCGGATGTCACCCTATGTGTGAGGAGTGATGCAAAGGCCTTGGAGAAACTGCTACAAGACAGGAGACAGGAAAAGGAGATTGAATTAGGGAGTGTAAACAGGCCAACTGGAAACTAACTGTTTACACCAATTATTCTTACAACTTGAAAGGTTGGCTCATGTTATTTTAAGCAGTTAACTGAGCTTTCAAAGGGCTACTAAATTTCAGTGTTCTGAGCCCAATTTCAATCTTCTTCAACTAGTAATAAGCTCTGGGCTTTCAACTTCACAGCTCTTGAGACATAAGATCATGGGATACAAAAATGTAGAACTGAAAGTGACATTAAATCATTTAATTCAACCACTTCATTTTATAAATGAGGATACAGATTTGTAAGGAAGGTATAATTTTGTCCATGGTCACATATAACGCTTCAGTTTTCTCTGTCCTGTATACTCCTACCCATTTCTCCTTTCCCTCTTTCTGTTTCCTATTTCCTTCTCTTCTCAGGGGTATCTTCCTGACATTTGCTTCCTTTGCTTCACAGTATTCAGGATTAGAGTTGGTCTGCATGGATCTGGGAAACTATTGCATGTACTATGGGAAACATAGGTCCCATAGACCTATTGGTAAAAAATGCAGCTGTACTTTTGAACGAGCCCTTTTTGGAGGACTTTAAAAAGGCTTTTGACAGGTTAGAAATGGATTTAGAGGGAGGTGGAAAGAATGCAGGAACAAAGACAGGTTCTGGGAACTTGAAAGGGACCCTAATTGGGTCAGGAGTCAAGGAGTTAGGATATAAACCAAACACAGAAAAGAGAAGCATTAAAGTTCCACTCCTTTCTTTTTTATTGAAGCTTTTTATTTTCAAATATGCATGGATAATTTTTTTTTTAGTTCCATTTTTCCCTCCCATTCCTCCACTCCCTCCCCTAGATGCCAAGTGATCCAGTATCTGTTAAACATAGTAGAAATATGTTAAATCCAATATATGCATACATATTTATGCAATTATCTTATGCCACAACAAAAATCAAATTCAACAGGAAAAAATGAAAAAGAAAATAAAATGCAAGCAACAACAAAAAGTGAAAATGCTATGTTGTGAACCACACTCAGTTCCAACACTCCTCTCTCTGGGTGTAGATGGCTCTCTTCATCATAACATCATGGTTCCACTCCTTTCTGAAAGAAGAGCAGGCCCTCTGTGTGAATAAGGATGTGGAAGGGGAGGGAAAGACAATGCTGAGGAAGTCGAGTGTAGGGATGTTGGAGAGTTGGGAGAAGGTAATGAAAAACAAGATGCCCTGCTACTAATTACTTATGCGATCTTGGGGCATGCCTTTTCCTTCTTTGTAGATCTCAAATTCTACTTCTCTAAAATGAGGGACCTGAGTTAGATGGTATCTAAGGTTTCTTCTAGATCTATACATGCTATGAACTCACAGAGGTATACATGACTGATAGGGTATCTGTCTGCAGGACCATCAGTTTGAACCTTCACTCTGTGATCCAGGTGTTCCAGGTAAGGATGATGGACTGCATATCTAGACCCCAGCTTCATAAAGTGTTGTGACTCCATATGGGCTCTTATATTTGAATGTAGGGGTTGTGAAATTGTGATTTTGTCAGTAAATGTTTGATTTGTTTACCTATTTTATGTACCTATATATCTGAGGCCACATAAGAATTTCTCAGGGAAAAGGTAATCATGAGTGGAAAAACTTTAAAAGTCCTGGTGTAGCTAGAAGCCATGGTGCCCCATGGAATTTTGGTGCCCCAGGGAATCATCAGTCAGCGAGTCTGGTATAAATAATTCACTAATAGACTTTGTAATTAATGATTCTAAAATAATATATGAAATAAACAAATATGTACTGCTTGTAGAATTATCAGACCCTTTTTGAAGAGTGATCTAGAAAGACAAATAAGTTATAAAAATAACACTTTTTGACTTGATAAATCTAATATTGAGAATATACCCTGTAAGTGTTATAAAACACACACACACACACACATACACACACACATACACACACACACACAACTCATGTGTACATTATGGCTATATTATGCTATTTTTGTTGTTGAATCATTTCAGTTTTCCCTCACTCTTTGTGACCTCACTTGGAGCTTTCTTATCAAACATACTTAAGCAGTTTCCCATTTCCTTTGCCAACTTATTTTACAGGTGAGGAAACTGAAGTAAACAGGGTTTAATGACTTGCAAAGAGTCATGCAACTAATACATGTGTGAAGCTAGATTTGTATTTCAGGAAAATCAGTTTTCTTGACTCCCAGACCAGGATTCTTATTTATTGCATCACCTAGCAACCAGACAATATATGTAATAGCAAAAGAAGAAGAAGATGAAGAAGAAGAAGAAGAAGAAGAAGAAGAAGAAGAAGAAGAAGAAGAAGAAGAAATCAAAGCAAACTAAATGTCTACTAATAGGAGGCTGATTAAATTATTGATAGTACATGAATGGAATGAGATATAATAATGTAGTTAAGAACAAGTATGAAAAATATAGTGAAATTAGGAAGAAACTTTACAGAGTCTATTCTCTCTTAAGATAAGAGAGGGAAAACAAGTAGGCAGTTCTACAACGAAGGAACATGATTCTCCAGTAGAGACCTTTTTTCTCTTAATGTCTTTTGCTTTGATGTCATCACATTACAATCCATTTACAACCACATCCTCAGTCCCTGTGATGCCCCCCTCTGTCTACACCATTGTCAGATACAATTTCTCATCTAGGCATGTTAACAGTTTAAATATATATATATATATATATATATATATATATATATATATATATATATATCTTTCCCCATTACCCTTTCTATGGTTTTCTTGAGTTGTGTTTGCAGATTAAATTTTCTGTTTAGTTCTGGTATTTCCAATAGAAATAAGTCTCTGATTTCAGTGAAGATCCATCTTTTCCTCAGAAAGAAAATGCTGAGCTTTGCAGAGTCGTTAATTCTTGGTTGCAACCCCAGGTCCTTTGCCTAACACATATGGTGTATTATGGTATTCCAGGCCTTCAACTGACAAAATTTATTTTAAAACAATTCTTTGGTGTATTATGTATGTAGGTTTATAATGCATATACATAATTTAAACATTTACTAAAGATGAAAGAAAATTGCATACTAATGAGATGAATGTGCTTGTTTATTTTTATCTAAAGAATTCAATCTGATGAGCAGGATGATTTCAAACAAGCCTGGAAACACTTATATGAACGGATGCTGAGTGAAACAATCAGAACCAGTAAAACATTCTATACCACAATAGCAAGAGTGTTTGACAAGCAACCTTGATAGACTTGGCTCTTCTCACCACTTTGTTGTTTCAAGCAATTTCAATAAATTTTGGATGGAAAATGCCATCTGCATCCAGAAAGAGAACTATAGAGAATGAATGTGAGTCAAAGCATGCTGTTTTCATCTTTTTTTTTCTTCTGTTTTTTTTCTTTCTTTGTGATGACCACGTATTTAAAATCAGCCAGAGTCAGGAATTCAGGCTAAGGGAAAAATCTTCAATCTTTATTCTCAGTAGAGGTGAAGAAAGCAATATAGGCAGCTACAACAGGAAGCCAGCTAACAGAGGGGGATCAGAGGTCAAGGGCGGTCGCGATAGCAATGCGAGCAGCTGTGACAAGTCACCAGCCAGGAGTCTTTCTTTCTGCTTCCCTTTCCACCCCCCTGCCTCCACCCACCAAAAATGACATTTCCTATACAACACATCAGGACTTGCACAAAGAGTGGGCGGGGGCCATTTTTTCTCCATGTATATATATTAATAGAGTATGGTCCAATTACTATTTAGCCTCAAGTGCTTGGGATCTCAGTGCATCAGCTCAAGCCTCAACCCATTACATTTCTTGTGGTTTTTCCCTTTTGTTTTGATTTTTCTTTTCCAACATGACTCATATGGAAATATGTCAATAATTAATGTACATGTATAATCTATTTTTTTTAATTAAAGGAAATAACTCTTGGCAGAATTCATGATACTTTTTATTATTGCCAAATTTTTAGATATGTGACCCCATATGGGCTTTAAGTTTTAGTTTAAGAAGGTTTGTTCTAGAGAAGTAATTCTGCATTTTTTTCTATGTCATGGACCCCTATGGCAATCTGGTGAAAATGATGGACCATCTCTCTCTCTCATTTTAATAGTATTTTATCTTTCCAAATACATGCAAACATATTTTTCAAAACTCACTTCTGCAAAACTTGTGTTCATATTTTTTTGTTCCTCCCTCCCTTCCATAGACAGCAATAATAATAATCGGTTAACCATGTGCAGTTCTTTTAAACATATTTCCTATTCATCATGTTGCACAAAAAAAAAAAAAAACAGATCAACAGGAAAAAAAAAGGCAAGAAATAAAAAAAGCAAAAAAAAAAAAAAAACCCAGATGAAAATAACTATGTTATGATCCACATTCAGTCTCCATAGTTCTCTCTCTGGATGCAGATGGCACTTTCCATCACAAGTCTGTTGGAATTGCCTTGAATTATATCATTGTTGGAAAGAGCCAAATCCATCAAAATTGATCATGTCATAATCTTGTTACAGTGTTCTCTTCCTTCTGTTCACTTCACTTAGCATAATTTATATATGAAATCAGCCAATTCATCATTTCTTACAGCAATAATATTCCATTATATTCATATATATGGGCTTCTTCTCAAAGTAATGTTTTAAAATATATTGTGAAAACATGTTGCGCCAGTTTCCTTTTATTCTGCCTCAGTTTCCCTAAATTGTTCTACTTCAGTTTCCCTAAATTGTCTTGCCTCAGCTTCCCTAAATTGTTCTGCCTTAGTTTCCCTAAATTGTTCTACCTCAGTTCCTTGAATTGTTCTGCCTCAATCCCCCTGGTTGCAATCCCCCTTTCCAGTTCATTAGGACTGAAATAATTAGGGCTGTGGAGATCTGGCTACTCTGGCATTCCAAAAGAATCATAAAACTTCAGATGTCTTATCTCAGATACCTAATTGGCACTCTCTATCTCTCCAGACTTCCTGTCTCTAACTGAATACCTCCCTCACTTCCAATTTATCAGAATTTATGGTCCTCAGACCCAAGCCTGTCAGAACCAAATTGATGGTCTCTTCCTGGAAATACCTGCACTCACCAGTATTTGAATTCCACCCCTTGCCTTTATCTCCCTTAATCACAAAAGCCTTATAAAAATCATTGGAATCTCACATTTGAGGCCGAATTCTTTGAGACAAAAGTCCAATTCAGAGGCATAGAATAGAAACAATCTTTAAGGTCTATAACCCATAGAAGGCCATTCTCTAGACAATCAAATAGGAGATGGAAGTTCAGCCCCATAGTTTCCATCTGTTCATTTACTTTTCTTAAATTAGTCAACATCCTCCATTTTCCAGATTTTTTTTTTACAACAAATACAGGGAATTCCAAGGACCTAGAGAAAGTTGGAGGTGTCCTTGGTCAAGTTGCTCCTGTACTATATTTAATAATGCCTGAATTTTTTCACTAGTTAAGGGACACTGTTCTACCCACACTGGTGTATCAGTTTTCCATTGAATAGTGTTGACAGGCCTTCAACAACACTCTGCCTAAAAAACTGAAATACTCATTTGTAATCCTGTTATAAGATATCTCTTCCCCACAGATTGATGGACATTTTTCAACTATAAAAGGAGTAAAACTTCTTGTTCCATCTTCAAATATCCATCTCCAAGAGGTGTTACTAACTTCAGCTGCTATTGATCCTCCTACTCCAGGCACATATAGGTGTCTGCCTTAATCTTTGGCCAGGGACTGGGCCAGTTGGCACCTCTACTGACTCTATGATCTGCACCTGTGTCTATCATACCCTTTCAATGGTATACTCTTTACATAGTGAGCATGGGTTGGTCAGCTATAACTGCTGCATTTCAGAATATTCCTGGATTCTGTTGCTGGGAGTCAGAATCTGGGCAACTATCACCAGATGGCCTATTAGGAGTATGTAACGGTAAACCTGATGCTACTACTTCTCCTGGGTGATAGATCACACATTGTCTTCCTGTATTAGTGACTGGGATATTATCTACACATTCCCCAGTTTCCCATGTCAGTGTATGCATGGACACTGTTTTGTAACCACTCTCAGGTGAAATAGTCAAACCTACTGTGCCTAGAGGCAAGGGATCCCTAAGCCAGAGAAGAATAAATTTCACCTCTTTAGGGGATATCTCAGTAGTCCCAGCTACATACAACTCTATTCTCCCCAATTATCCCTTTCTCCCATCAGGTTGCTTCTCAACTGATTATGTAATCCCTTTCTCTTGGCAGATTACTTCTTGGCTGATTGTTCATGTCTGAGTATTGAATTTCTAAAGACTCTCTGGATGTAGCATTGGCTGCCATCATACCCCAAGTATTTTTTGCCTTGGGCCCTGGGGCTGGGCCCCCCCATCCCATTTCCCTGTATCAATCTACATTCTGATGCCCAATGGAAGCCTCTGTTGTATTTTGGACATGAGATATGGGGTCTTGTTCTCCCATCCTGTCTTCCATGCCAACATTGAGCTTTCAATACCCTACTTTACCACACTGAAAGCACTGACAAGTCTCTAGGAAGTCACTTGCCAAAAGGGACCCTGCCTTCCCATGTTTGGATTTTGGCAAGTCTGCATCATAGCCTGGGTGTAAAAGATATTTGTGCCCACTTCAACACGGTGAATTATGATCTCTTCTAAGGGAGCATGCTTGTGTAGTCCTAATTCTTCTACAAACCTCATTAGCATTTTCTTTAGCTAGTTGTCTTATCAATGTCTGTTGCTGCATTTTCACCAATAGTTCATATGACAGCTCTCTGCAGAAGTTCCACAAAATCAGCAAAGGGTTCATTTGAACCTTGTACTATTTTTGTGAAGGCTTCGCCTCTATCTTGCTTTCCTGGGAGGGTACCCCATTCTTTGATAGCAGCAGAAGTAATATCCTCATATGCTGCTATAAGGCAATTAATCCGTGTTAAAGTGTCTGCATAAGGACCTACACCTATTAGTTGGTCACAGGTGATTGGTATATTAACTCCAGTTTGCCTGTTTCATTGGGCTTGTATCCTATAGAGTTCACTATACTCAGAAAGTCACAACAAGTTTTGTCCAGATTCTAAACATGTCCTTGATATAGGTTTCCAATCACTAGGGGTTAAAATTTCATAAGCCAAATTCTCTAATAACATCTTAATATAAGATGTAGACTCATAAAGAGTGCAAGCCTTTTTCAGATCTTGATAATTTCAAGATTAAAAGGAGTGTATCTACTTTTTTCTTGACCTGAAGAGTTAAGCTGTTCAATCACAGGATAAATTTCTATTCTCAAAGCAGCTGTATTCTGTTCTTCCGCTTTGGATTTAAGTAGTGCCTTTTGCAATTGAGTCATAGGGGCGGTGATTGCTGAGGGGTGGGGTGCTGGTGGTATCACTGCCCTTCCCACTCCTCCTCCTCCCTTCACCCAGGAAAGTGAAATTGATGGGGGAGGGTCAAGAGCCTGCTTGGGCATAGGTAGAGGTGAAGCTGAACTGGGACCCTATGTCACCACATCCTTTAAGTTCGCTCAATTCCCCATGCCTTTCAGCTATTTTTTTCAGTACCATCCCCCTTCTCCTCCTCTTTCTCCTCATGCTTCCTTATCTGGCTGTTCTCCTTAAAACTTTTTTTCTTTTTAGAACTTATGGGATTCTTTAAGGCCAATTGTATTATGTTGTATATAAAAAAAGTTTCCTTAGAAATTGAGTCAGGACCATTATCATTGTGATATTCACTTAGTTGCTCTCCTACCAGTTTCCAATTATCTGCCTCTATTTCTTTGTCCTTGGAGAGCCAAAGGGACACGCATTCTAATTTTTCTAAGAGTACACCAATCTGCTCCCAAGTTACAAGCAAAACTTCCCTCTATGTTAGCCTAAGTATGCTTTCTATAGACCTCTCCTGAGGTGGGGGTGGGGTGGGAGAGACTCTTTTCCTAGTATCTGCCTCATTTTAGCTAGAAAATGAAAGTTACTAATTTAGCCCTTAACAAAGTATCCATCTTGTCTATTTTGATACTCAACCCTATTTCCTGGTCACAGGTACTTCTTCATTGAAATTACAATCGAGCTTCATGCAGATATTGGGGTGCCAATATATACAATCCGGACTAACTCTCTAGAAGCGCTTCAAGATCAATCAGAATCTGGATCAAAGTCCATGGTCTTTAGGGGGAGAAGTGAAGGAGGCAGGCAAGCTGCCACTCATCTTGCAAAGATAAGTCCTGGACTCTTAAGTACGAAGTCTCAAGTTTCTCCTCCTCCTCCTCTTGTAGCTGAGTGACCCTGACTTCTCATCTTCAGCCCTCCAATCCTTACCTGCCTCACTACCACACATTCAGCAAGTACCAAGGGTGAGAAGAACAATCACATCATCATCTCATCTAAATATAGGTATATAGAATCATTATCTCACATGGAGTAGGTACTCTTCAGTCTCAGATTCAAGTATACCTTTTCAGAGTTTCAGCCCTCTGCAGAATTTCTCTTGGTATCTCATGGTGCTGGACTTTGTTGATTATATATACCAATGCTGATTTCTGTGGATTTATTCTGTATCCTGCAACTTTGCTAAAGTTGTGTATGTTTCTAGTAGTTTAGTTGTTTTTCTAGAATTTTTTAGGAATGCCATCATATCATCTGCATAGAGTGATAATTTGGGTTCCTAATTACCTACTCTTTTCTCCTTTCTCTTATTCACAAAGCTAACATTTTAATATAATACTGAATAGTAATGGGGATAGTGGGCAACCTTGTTTCACTCCAGATCTTATTAGGAATGGTTCTAGTTTGTCCCCATTACATATGACACTTGCTGATAGTTTTAAATAGATGCTACTAATCATTTTAAGGAAAACTCCATTTATTCCTATACCCTCTATAGTGTTTTTAATAGGATAGGTGTTGAATTTTATCAAATGTTTTTTCCACATATGTTGAGATTTTTGTTAATGTGGTTATTGATCTAGGCAATTATGCTAATAGTTTCCCTAATTTTGAACTAGCCCTATATTTCTGGTATAAATCTTGCTTGGTCATATTGTATTATCCTGGGGATGACTTTGTAATTTCTTTGCTAATGTTTTAAAATTTTTGCATCAATATTCATTAGGTAAATTGGTCTATAATTTTCTTTTTCACCCTACCTGATTTAGTTATCAGCACCATATCTGTGCCATCAAAAGAATTTGGTAGGAGCCCTTCTTTCCCTATTTTTTCAAATACTTTATATTGCAATTAATAGTTCTTTAAATGTTTGGTAGAATTCATATGTAAATCCATCTGGCCCTGGAGATTTTTTCTTAGGCATTTCATTAATCACTTGTTCTATTTTTTCTAAGATGGGACTGTTTAAATAATTTACTTCCTCTTCTGTTAAGCTGGGCAACCTATATTTTTGTAGATATTCCTCTATTTCACATAGATTATCAAATGTATTGACATATACTTGGGCAAAATACCTCCTAATTGTTGCTCTGAAGTTTCCTCTAAATTGGTGGAAAATTCTCCCTTTTCATTTTTGAGACTAACAAATTGATCTTTTTTCCTTTTTATAATCAAATTAACTGAAACATTATCTACTTTGTCGGTTTTAATATAAAACCAACTCTTGAGTTTTATTTATTAATTCAATGGTTTTCTTTTTTCAATTTTATCAATCTCCACTTTTGTTTTCAGAATTTCAAATTTGGTATTTAATTTAAGGGTTTTTAATTTCTTTTTCTAGCTTTTTTTTAGAAGCTCAATTCATTGATCTTTTTTGAAGAATGTTACTCCCATTCATTCTTTAAGATTAAGATCTAATCATGATCTGAAAAAAATGCATTTACTATTTCTGCCTTTCTGCATTTGATTTTGAGGGTTTTATGTCCTAATATGTGGTCAATTTTTGTATAGATTCAATGAACCTCTGAGAAAAAAGTAAACTACTTTCTGTCTCCATTTAATTTTTTCCAAAGGTCTATCATACCAATAATGCTTAGATTGTCTTTCCTAGATCTATTTTCTAGGTCAGTTGTTTTTTCCTAGGAGATAATTCATATTTTCTTCTATTTTTCTTATTTTTGTTTTGTTTCTAACATTATTTACTTCCTTAATTCTTTATTTTTTATTTGATTTATTTAGTTCTGAGAGAGCAAGGTTGAGATTCCCCCACTACTCTAGTTTTTCTATTTCTTCTTGCATCTCTTATCTTCTCCTCTAAGAATTTGGATGCTATACCACTTGATGCATATATGTTTAGTATTGATCTTGCTTCATTATCTATGTACCCTTAGCAAGTTATAGTTTCCTTCCTTATCTCTTTTAATTAAATCTTTTACTTGATCTGAGATCAGAATTGCTATACCTACGTTTTTTAATTCATCTGAAGCACAATAAATTTTGCTCCAGCCCTTTCCCTTCACTCTATTTTAAATGTGTTTCTTGTAAACAACATATTGTAGGATTCTGGCTTTTAATCCAATCTGCTATCTACTAGTGTTTTGTGGGAGAATTCATTCCATTCACATTCACAGTTAAAATAACTAATTCTCTATTTCCTGTCAACTTATTTACCTTAAGTTATGCTTTTATCTTTCTTTTTCCTCTTCTTTCTTCCCTTATATTTTGCTTCTCATCACTACCCTCCTTCAAACAGCCTCCCCCTTTCAGGGCTCCTCCCCCTTTTTTCACCTTTCCCTGACTACTGTTTTTCCTTTGATTAGTCTTGCCTTTTCTTTTCCCCTTTCCCCTCCTACTTTCTTATAAAACAAGACAAGTTTCTCTGTGAAAACAAATATGTCTGATAGTCTGTCTTTGAACCAAATCTGGTGAGAGTGAGATTCACACCATGTTTAACACCCTCCCTTCTTTCCCTCAGTTATAATAGGTCTTCTTTGCCTCATTGTGAGATGTTATTGCCCATAAAAATTTTAACTTCCTTTTTCCCCTCTTTTTCCAGTGCAATCCTCTTTCCACCTCTAGTTCCTTTTTCATATTATCATAATAAAATCAAATTATGCCCACACTCTCTTAAGCATACCCATACCAGAAATATAGTTCTCAAGAGTTCTTTCCTTTTTGCCTTTTTAGGCTTCTCTTGAGTTCTGTGTTTGGAGATCAAATTTTTAGTTCAGCTCTGGTCTTTTCATCAGAAACAGATGAAATTCACCTGTATCCTTGAATGCCCATCTTCTTCTCTGTGAGATAACACTCATTTTAGCTGGATAGCTTATTCTTGGCTGTAATCCAAGTTCTTTTGCCTTTTGGAGTATCAAATTCCAGACCTTTAAGGTGGAAGTTGCTAGGTCCTAGGTAATCCTGATTATGGTTCCTCTGTATTTGAATTGCTTCTTTCTGGCTGCTTGCAAAATTTTTCCTTTGTCTGATAGTTCTGAAGTTAAGCCACGATATTCCTTGGAGTTTTCATTTTGGTGTCTCTCTCAAAAGATTATCAGGAAATTCTTTCAATGACTATTTTTTTACCTTCTGATTCGAGGATATCAGGGCAGTTTTCCTTTATGATTTCCTGTAAGGTAATGTCTAAGTTCTTTTTTTTCATCATAGCTTTCAGGAAGTCCAATAATGCTTAGATTGTCTTTCCTAGATCTATTTTCTAGGTCAATTGTTTTTTCCTAGGAGGTAATTCATATTTTCTTCTATTTTTCTTATTTTTTTTTGTTTGACTGATTCTTGAAGTCTTATTAAATTATTCACTTTCATTTGTTCAATTCTAATTTTTAGTGCATTATGTTCTTCAGTTACCTTTTTTAGTTCCTTTTGTACTTGGCCAATTAAATTGTTTTAATCATTGACTATTTTTTTTTCATTTCACAAATTCTGTTTTTCAAGGAGTTAGTATCTTTTTCATACCTGTTTTGTAAGGAGATAAATGTTTTTCCATTTCATCAAATCTATTTTGTAGGGTGTTACATAATTTCCCCATTCCATCCAATTTTTAAAGAAGTTTTCTTCAGATAATTTCTTTTTCTCCTTTTCTATATCCTCTTGCAAAGATCTCATTTTGTTTCCCCATTTTTTTTCTCTCTTTTAAGATCTTTTTTGAAATCTTCCAAGAAAGCCTTGTGAAATGAAGACCAGCTCATATCTCATTTGCGGACTTCATGTGGGGTTGATTGGCTTTTAGGAACTTCAGGGTTTGAGGTCTTTTCTCTCTCTCCATAAAAGTTGTCTATGGTCAGATCTCCTTCTCTTTTATTTCATTTTTTTAAAGGTTGAGATCTGCTCTTAAGGCAAGAGAGTGACAGCTGCTTTAGTTTGGCACGCGGCCATTGTTTCTGACTGACTTCCAATGCTTGGTAATCTCATCCAGGTGCCAAGTTCTTCTGAGGCTCATCAGCTTACAGTTTGCCTTTTGTATTCACTTTTGGGTAGCTTTATAGCCCACCTGCTAACACCTGCTTGCAACCAGGACAGGGTAGCCTAAGAGCCTCACAGAAGAATCCCCAGTGGATGCTACAACATTATGGCTCCTCACCCAGATCCTTGTCCCAAGCTTCCTGTGCTGCAGTCTGGGCTAGGCAGACTATCCCCCTGCTTGTTTGGAACACACCTGTTCTGAAGTTCTTCCAAGGTATGGTCTTCTGGGAATGTGTTGTACTCCAGATATTTGTGAGTTCTGTCATTCCAAAACCAATTTAGAGACTTAATCGATTGTTGGTTTGAAAGAAAGTTAAGGGAGGTCATAGAAATTCTTGTCTTCTCTCCACGATCTTGGCTTCACCTCTTTTTTCTTTTTTAAAAATCTTTTTAATTAATTTTTTTATCTTCAAAACATGTGTATGGGTAATTTTTCAACATTGACCTTTGCAAAACATTATGTTCCAAATTTCTCCCCTTTCCCCCACCCTCTCCCCTAGATGTCAAGTAATCCAATATATGTTAAGCATGTTAAAAATGTAGATTAAATCTAGTATATGCATACATATTTATACAATTATCTTGATGCACAAAAACAATCAGATCAAAAGGGAAGAAAAATGAGAAAGAAAATAAAATGCAAGCAAACAATAATAAAAAGAGTGAAAATGCTATGTTGTGATTCACTCTCAGTTCCCACAGTCCTCTCTCTGGGTGTCCATGGCTCCCTTCATCAGAAGATCATTGGAACTGGCCCAAAATACTTCACTGTTGAAAAGGGCCACATCCATCAGAATTGATTCCTGCGTAATCTGGTTGTTGCTGTATACAATGTTTCCCTGGTTGTACTCACTTCACTTAGCATCAGTTCACACAAATCTCTTCAAGTCTTTCTGAAATCATCCTGTTGATCTCCTTTCTTATAGAACAATGATATTCCCGAACAATTATGTACCATAACTTATTCAGCCATTCTCCAAATAATGGTCATTCACACAGTTTCCAATTTCTTGCCACTACAAGAAGGGCTGCCACAAATATATTTGCACATGTGAGTCCCTTCCTCTCCTTTACAAGAAGTGGTTTTAATTGCTTCATTTGAAAATTGTCCACTTGTTAATTGGAGAATGGCTTGTATTCATATAAATTTGAGTCAATTCTCTATACATTTTAGAAATGAAAAGCTTTATGGAACAGAAAATGGTACATAATACATTTGCATTTTCATGTGCAGTCATCTTCTTTACAGTAAAATTTGTATTATGGAAAGAGTTGTGTCACTCCTTAAGCTAAAATTAATAAAAAGAAATTTAAAAGGAAAAAAAAAAGAAATGAAACCTTTTTCAGAATCCTTGGATGGAAAAATTGTTTCCCAGTTTCCTGTTTCCATCTGATATTGTCTGCATTGATTTTGTTTGGACACAAACTTTTTAGTGTAATATAATCAAAATGATCTATTTTGCATTTCATAATGGATTGTAGCTGATTTTGGCCATATGTTCCTTCCTTCTGCACAGATCAGAGAAGTCCACTATACTTTATTCTTCTAGGTTGCTAATATCACTCCTCTTTATGTAAATCATGAACCCATTTCGACATTATCTTGGCATAAGGCGTTAGATGTTGGTCAGTGCTTAGTTTCTGTCATTCTGTTTTCCAGTTGCTCAACAATTGTTCTGAAAGAGTGAGTTCTTATCCCAGAAGTTTGGGTGTCTCAAACACTAGATTATTATAGTCACTGATTATTGTATCTTGTGACCCTATCCTATTCCACTGATCAACTACTCTTATTTCTTTCCACTAACTGTGGATCCAGGGAAAGGAAACTCCCTACTTTGCAGCAGTACCTCCAACGGGCATAGATCTAGGAAGTGGCAGAAATAAGACTAGGGTCTATCAGATCACATTGCCACTACTACCCCCAAAGCCCACCCAAACAAGCCCCTCCTTATTCTATCCTCTTTTCCAGGCTCCTTCCACCTTCTATCTCATCTCAACATCCTCTATGATTCAGTGACACTAGCCTCCTTGCTGCATTTTAGATGAAACCCTCACTTTTTGTGTCTTGTGCATTTGCCTTGGCTCTCTCATACCTGGGAGAGAAGAGAGGAGGAGGAAGGAGAAAGAAGGATAAAGGAGGAGAGAGAAAGGAAAGAGGATTATGGAAAAAGGGGAGAGGGGGGAGAGAGAGAGAGAGAGAGAGAGAGAGAGAGAGAGAGAGAGAGAGAGAGAGAGAGAGAGAGGAAAGAAAAAGAAAGAAAGAAGAAAAAGAAAGAAAGAAAGAAAAAGAGGAAGAGCAGGAGCAGGAGCAGGAGAAGAAAGAGAAATAGGAGGAGGAGGAAGAGGAGGAAGAGGAGGAAAGAAGGAGAAAGGAAAAAAACAGAGGAGAGAGGAAGAGAGGAGGAAGAGAGGAGAGACTGACAGTGAGAGGGAAGGAAACAATTAGTATCCACACACCCAGCATGAGCTATGTAGAGTGTCACAGACAATGGGAGAACTCTGGGTAAGGTATAAGACCCTTCAGCCCAGAGGGAACCTACTAATAATGTCTGCTTCAGCTCCCTATCTCCCCTAAGGGCTCTGGCCTTCCTGAGAAGTCAGGAGGCAGTGACAATCTGTGTTGTGATTGAAGCAGAGTAACATCAGGTGGCAAAGATTGATACCAGGTGGCAATACAATAGGAAGTTATTTATGTGGTCCCACATGTGCAGTATATACTTAGCGTGTGCCCAGCATTGTTTTGATTACATAGTGTATGAGGTTATATAAGGGTAAAAGAACTGGAGAATCAACAGACCCCATTTTCCCACCATACTCAGGGGTCCCATCTCATCACTTCTCCACTAAGATGATATATTTTAACCAACCTAGTATGAGGACTCTAGAAAGCATGGTATGTTTTATCAACCCAACTTGGGGACTTTAGAAAGCAGGATACATTTTAATCACTGTTATGAGCCAGAACTCTGAAACAAGGATTCTTACAAGGTGTTAAGTCAGTGGAATTGATAATACAATGGTTCTCTAGTTTAGCATTGTGATTAATAGTTCTCTAAGTTCAGTATGGTTGATTTAATCTTACAACAAATAACAGATTCCTAGTGACATAATGATTTGTTTATACTCAGTATAGAGCATATAAGCTGGAACTCAGAGCCAGAGAGGACAAGTGCACTGAAGGCAGGAGCACACGCTCTCAGAGCCAAGCAAAGACAGATTCATTCCATCTTCATCAGTCTTGTGGTGGCTGGCCTGTCCTCCTGCACTTCCCCCACTGAGACCAAGACCTGTCTAAAAGGCTCTCCTCTCTTCTCCACTGAAACCAAGGCTCTAGAAAGTCTCTAAGAAAGCTAGCCGGGCCCCAGGCAAGGAAACTAGATTGTGAAGGAGATAATAAAGGATTTGGACTTTAACACCTGGCTATTCTTGTGGTGGCTATATTCTACTGAAAGGAAGGTTGCTCCCAAGACTTCTGGAAAACCAACAAAATTATTACAGATCACTCCAGTATGGGGGCTCTAGAAAACACAGTTTTGTCACCCCAACTTGGGGGCTTTAGAAAGCAGGACATGACATTTGGCGCCTAAACATGGGGCAAGGGGAAGAATCAGTAAGGGCTAATCTAGTCATTTTCATTTTTCAACCCAAATGGGGCAAATACTAAGAACCCCCCCCCAAGGGAAGTATGAAGTGTGTGTAGTTAGTTAACAGAGAAGTAAGGTTTATTAGTAACTCAGAAGCAGATCACTTGGTTCTCAGATGCTCTGGAGTGCTCATCTCTGTGGCTTTGTAAGAAAGAGTTTGGAGCCATAGATGTGGAAGTTAGTGGGACTAATTGAGTACAATGGAGTAAAATCTATTTTAAGGAAAACAAGAGAAGATTTTAACTTGGGGGGTTAGACCAGGAAGTAGGAAAAGAAAAACAAGCAGAGAGTTGGTGACTGTAGCCTTGGAGGGTACAGCAATTGGGATGAAGCTAAGGAAGTCTTTTTTTAGTATTTCACTGATTTTGCTTGCTACTACTCTATGAAATTTGCAGGGCATGGCCAGTTGGGTGAGAAGAGAGTTATCTTCTCATCTTAAGTACCATGGCCTGTTGAGCAGAAAAAAGAATTAAGTAACTTAAGTATTTTCCTGATGAACTTGCTTTTCACCTCCAAAGCTCATTTTCAATTCTGCCTACACTTGAACATGTGCCCTTAGGGTATTCCCCATCTACTGACCCACCTCCCTCAACTTCGTCTTCAGTTCCAGGGCCACAGGCAGAAAACACTTGGGGCATAATGGGAACTGCTATTATACCCAGAGTGTCTTTAAGCAAACCAATGGGGGAAGGTGATTGCAATTAGGGAGAACAGAGCTACATACTACTAGGACCACTGAGATATCCCCTGGAGAGCTGAAACCCTGCCCCTTGCCTCCACTCACAGTAGACTTGACCATTTCACCTCCTGAGAGTGCTTGCAAAAGAGTGTTCATCCATACATTGATTTGGGAAACTGGGGGATGTGTAGCTAATATCCCAGTCACTGCCCAAAGATTACCACAAACACCCATATGTATGGCATAGGAGGATCAATAGTAGCTGAACTTAGTGCTACCCTCTGAAATAGAAATTTAAAGATGAAACAGGATTTTTCACATCTTTTGTATTAAAAAACAAAAGAAATCCCTATCAATCTATGGGGAAGAGACATTTTAAAACAGTTAGGATTACAATTAAGTACTTCATCTTTTTAGGCAGGGCTGCTATGGAAGGCCTGACGGCACTCTCACCTGTTCCATTCAATGGAAAACTGATACATCCAGTGAGTAGAACAGTGGCCCTTAACCAGTGAAAAAATTCAGGTCTTATGTTGTAGTGGACACCTTCTCAGAGTTTACTTTTGCACTACCAGCAGCAAAAGAGACAGTCACTGAATTCTTTATAAAAGCTTGTGCAATTATGGGTGTGCCATAAGCTATTAAAAACAGATAATGGACTTGCATATACCTCTAAACATTTTGCACACTTTCGTGTGCAGTATCAGATTTCACACACAACTGACATACCTTTTAATCCTCAAGGACAGGCAATAGTAGAGAAAAGAAACAGAGACATCAAGATGCTCCAAAATTAAAAGGAAAGGGAAGCCACAGGTAACCCTAGAGAACTTCTAACTCTATAGATTAATTTTTTTTTATTTTTTTGATGGAGATGCACTGGCTCCGGCAGACAGGTTTCATAACCCACTGAAAGGGCAATGTCCAGTGTGAGCAGCTCCGATAACTTTAGATAATCACCAGGTGATGTGGAGAGAACCAGAGTGCAGTGAATGAAAGGGACCAGATATGTTAATTGTTTGGAGGAGAAGGTTTGCTTGTATCTCTACAGTTGGGAGAAGGAACCAGATGGGTACCAATGAGCCGTATCCGCCTTGTCCATCTGAGAGAGATGGAAAAAGAGAAGACCCTCGAAATGAAGAGAAGACTCAAGAAACATCGGGTGATTCTATCTCTGACTGTGCCCACCACTGAAAAAGCCTGGCCGTTAACTCTATGTATATGTCAATTAACTCATGAACATCAAAAATAATTGTCAATGAGACTGATGCAGGACTTCAAAACCTGCAGGAATCATTGGATTCCCCTGAAATATAAGACTGATGCAGAACTTCACAACCTGCAGGAATCATTGGATTTCCTGAAATATGATAAGACTGATGCAGGACTTCAAAACCTGCAGGAATCATTAAATTCCCTGAAGCATGAAAAGACTGATGCAGGACTTCAAAACCTGCAAGGATCATTGGATTCCCTAACAAATAAAGTGAAGGACAATAGATTGGCTTTGAATTATTTCTTGGCTGAGGAATGAGGCATATGTGTGGTTGTGAATTGATAGTTATTTTCCGCACCTTCCTTCTGGAACTCATGGAAATCTTTATAACTTTTTGTTTATTCACATTGTTTGTTGTATAGTTACTACTTGTTTATATGATATTACAACTTGCCTGTGTGATCCCTCCATACTGATGGATTTAATTACTGGTATATACCTGCTTCAATTAAGACAAAAGAAAGGTCAAGATGTAGAAGGGTCACAGGCAGTAGTAGAACTCTGGGTAAGGTATAAGACCCTTCAGCTCAGAGGGAACCTGCTAACAATGTCTGCTTCAGTTATCCATCTCCTCTCACCAATACCCGTTTTACATGAAATAGAGGAAGGAACAGACTTGTCCTTTGTGCTTCCCTATGTATGAAAGGAGGGAGAGGAAAAAGAAGTTAGCAGGTAGGAGAGGGTCCAGCTCTAAGCCAAAGGCCAGGCATCTCTGAGTCCCTCTCTGCTCCCTGTAGTGCTGCTGTCTTTGCCACCCACCCTCTTCTATTTCCCGATTTCTCTCCCTTGGCTCATAGGCTGCCTTCTTCATCTGCAGACTTGGCCCCACCATCAGGTGGCCGAAGCCTCTCCCCACAGGCCATCTTATTGCCCCGAGGAATACCCCCTTTCCTTGAAAGGGATTCCCCCAACACCAGGGCTAACAGCCCCATTGCTAATGAGGGCTGCAAAGAGTTGCTGTCGCTGCTTAACAGCAGCCTGTGCAAATGGGCCAAATCTGCCTGGGTACCAGGATTAAACAGATTTCCCCGATGGGGACAAACAATGAAACAGACGGGAAGGCAGCGAGCCCAGTTAAAAGAGACACCTGCAAGAAGCTGGCTCCTCCTCAAAAAACGAACCTTTGCCAAAGGGCCAAAGTGTTCCTGTTCTCCAGGCGAAGG
Organism: Antechinus flavipes; assembly: GCF_016432865.1. Classification (NCBI taxonomy): domain Eukaryota; kingdom Metazoa; phylum Chordata; class Mammalia; order Dasyuromorphia; family Dasyuridae; genus Antechinus; species Antechinus flavipes. The sequence goes on from NC_067401.1 coordinate 163,722,361, forward strand.
GCTGAGTCCTTATGTAAAAAGGACCTCCAAACGTCAGAAATAACAGTCCAACTGAATGAGGGCTGCACAGAGTTGGCTCTACTGAGCACTAGAGACTGTGTTAACTGGCCAAGTCTGCTGTCTATCCAAGAAAAGTCAGGTTGCACCTCCTTTGGAAAAGGACCCCCCAAAATCCAGGGCAAACAGTCCTATCTGTGCTCTTACAAAAAGAAAAAGAGAGGGCTGCGAGAAGTTGGCTCCAGTGATCACCAGAAGCCTCTGCCAATGGGCCAAGGCTGCCCTCTACCCCAGTCAATGTCAAATTGTTCTTCTGTAGGAGAAGGACCCCCCCCAAATACACCAACCCACACTCGTACCCAATTGACATCCAAAGCTGAAAATGTGCCCTGACCCAGCACAGAGTTGGCTCTCTTGCCCAGCAGAAGTCTTTGCCAATTGAAAAAGGCCTCTTCTTCCCCAAACGAGGTCTAGTTGCCCTTTTGGGAAGAAAGACTCTTCAAATTCACCAACCCACCCTCTGACCCAACTAACCTTAAAAGAAGAATAACTGCCCTTCATAGAGTATGCTCCCCTGCCCAACTGAAGCCTCTGCCAATGGGCTAAGGCGGTCCTCTTCCCTGATCAAGATCGAGTTGCACCTTTATGGGAGAAAGACCCCCAAATAGACAAACCCTCATTCCAATACTGACATCAAAGGAAGAATGTGTGCCCTGCACAGAGTTGTCATCACTACCTAGCAGAAGCTTTTGCCAATGGGCCAAGACCACCATCTTCCCCAGTTGAAGTCGAGTTGGTCCTTTCTGGGAGAAAGACCCCTTAAATACACCAAACCACAATCCAACCCAACTGACCCAAAAAGAATATATGTGCCCTGCACAGGATTGTCTCTCCTGCCCAGAAGAAGCTTCTGCCAATGGGCCAAGGCCATTCTCTTCCCCAGTCATGGTCGAGTTGCACCTTTGTGGGAGAAAGACCCCTTAAAAACACCAAACCAAACTCCAACACAACTGACATCCGAAGCTGAATGTCTGCCCTCCACAGACTTGGCTCCTGCCTGGCAGAAGCCTCCACCAAGGGCCAAGGCGCTCCTCTTCCCCAGTCAGTCTGATTGCATTTCCCCTGAAAACTTTGGGGAAGAGATGGCTCCCATAAACCTCCAGCATTCACCGTGGTGCCAGAAGCTGGGCCAGCCTGGGTAGTCCCTACCCCTGGAAGAGATTGGTCTCTAGGGTGACCAATAATCTCCCCTGCCTTCCATGAGAGGTCAAACAGAAAGCCACCGCACCCCTGTCAGCCCCCTCCTCCCTCAGGCTGCAGCACCTGCCTGCTTTAGGGACTCCTCACAAAGGCCCCAGGAAGAAGAGGCTCAGCCACCCTTACAAAGGAAAATTGCAAAGACCAGATCATCCTGTTCACCAGGTAGATGAAGATGTGGAAATTGAGAATCGAGAATTGCCAATTGAATGTGAAGTTCCAGCCAATCTTGGTCTCCAGATCTCTGGCTAATTGGATGTCCTAAACAGGAGAGATTTTGGCTATCCTGTTTGGATAGTGTCTTGAAGATTAAAAATTGAATATAATCTTAATTTTTTAGTATTTAGCAAATTTATTTATTTTTAATAAGCATTGCTTTGTGAATCACATTGGGAAAGAAAAATCAGAGCAAAAGGAATAATCATGGTAGAGAAAAAAAGAAAATAAAAGGAGTGAACATATGTTGCTTTACATTCTTTCTACTTGGCTCTTTTTCTGACTGCAGATGGCATTTTCTGCCCAAAGTCTATTGGGATTGTTTTAGATTACTAAAGCACTGAAAAGAACCAATTCTTTTCTAGCTGATCATCACAAATTCTTGCTGTTATTTTATATAAATCATTCTTCCTTCTGCTTGTTCCACTCAGCATTAGTTCATGTAAATCTTTCCAGGCCTTGTTAAAAATCAGCTTGTTCATCATTTTTTATATAATCCTAATATTCCCTTGCCTTCATATACCACCACATCTTATTCAACCATTACCCATCTGATGCACATCTACTCATTTTCCAGCTCTTTACTACCACAAAAACAAGCTGCTACAAACAATTTTGCACATATGGGTCCCATTTTTTCCTTTATGATTTCCTTGGATACAGACCCAATAATGGCACTGCTGGGCCAAAAGGTATGTCCAATTTTTTAGCACTTTTGGCATACTTCCAAAAAGCTCTCCAGAATGGTTGAATCGAATTCAAAAAAGTAGTGGGACAAACAACAAATCATAAAAATATTCCATAATTTCATCCAAAAGAATGACAACAATGAAACAATATTCTAAAACCTATGAAATATGCAGCCAAAACAGTGAATTCTAAGGTCAAATTTTATATTTCTAAATAGCTATGTGAATAAAATAAAAATTTGAGATCAATGACTTGGGTATGCAACTAAACAAGCTAGGAAAAGAATAAGAAAACAACACATTAAAACTCCCAATTAAATATTGGATTAGAAATTCTGAAATTCCAAGGATTAATAAAATGGAAACTAAGGAAACTATTGAACTAATAAAACTAAAATAATTTTATGAATATAAATATACCTTCTGTTAATTTGATCAGAAAAAGGAAAGAAAAAAATTACCAGCATCATAAATCAAAGGGGGAGGACTTACCACCATGACAAAGAAAGTAAAGCAGTAATAATGAGTTATTTTGCTCAACCATAGACTGCTCTGTCCCAAATGGATCAATATTGAGAAAAATGCAAATTGCCAACATTAACAGAAGGGGAAGTAAATTATATAACTAGTTCCATTTTAACAAAAGAAATTGAACAGGCCATTTATTAGAAACAATCTCCAGGGCCAGATGGATTCATAAGACATTTAAAGAACAATGAATTCCAATACTATATAAATTATTTGGGGAAAGGGGTCAAGAAGGAGTAATGCCAAATTCCTTCTTTGACACAAATATGATACTAATTACCTAAACAGGAAGAACCACGAAAGAAAAAAATGACAGACCAATCTCCCTAATGCATATTGATACAAAAATCTCACATAAAATGTTAGTCAAGAGATTACAGCAAGTTTTTCCCAGGATAATACACCATGAGCAAATGGGATTTATCTCAGGAATATAGGGCTGGTTCAATATTGAGAAAACTATTGTTATAATTGACTATATTAAGAATAAAACCAACAGAAATCCTATGACAATCACAACAGATGCAGAAAAAGCTTTTAACAAAATATAGCAACTATTGCTATGAAAAACACAAGCCAGAATAGGCTTCAAGGGAGCTTTCCTTCAAATAATAAGCCATATCTATCCAAAACGGCAAGCATCATTTCTAATGGAGAGAAGCGTCTGGGTGCATTCTTAATAAAATCAGGGGTGAAACAAGGATGTCCATTACCTCTGCTATTATTCAATAATGTACAAGAAATGTTGGCTTGAGCAAGAGGAAACAAAAAAAGAAATAAAAGGAATTAGAATAGGCAATGAGGAAATCAAACTATCATTCTTTGTAGATGAGATGGTGATATAGCCTAGAAAGCCTAGAGAATCCTAGAAAGCCATCCAGAAAACTACTGGAAACAAGACCTTGAGCAAACTTGCAGGATATAAAATAAACTCACACAAATCATCAGCATTTCTATATGTTATTAACAAAATGCATCAGCAAGTGATAGAGAAATCCCTGTCAAATAATATAGAATAAAATACCAAGACAAACTCAAAAACTATGTGAACACAGTTTTAAAACCCTTCTCACACCAATAAAGTTGTGTCTAAGCAATGGGGAAAATATCAATTGCACATGGGTAGGCTGAGTTAAGATTAGAAAAATGACAATTCTGCCTTACTATGAGGCAGTGCCTCATAGTGCCATAAAAATGAATCAGGCAAAAATATATTTTATAGAAGTAGACAAAGTAACAAAATTCATATGGAAGGAAAAAAGGTCAAGAATATCAAGGGAATTAATGAGAAAAAATACAAAGGATAGTGGCTTACATTCTATAGTTGATAATAGTCAAAGGATATGAACAGACAATTTTCAGATGAAGAAATATAAAAGATTTCTAGTAATATGAAAAGGTGCTCTAATTCATTACCACTACACACTCCTCAGATTGGCTAAGATAACAGAAATGATGAATGATGGAGATGTGGGACAATTGGGACACTAATACATTGCTGGAATTTTGAACTGATCCAACCACTCTGGTGAACAATTTGAAACTATGCCCACAGAGCATAGCATGTGTACACTCTTTGATCCAACAGTAATACTGCTGCGCTTATATGCCAAAGAGATCATAAAAGAGAAAAAGGGACCCACGTGTGCAAAAATGTTGGAGGCAGCCCTCGTTGTAGTGGCCAGAAACTGGAAACTGAGTGGATGCCCATCAGTTGGAGAATGGCTGAATAAATTGGGGTATATGAATATTATGGAATATTATTGTTCTGTAAGAAATGACCAGCAGGATGGTTTCAGAGAGGCCTAGAGAGACTTACATGAACTGATGCTGAGTAAAATGAGCATTATATACTCAACAACAATACTTTATAATGATCAATTCTGATGGTCGTGGCTCTTTTCAACAATGAGATGATTCAGGACAATTCCAATGATCCTGTGATAAAGACAGCCTTCTACACTCAGAGAGAGGGAATTAGGAACTGAAAGTGGATCACAATGTAGCATCTTCACTCCTTTTGTTGTTTGCTTACATTTTGGTTTTTTCTCATTTTTTTTCCTTTTAGATCTGATTATTTTTTGTGCAGCATGATAAGTGTATAAATGTATATACATATACTGAATTTAATATAGTTTAGCATATTTAACATATATTGGATTGCTTGCCATCTAGAGGAAGGAGTGGGGACAAAGGGAGCAAAATTTGGAACATAAGGTTTTGTAAACATTAAGGTTGAAAAATTATCCATTTCTATGTTTTGAAAATTAAAAGCTTAAGTAAAAAAGAAAGAAAATGAAAAAGGATGGTGACTTAGTATTCCCAAACCTATAAGTATATTATGAAGCAGCTCAGAACCATTTGCTCTTAGCTAACAGAGTGGTTGATCAGAGGAATAGATGACAGTGATCAAGGTCTATAGTTACATAGTATTTGATAAAGCCCCAAACTCCAACTTCTGGTATAAAAACTCACTATTTGATAATAAATCTCAGGGAAAAGTGGAAAATCACATCTCAGAAACTCGGCTTCGACCCATGGGGTGTGCATCTCACACCCCATGCCAAAATATGGTCAAAATGGAAAAGATCTCCACCGAAACCACAAGTGGTTCGAGAGCCTTGCCATGGGGCCTCTGAGCAAAGTCAATCTGGCAGGGGGTGGGGGGGAGGCTTCCTGGGAGCAGGTGTTCCAAGGGAGGGCTGCGGGGGAGGGGTGGTCCCCAGCACCATCAGGCTTTCCTTGGGCACATATTGGCCAGGCTGACAAAACGGCCTAAGGATCGCTGCCAGCTTGTGTCCAGGGAGGCCGCAGGTTGGACACAGGGAGTGGAGGCTGTTCTTTCCCAAGGGAGCAGCTGGCTGCAGATCAAAGAGAAGTGGATGCTGGCTTGCCTGTGGGAGTGGAATTGGGCCAGAGGGAGTTGAAAGCCCCCAGAGGGGGGAAAGATGATGTGCCCTTTCGTTCTTTAGCATGGGGCTGTCCCTGGGAACTCTGAGAAGGTGGCTAAGAGTCGGGGAGCTTGGAGAGCAGGGCTGTGGTGCCTAAGGGTAAACGTGCAGCAGCCCCATAGCTGATTGGGCAAGTCTGTGACCTCTCAGGGGGGATGAGTGCCCCTCTGATGTCCTTTTCCCAACATTACAGACGACTCTCTGCGTGGGGCCACGGCTTGCAGTCAATCTCGAATTTCCCCTGCACCCTTCATGGTGAAGTCCTGGCTGGCCGGATTCCCCTTTCTTTGCCGTTCTGTTGTCCCAGTGAGCATGGGAGCCCCTGGAATCAGTATAGAAGTTCCCTCTCAGTCTTTTCCCCATTTTCAAGCTTTGTGGAGGACAATGAGCTCGCCTTCTGAGCAGAGATTCCCCAGGGAAGCGGTTTAGCCTCCAAAGTCCTTCTGAGCGTCACCATGGAGTCTCGTAGCTTTCTGTGCCCATCTTCCCCAAAACTGGACCCATCAGTGAACCATTCGCCATGTAGGTTGTGGAGAGAAGCATCTCACCTAGAGCAGACAATGTAAAGTTTCCTCACTGCTACGAATAATAGCACTGGACTGTGTAGGGTCAGGAAACAGGGCGGCAGGTGACGAGGGGGACACAGGCAGAGAATTAAATTGGGAGGATCTACTAGGAGGGCCCGATAGTGGATTAGCCTTTGCTAGCCAGCAACAGAGATGGGTTGGAGCTTCTAGAATGTTCTGAAGCCCCTGGGCAGTTTTCTAAATGGTTCATAACTGTTGGTCAGTAACTGTTTTTAACTACTGTTCAAAACTGTCCAAGCTTTCCCCACAGCTGGGTCTGGGGAAATTGTGGTCCTATGGTTATCTTGTACAACTTTTTCTGAATGTCTGGAGCAGCCGAAGTAATCACACATGTTGAGGACAGTGGTCCCTTCAGGAGAAGAGCAGTCCAGGTAGGTGTATTTCTTTTCAATTAATATTAACTTCACTTCCAAATTAAAAAAAAAAACTAACTGAAAAGCAGAAAAACCATAGAAATAACAAAGTAAAAAATATTGTGCCATCTCAGCAGAACAGAAGTGAAAAGGCAAAAGATATCACAATAAATTTCCTTTTCAAGAAACTGTTTATAACAGAATTTTGGTTTCATATTCTTTGATTTCACAACATCCTGTGGATCTCTCAGGTTCATTAGTGCATTGGTTCCCATCCCAGCTTTCAGAATTCTCTCTTATATTCTCAAATCCTCACATCTTATTTCCTGTTGTGTGTCAAAAAATATTTCAAATACACTCCCATTTTGTGATTTGGGCAATCTGAGAGAACCTACCCATCCTATATTAAGAAAATGCCACCTGAAATCATAGCCAATAAATGAACTTGACCTTTGGAGATAAATCCTGTTGACATTCAGACACTTTGCCATAATCATTCATCCTCTTTAATTTTTCCTGTGGTCACACAAGGGAGTGTCTCAGTTGCCTCCCTTCCATTTCCTTTAATGATGAGAGAGGCAAAATGGAATGGAGAAAGGGGGAAATGGGGAAAGGAATGGGAAAGAATTGATCACTTGCATCCATTGTGTTGGGGCGGGCTCTACTTACTGCCCAACCATTGTAAACCCTGAAAAGCAATGCCTGGGCTGTGCTACCTTAGGGCCTTGTGGGGACGGCTCCTCCTTTAGTTGGATGGATGGGGGGGTAGTTGTTGTAATAAAAGCTTTTAGGACTTATTTGTTGACATCTTTTCCCCCCAGGAAATCTGCAGCTCAATGGGGAGAAGAAACAGGATACTTCCCAAGGGTGAGAATCAATCAAATACCATTTAGCAATACTTGTTCAAGATACAAAAACTTCATTGGAAATGGGAGGTCAACAAATACATAAACTAGAACCCACCAGAAAAATACAATTTATAGACAGGCACATGAGAAGGCATAATCCTAATAGAACAGTGGGAGTCCTTTAGGAAAGAGGTGTACAGGGTCCTGAGGTTGATAGCAAGGTGAGTAAAGGAGAGCAAGCTTGTGGGGGAAGAGTGTTGTAGAGGAAGGACTTAGAACCTGCATAACTAAATGGATGAACTGTGGGCTAAGTAAGAGCAAAGGGTAGGGGATGCCTGATCCTGCAAAGCTGGGTGCTTGGAGTTGAGAATTTCAGACAAGGGGAGAGTTTGGGGGACTAAGATTATGCAATGTGTTTTGGACACATGGATATTGAGTTGCAAATTGGGCATCCAATAAAAAATGTGCAACAGATGCCATATGGGAATTGGGGAGCACAACTGAGGAGGCAGACTAGAGCCCCATCAATATACCTGGGAGTGTTTTGCCTAGAGATGACAATTGGGGACCACATCCATTTCCAGGACATCCAAGTAGGAGCACACAGAGCCAAAAGATGAATGATGACAGAGGCATAAGGGGATCATGCCCAGGGGCCATGACATGAATAAAGATCCAGTCAAAGAGCCAAGCAGGACACCCCAGTCAGTAAAGAACCCAGAGAGAGCAGAATCGTGAAAACTCTGAAAAGAGAGTCTCCTGAAGGAGAAGAAAAGGCAGTCACTCCCCAAAATGCTGCCAGAGAGATGCTGAAGGGTCAGAATTAGACTGTGTTCTTTCAGCTTTTGTACTATAGAGGTTATCAGTCACTTTTCATTTCAATGAGTAAAACTCATCTGAATGAGGAGGAGAGAAGCCAGAGTGCAGAGAGCTTAGGAGAAAGAATATCCAAAAGCATTCATTTTCTACTGTGGATCAAAGGCTGGACTAAGCCCTGGGGGTGGGAGGGATAGGCCCAAGCCAGTCCCTGGCATGGGGGAACCTCCCAGTCTGCATGCAAACAAATCTGTACCAACAAGTGGTTTACAAGGAAAATTGAAAGTAAGGAAGTTGTCCCTTGGGCTTCCTCAAGTGTGAAAGGTGGGACAGCACAAGCAAGAGCAAGTAGGAGAGGGTCCAGCTCTAAGCCAAAGGCCAGGCATCTCTGAGTCCCTCTCTGCTCCCTGTAGTGCTGCTGTCTTTGCCACCCATCCTCTTCTATTTCCTGATTTCTCTCCCTTGGCTCCTATATTGCCTTCTTCATCCACAGACTTGGCCCCACTCTCCTATGGCAGAAGCCTCTCCCCAAAGGCCAAGGCATCCCCAGGCAGCGAGTTTCGCCCTTATGGGAAAAGGGCCCCCCAAACTCCAGGGCAAACAGTCCAACTGAATGTGATGGCTGCACAGAGATGGCTCCCGCAAACCCCAGAAGCCTGTGCCAACCGGCCACAGCGCTCCTCTTCTCCAGGCCATTTCCCCTCATTTCTCCTCAAAACTTGAAGGAATAGATAGATGTTGGCTACGCCAAAGAGCATTTACCTCCCCTGCAAGGCTGGGGCAGAAAGGGAACCACCTTCCCTCTCTATCTCCCTCTATGCAATTTGGAGCCCCTGCCTGCCATAGGTTTTAGGGACTCCACCAAAGCCCCAGACCCAAGAAGCTCGCCCTGCCCACTTCCAAATGAAGCCAGCCCAGTGCCAGGGATAGAGCCAGGATGGCAGAGAGGACACAGGTTTCTGGGCACAGGTTTCTTTGTGACCTTATCCCACAGCCCTCAGACTAATTACCAAATTCAGTCTCTGAATTAGCTCATATTAGTAATAGCAGTATCCACAAGTATTGGGAGTGCAACAAATGACCAGCAAAAGATAATTTCAAAGATTGCCCAAAAAAAGATCTGTTTTCTGAGGCACAGAGGTAGGTAGGCCAAGTGCAAGCAAGCTGAGTACAGACACCAGTGCAGGCAGCACAGCCAGGGCAGTGTGGACCCTGAGCTGTGGAGAAAATCTACAGAAGTAGTGTTGGATACTCTGCCCTGGCTGCAAGCCCAGTACTTCAGCAGAGAAGTTAGAAAAAAAATTCCTCACCAAAGGTAAATAGTGAACCCCAAAATGCCATAATCTCACTGGACATGGCCACGCCCACCTAGCACTCATCAGTAAATACTGATCCAGTGCAGCTGCTGCTACTTGCTGACGACCTTTGGACCCTTACCGCTAAAACAGATCTCAACTTAAAAAAATAAAATAAAATAAAAAAGCAGTAAGAACTCTGATTGTAAACAGTTTTTATAGTGAAAGAGAAGAACCATTTTCAAACCCTGAGGAGACTAAACACTGATCATCTCCAGATGAAGTCCCAAAGGTGACATAAATTGGCCCCATCAAACAAGACCCTCCTAGAAGAAATTATAAAAGATCTTAGAAGACAGAAAAGAAAAATGGGGAAAGGAAACTGCCAAGAGGGTTTGAAAAAGGCAACACAAAATAGTCTTAAGTGAAATGGAAAAAGCATATAACTAATTAAAAGAGTTATTTGACAAAATAGAAAAAGGAAACAACTCCCCGAAAAATTTGTGAAACAGAAATTTGTGCAATAGAAAAACAAAACTTATTAACAAACAGAATTTGTGAAATGGAAAAAAATTCCATAGAACAAAACAACTCATTCAAAAAGTCAATTGGACAAATGCAAATAAGTAAAAGTAAATGAAAAAAATTCACTAAAATCAGAACTGAACAAATGGAAATGAATGACTCAATGAGACAATCAGTCAAGCAAAATCAAAAAGGAAAAAAATAGGAAAAAAAATGTAAAATATCTAATTGGGAAAACTGACCTAAAAAATAGATCTAAAAGAGATACTAAAAGGGACTCTCTGAAAACTATGATGAAAAAAGAGCCTAGACAACTATTTTTCAAGAAATCATCAAAGAGAACTGCCTGGATGTTATTTGAATCAGAAGATAAAATAGCCATTGAATGAATTCACCAAACATCTCCTGAGAACCCAAAATGAAAACTCTTAAGGAATCTTGTGACTACATTTTAGAATTATCGGACCAAGAAAAAAAAAATTACAAGCAGCCAGAAAAACACAATTCAAATACCAAAGAGCCACAATAAGTATTACACAGGACCTAGCAGCTTTCACCTTAAAAAATTAAAGGGTTTGGAATCTGATATTCTGAAAGGCAAAGGAACTTGGAATGAAACAAAGAAATTACCCTGCTAAACTAAGCATTTTCTTTCAGGGAAGAAGATGGACATTCAGTGAAACAGGTGAATTCCATTTATTACTGATGAAAAGACCAGAGCTAAACAAAAAATTTGACCTCCAAATACAGAACTCAAGAGCAGCATAAAAAGGTAAAAAGAACACTTGAGAACTAGATTTCAGTTAATGGGTATACATAGAGAGTGCATGTACAATTTGATTTTACTGTTACAATATAAAAAACAAAAAGTAGAAAGGGGATTGTACTGGAAAAAGGGGAAAGTGGAGGTAAAATGAGGGAAATTACATCTCAGGAAGAGGCAAAGAAAACTTGTTATAATTGAGGGAAAGTGAGTGGGATAAACATTGTGTGAATGTTACTCTCATCAGATTTGGCTCAAAGAGAAAATAATAAACAAATTTGATTACCAAGAAACTTCTCACACCTTATAGAAAAGTGGGAGGGGAAAGACAAAAAGGGAAAGATAGGCTAAATAGAAAGGGAAACAAAAATAATAAGGGAAAGGTATAAGAAAGGGAGAGGGACTCTAAAAGGGGAGGGCTGATTGAGGCAAGTGGTGTTCATAAAACTACTGGGGAGGAGGGAAAGGAGAAAAGGAAAAAGAAAAGTATAATTTGGGGTTAATAAGATGGCAGGAAATACAGAATTAGTAGTTTTAACCATAAATGTGAATGGGGTAAAGCATAAGTGGATAACAGACTGGATTAAAAGCCAGAATCCTACATTATGCTGTTTACAGGAAACACATTTAAAACAGAGCGATGCTGGAACTGAATCTATATGCTTCAGGTGAAATGTAATATTCTTTTCTAAAATGTAATATTCTTTTATTGGGGTTTTCTTGGGGTCTCTGGAGGCAGCCTTTGTTTCAGTTCTGTAATCACCAAAAGTGCAGTCAGGAATTAAAGTCTAAACCCTTTATTGTCTCTTTCCAAGTCTTGTCTCCTTTCCTGGGTCCCAGTTAGCTTTCTTAGAGGCCTATCTCTCTCTTTGGTTCTGAGAGTTTAAGCTTTTACTGCCAGTCCTTTGTCTTCTCTGCTTCTGCCAGCTTCTTGAGGTCCTCCTGAATGTGTCTTGGTTTTGTGGGAGAGGCAGGAGGACTGCCACCATGGCGTCTGTCTTCCCTAGTTCTCCTTCTGGTTTCAAGAGAGCGTCTTCCTTAAATGTCCCACACTGGGTATACACCAATCATTATATCACTAGGAAATCATTATTTGTTGTAGGATTAAATCATTGCTAAAGTAGATTTAACCATTGTCTCCTCAAATCCACTTAGTATCTTGTTTCAGGTTCTGGCCAATGTCTTCTTAAATCAATCATACTGAACCATGCTAAATTAGATAACTGGTGTCTCTTATCAATTCCACTGACTTAGTACCTTGTAAGAATCCTTTGTTTCAAGTTCAGAGTTCTGGCCCATAACAGTGAAGTACAGAAAAGCAGGGGTAGTCATCCTGATCTCAGATCAAGCAAAAGCAAAAATTGATCTAATTAAAAGAGATAAGAAAGGAAACTATATCTCGCTAAAGGGTACCATGGATAAGGAAGCAATATCAATACTAAATATACATGCACCAAATGGTATGGCCATCTAAATTCTTAAAGCAGAAGTTGAGAGGTGCAAGAAGAAATAGACAGCAAAAAGACTCCCATTATTATGGGAGATCTCAATCTTGCTCTCTCAGAACTAGATAAATCAAACCACAAAATAAGTTAGTGGTAAATAGAATACTAGAAAAGTTAGGTATGATAGATCTTTGGAGAAAATTGAATGGAGACAAAAAGAGTACACTTTCTTCTTGGAAGTTTATGGAATCTATACCAAAATTGATTATATATTAGGACATAAAGACCTCAAAATCAAAATCAAGTACAGAAAGGCAGAAATAGTAAATGCAATTTTTTTCAGATCATGATGCAATAAAAATTATATTCATAAAAGGCCAGGAGAAAAGGCAAACAAGTAATTGTAAATAATCTCATCCTGAAGAATGAATGGGTGAAACAGCAAATCATAGACACAATCAACAATTTCATTCAAGAGAATAACAATAGTGACAACATATCAAAATTTGTGGGATGCAGCCAAAGGGGAATGAGGAAAAATTTTATCTCTCTAGATGCTTACCAGCATAAAGTTGAGAAAGAGAAGATCAATAAATTGGATTTGCAATTTAAAAGCTAGAAAAAGAAGAAATTGAAAACCCCCAATCAAATACCAAACTTGAAATTCTAAAAATAAAAGGAGAGATTAATAAAATTGAAAGTAAAAAACTCTTGAATTAATAAATTAAGTTGGTTTTATGGAAAAAATCAAAAAAATAGATTAACCTGTAGTTAGGAAAAGGAAAGAAAATCACATTGTTAGTCTCAAAAGTGAAAAGGGAGAACTTTCCACTAATGAAGAGAAAATTGGAGCAATAATTAGGAGTTATTTTGCCCAAAAGTGCAATGAAGGAATACCTACAAAAATATAGATTGCCCAGATTAACAGAAGAGGAAATAAATTACTTAAATAGTCCCATTTTAGAAAAATAGAACAAGCTATTAACTTTCTTAAGAAAAAATCCCCAGGACCAGGTGAATTCTACCAAACATTTGAAGAACAATTAACTCCAATACTATATGAAGGACTTCTAACAAATTTCTTTTATAACACAGCCATGGTACTGATACCTCAACCAGGTATCAAAACAGAGAAAGAAAATTATAAACTAATCTCCCTAATGAATATTGATGCAAAAATCTTAAAATATTGGTAAAGAGATTACAGAAAATCATTCCCAGGATGTAAGAGGAATGCAGGGCTAGTTTAATATTAGGAAAACTATTACCATAATTGACTATATCAATAACCAAATTAACAAAAACCATATGATTATCTCAATAGATGCAGAAAAAGCATTTGATAAACTCCAACACTCATTCCTATTAAAAACACTAGAACATATAGAAATAAATGGACTTTTCCTTAAAATAGTAGCATCTATTTAAAACCACCAGCAAACCTGATAATGTAATCGGGATAAACTGGAACCATTCCCAGCAAGAACAGAGGTGAAGTGAAATAAGGTTGCTCACTATCACCATTAATATTCAATATGTATCAGGAATGCTAGCTTTCACAATTAGAGAAAACAAAGATATTAGAGGAATTAGAATAGGTAATGAAACCAAATTATCACTCTTTGCAGAAAAGATGGTATACTTAGAGAATCTTAGAGAATCAACTAAAAAACTATTAGAATTAATCTACAACTTTAGCAAAGTTGCAGGATACAAAATAAATTCACATAAATCAGCATTTTTATACAGCACTAATAAAATCCAACAGAGATACAAAGAGAAATTCCATTTAAAATAACTGTCAATAATATAAAATACTTGGGAATCTTATCTGCAAAGGGAAAATCAGGAACTATATGAGCAAAACTACAAAATACTTTCCACACAAAGTCACATCTAAACAATTGGAAAAATATCAAGTGCTCTTACATAGATCCAGCAAATATAATAAAGATGACAATTCTACCTAAATTAATCTATTTAGTGTTATACCATTCACACTCTCAAGAAACTATTTTACTGACCCCCAAAAAATAACAAAATTCACCTGGAAGAATAAAAGGTAAGAATTTCAAGGGAATTGAAAGCAAATTAAGGTGGCTTAGCTGTACCAGATCTAAAAGTACATTATAAAGCAGCAATCATCAAAAACATTTGGTACTGGCTAAGAAAAACAGTTGATCAGTGGAATAAGTTAAATTCACAGAACAAAATAGTGACTATAGCAATCTAGTATTTGACAAACCCAAAGACCCCAGCTTTTTGGAATAAGAATTCACTATTTGACAAAAATAGCTGGGAAAATCGGAGACTAGTGTGTCAGAAACTAGGCATTGACCCACACTTAACACCGTATACCAAGATCAAAATGGGTTCATGATCTAAACATAATGATATTGTAAACAAATTAAAGAACATAGGATAATTTACCTCTATGATTTTTGGAGGAGGAAGGAATTTGTGACCAAAGAACTGGAGATCATTATTGATCACAAATAATTTTTATTATATTAAGTTAAAAAGTTTTTATACATACAAAACTAATGCATACAAGATTAGAAAAGAAGCAATAAACTGGGAAAACATTTTACATTCCAAGTTTCTGATAAAGGCCTCATTTCTAAAATAGAGAATTGACTCAACTTTATAGGAAGTCAAGCAATTTTTCAATTGATCAATGGTCAAAGGATATAAACAATTTTCAGATGAAGAAATTGAAACTATTTGTAGTCCATATGAAAGGTGCTCCAAATCACTATTGATCAGAGAAATTCAAATTAAGATATCTCTAAGATATCCCTACACATCTGTCATATTAGCTAAGATGAGAGGAAAAGATGACAAATTTTGGAGATGTGGGAGAACTGGGACACTGATACATTGTTGGTAGAACTGTGAATGGATCCAACAATTCTGAAGAGCAATTTGGAACTATGCCCAAAAAGTTATCAAACTGTGTATACCTTTATCTAGCAGTGTTTCTACTGGGTTTATATCCCAAAGAGATCTTAATAAAGGGAAAAGGACCCAGACGTGCAAAAATGTTTGTGGCAGCCCTTTTTGTAGTGGCAAGAAACTTAAAACTGAATGGATGCCAATCAGTTGGAGATGGCTGAATAAATTATGATATATGAATAGTATAAAATCTTTTTCTGTAAGAAATGACTAGCTGGATGATTTCAGAAAGGCCTGGAGAATCTTACATGAACTGATGCTAAGTGAAATATGTAGAACCAGGAAATCATTATACATGGCAACAAGACTATAGGATGATCAATTCTGTTGGACATGACTCTTTTCAACAATGAGATGATTCAAACCAGTTCCAATTATTCAGTGATGAAGAGAGCCATTTACACCTGCTTGCGTTTTTACTTTTATAGCATGATAACTGTATGAATATGTATACATATATTGAATTTAACATATATTTTAACATATTTAACATGTATTGGACTACCTGCCATCTAGGGGAGGGAGTTGGGGGAAGGAGGGAATAATTTGGTACAGAAGACTTTGTTAAAAAATTACCCATGCATATGTTTTGTAAATAAGAAACTTTAATAAAAAATTTTTAAAAGAAATGAAGCTAGCCTTGGTCCCTGGGTCTCTGACTCATTGGATGCCAAGGGTATCGGAGGTCAAAAGTACTGACCTTCCTATTGTTGTATTGCCCTATATTGTTATCCTATAATTATTGTTCTATTGTTTGGAAAATAAAACATAATTTTAATTTTGGGGGGTATTTAGTAAATTTGTTTTTAATAAGCATTACTTTATGAATCCTGTTAGGAGAGAAAAATCAAAGCAAAAGGGAACAATCGTGGGAGACAGAAAAAAAAAAAAAAGTGAACATAGTACATGGTGCTTTACATTTTTTCTCCTTAGTTCTTTTTCTGAATACAGATGGCATTTTTGGTCCACAGTCTATTAGGATCTATTTGGATCACTAAAGCACTAGGAAGAACCAATTCTTCCCTATCTGATCATCACAAATTCTTGCTGTTAGTTTGTCCAAAGTATCTTTCCTATCTGCGCCACCCACTTTCTTCCCCGTTTCCTAATTCCTTCCCCTTTACTCATATGTTGTCTTCTTCATCCACAGACTTGGACCTGCTGTTTGGCAGAAGGCTCTGCCAACAGGCCCTGGGGGATCTCACCCCGAGTCAATCTCCCCACATAGTGGATAAGAAAACTAAACTAACTCAACCACCAGGCTAAATGTCTGTTCTCCACAGAACTGGCCCCACTGCCTGGCAGAAGCTTCCACCAATGGGCCAAGGTGCTCCTCTTCCTCAGTCAACCTCACCTCTTTATCACATATTGAGTAAAAAAAAAAAGAAAGAAAACCAAACACGCTGACTCAGCTCAACCCCTCCTAAGATGAATGTGTGCCCTCCAGAGACTTGGCCCCAACACTTGGCAGAAACTCTTGCCAACAGGCCAAAAGGTCCTCTTCCCCAGTCGAACAGAAGGCATTGTGCCATCTTTGGAAAAAGATCCCCCCCAAGCACACCAACTCCCCTCAACATCCAGGCTAAATGTAGGCCCTCCACAGATAGGGCTCCTGCAGGGCTCCCTGGCAGAAAGTTCCACCAAGGGGCCAGGGTACTCCTCTTCCCCAGTCGATCTCAGCACATTTTCCCTGAAAACTTGGGGGAAGAGATGCCTCTCCAGCATTCATCATGGTGTCAGCAGCTGGGCGGCCTGGATAGTCCCTACCCTTAGAAGAGGCCAGTCTCTGGGCTGACCAATGACCTCCCTTGCCTGCCATGAGAGGTCAAACAGGAAGCCATCCCACTCCAGTCAGCCCCTTCCTCCCTCAGGCTGCAGCACCTGCCTGCCACAGGCTTTAGGAACTCCTGCCAAAGGCCCCAGGAAGAAGAGGCTCAGCCACCCTTACAAAGGAAAATTGCAAACACCAGTCCACCCTTTTCACCAGATAGATGATGTGGAAATTGAGAATCAAGAATTACCAATTGAACATGAAGTTCCAGCCAACATTGTTCCCCAGGTCTCTGGGTCACTGGATGCCCTGTTTGCTCAGTATCTTGAACATTAAAAAATTGAATAAATTTAATTTTTTTAGTGTTTAGTAAATTTGTAATATGCATTGCTCTATAAATCATGTTGAGAAAGAAAAATCAGAGCAAAAGGGAATAACTTCAGAGGGGAGAGAAAAAAAAACTTTGCATATGGTGTTTTACATTCTTTCTCCTTAGTTCTTTTTTGAATGTAGATAGCATTTGCTGTCCAAAGTCTATTGGGATTGAATAACAAATTATTCCTTCTGCTTGTTCCACTCAGCATCAGTTCATGTAAATTCAGGCTTTTCTAAAATGAGCTTGTTCATTTCTTATATAATGCTAACATTCCATTTTCCATTTTTTGCCCTTTTCCATTTTTTATCATTTTTGGAATACCCAGTACTGCTGGATCAAAAGTTTGGCAAAGGCACACTTTTATAACACTTTGGGCATAATTTCAAATTGTTTTCTGGAATGGTATCAGTTCACAATTCTACCAACCAAATCATTGCTTATTTTCTCGAAGGAAGGAATGGAGGGAGGGAAAGAGGGATGAAGAGAGGAAGAAAGGGAAAGGAAAGGAAAAATGAGGAATGGAGGGAAAGAAGGAAAGGATGGGAGGAAGGGGAGGAGGGGATAAGGAAGCAGGGAGGAAGAAGGGAGGGAGAAAGGAAAAGGAGGGAGGAGGGAAGAAGGAGAAGGAAGAAAAAGAAACAAATGCATGTAGATTTCTGGGTTTTGAGCAGGAGAAATAAAGTGGTTCCAATTTTTTTTTCCCTCCCTCCCTCCACCCCCTCCCCTAGATGGCAAGCAGTCCTTTATATGTTGGATATGTTGCAGTATATCCTAGATACAATATATGTTTGCAGAACCGAACAGTTCTCTTGTTGCACAGGGAGAATTGGATTCAGAAGGTATAAATAACCCGGGAAGAAAAACAAAAATGCAGATAGTTCACATTCGTTTCCCAGTGTTCTTTCTTTGGGACTTCCGGTTAAGATGGCGGAGAGGAGGCTCACAGTTGCATAAGCTCCGCGCTTTCTCTCACTATCCACTTCATGACCAGCCTCTGAATCAATGCTTGACTGAAAAAAACCCACAAATAGTTACCAAGAGAAGCCATCCTTGAGATCCGCCAAGAAAGGTCTGTCTTTACTGGAGGGCTGGGGCGGTTTTAGATCGGGCGCAGGCTGAGGGCAGCGGCAGTGAGAGCACGGGAGCAGAGCTGAGAGGGGGTGGGGAGTGATCGCAGCCGTCTCTGCGGGGAGAGCTTCGCTACAGGTTTGGAACCTGCAGCAAGTCAACAGCCCAGCAGAGAAGCTAAAAACACCGGGGCTGAAGAACACAACCGCAAACAGCTGGAGTCTCTCAGGACCTGGCCGCCCCCCCCTTCCCCCCCCTCAGTGACTCAGCACGCTTTGGGATCTCAGAGCGCAGGCGCAGCACAGTCCTGCTAGTGCCTCACTGCTGCCCCCTGCAGTCTGTAGAGGAAGCTCGATAACACACCCAGCCCCCCCCAAAGAAAGACTCCAGTTTTTTCTGTTTTTCTTTGGTAGTTTGTCTCTGATTAATAGACAGAATGAGCAAGAAGCTGAAGAGGACTTTAACCCTTGACAGCTTCTACACAGATAGAGAGCAGACTCTAAATCCTGAGGAGACTAAAAACAGGCAGTTCCCAGGTGATTCCCCAAAGGAGGAGATCGTCTGTTCCTCAGCACAGATGAACCTCATAGAAGTGATTAAAAAGGCTCTCACAAGGGAGCTAGAAGAAAAATGGGGAAAGCAGAGTGAGGCTTGGCAAAAGGAGAGAGAAGCTTGGGAAAAGGAGAGGGAGGCTTGGCAAAAGAGCCTGGAGAAGTCAGTTAAAGAGAGAGTGGATAAAGAAGTAAAATCCTTGAAAAATAGGATTAGTGAACTGGAAACAGAAAACAGCTCTCTAAAAAACAAAATTGGCGAAATGGAAAAAAATTCCACAGAACAAAAGAACTCAATTGGACAATTAGAGAAAGATTTTAAAAAAGTGAGTGAAGAGAATACTTCACTGAAAATCAGAATTGAACAAGTGGAATTGAATGACTCGAGGAGACAAGAAGAATCAGTCAAGCAAATCCAAAAAAATCAAACAATGGAGAAAAATGTGAAATACCTTCTGGGGAAGACAACAGACCTGGAAAACAGATCCAGGAGAGACAATCTGAGAATCATTGGACTCCCAGAAAAACATGATGAAAAAAAGAGCCTGGACACTGTCTTCCAGGAAATTATCAAAGAGAACTGCCCAGAAGTCATAGGAACAGAGGAAAAAATAAACATTGAAAGGATTCATCGATCACCCACTGAAAGGGATCCTAAAATCAAAACACCAAGGAATATAGTGGCCAAATGCCAGAACCCTCAGATGAAAGAAAAAATATTGCAAGCGGCTAGAAAAACCCAATTCAAGTATCAAGGAGCCACAATAAGGATCACCCAGGATCTGGCAGCATCCACATTAAAAGATCAAAGGGCCTGGAATATGATATTCCGAAAGGCTAAGGAACTTGGTATGCAACCAAAAATAACTTACCCAGCGAGAATGAGCATCTTTTTCCAGGGAAGAAGATGGACATTCAACGAAGTAAGCGAATTTCATCTATTTCTGATGAAAAAACCAGAACTTAACAAAAAGTTTGATCTACAAATATAGAACTCAAGAGAAATCTAAAAAGGTAAAGATTAATCTTGGGAACTATATTTTGACTATATAGATGTATAAAGAATACATGTATACCTTGTTCTAGAAATTGATGTGGAAAGGACATTGTACCAGAAAAAGGGTAAAGTGGGGGTAGTACATCTCATGAAGAGGCATAGGAAACCTATTATATCTGAGAGAAAGAATGGAGGGGGATGAATATAGTGGGTATCTTACTGCCTTCAGAATTGGCTTTAAGTGAAAAATCTTAAGACGTATTCAATCTATGGTGAAACTTCTCCCATCTCATTGAAAAGTGAGAAGGGAAAAGTGGAAAGGGAAGGAATAAGCTAAGCGGAAGGGAATACGGGAACTGGAAGGGAAAGGGGTAAGATAGGGGGAGGAACTCTAAGGCGGGGGGAGGGACACTAAAAAGGGAGGGCTGTGAGAAGCAAGGGGTGCTCACAAGCTTAATACTTGGAAGGGGGGGAAAGGGGAAAGAAGGGAGGAAAGCATAAACCGGGGTTAACAAGATGGCAAGTAATACAGAATTGGTCATTCTAACCATAAACGTGAACGGGGTAAACTCCCCCATAAAGAGGAAGCGGTTAGCAGAATGGATTAAAAGCCAGAATCCTACAATATGTTGTTTACAGGAAACACACCTGAAGCGGGGAGATACATGCAGGTTAAAGGTAAAAGGTTGGAGCAAAATCTACTATGCTTCAGGTGAAGTCAAAAAAGCAGGGGTAGCCATCCTGATCTCAGATCAAGCTAAAGCAAAAATTGACCTAATTAAAAGAGATAAGGAAGGACACTATATCTTGCTAAAGGGTAGCCTGGATAATGAAGCACTATCTATATTAAACATATATGCACCAAGTGGGGTAGCATCTAAATTCTTAAAAGAGAAACTAAGAGAGCTGCAAGAAGAAATAGACAGTAAAACTATAATAGTGGGAGATCTTAACCTTGCACTCTCAGAATTAGATAAATCAAACCAGAAAATAAATAAGAAAGAAGTCAAAGAGGTAAACAGAATACTAGAAAAGCTAGATATGATAGATCTCTGGAGAAAATGTAATGGAGACAGAAAGGAATACACTTTCTTTTCAGCAGTTCATGGAACCTATACAAAAATTGACCATATATTAGGACATAAAAACCTCAAACTCAAATGTAGTAAGGCAGAAATAGTAAATGCATCCTTTTCAGACCACGATGCAATGAAAATTACATTCAACAAAAAAGCAGGGGGAAGTAGACCAAAAAATAATTGGAAACTAAATAATCTCATACCAGTGTTCTTTCTTTGGGTGTAGCTGCTTTTGTCCGTCATTTATCCATTGAAACTCAGGTCTCTTTGTCAAAGAAATCCCCTTCCATCAAAATATGTCCTCATACAATATCGTTGTCGAAGTGTATAATGATCTCCTGGTTCTGCTCATTTCACTTAGCATCAGTTCATGTAAGTAGGAGAAATAAAGTGGAACAGAAAATCATGGCAAGAGCTAGAAGTTTTCTGAATTCTCTTGTTAGGCAATCAGTGGTTCTCAAGAGTTGGATTCATTCATGGCTCCTATCAAATTCCTACAGTAGAGGAAGACAAATTTCAACTGCCTAGCTTTATCAGTGCCATGTAAATTTAAGGTGGAATCAGAATCAGAAAATAAGCATTTACTAAGCCTAGGCATCTTGCTAAGTGTTGAGGATACAAAGAAAGATGCAAAGATTCTGTGCTCAAGGAGATGATTTTGCAATGGGAAAAAATACAAAGAAGCTGAAAATCTGGTGGAGAGGGAAAGGGAGAAAAGAAGAAGGTGGGTCCAAATGTCTACCCTACCAGAGAAAGCGGGGCTTCTGGAGCAAAAAGTGCTGAGGAGGAGTGAATTTCAGAATTGATTCCATTTTGCAGAATGGAAATGATGAAAGAGCTGATGGGGAGTTTTGTTGAATGGTTTGACAATGAGATAATTTTAAATGGTTTTTGGTTCTCAGAGCCAAGCACAGAATAGGAGAGTTTGGACAGATACAACCTTTTGGTCCACTAGCTCCACAGGGCAATGTGCTACCAGCTCAGTCCATTAGTGAGTTGTGCTTTCTGTCAAAGACCCAGACAAAAGGTCAGTTGAAGCATCCTCATGTCCAGGATGGGGTAACAAAACAGGGAAGCATGATCTAGTAACCAAAAGGAGATGGGTTCTCAAGATTAGCCATGAAAACTTTCTGGGATGAGGAAGTCTGAATTATAACCAGGCCATATCAGCAAGCTTGTGGGAGGGTTTCAACAGTCAGGGCTGACTAAATGTATACCAGACTGGTGTAGCAGGAGATAGGCCTGGGACACGGGAGGCATAGGCCCTTCTGGCTATTCAACCAATTCAAATGGACACTTCAAGGCATTTCAGGAGGTGTTTCCACTTTCCATCCATGGTGGAAATAATTGCAGTCCTTAATTGCCTAATGTGGTGATGTACCTGGACGATATATTTGCCCTTGGGAAGATGCTGGCAGAATATAATGAAAATCTAAAGCAATAAATGATGATTAAGCCAGATGAAAATGCCCTGACGCTTCCGATCACAACGATCAGGGTTACAATGTCCAGAATATGGGTAACACGGTATCTCCAAAACTATGTGAACATCAAGCCACAGAAAACAGAGATGTCCCTGGTTTGGCCAGTTGAGAAAGCTTTCGAGATCTACGTCCTTAGATAGAGATAGAAATCTTCAGATCTTTCCTAGTATTTGGCATTTACTTTGGCAAGTTTATCTGTAAAAATATGGTTGTGTTTCTAAAGCACAAGCTGCAGTTCCAGGCCTTAAAAAGCAGCATCACTGAGAAGTTCAAAGACTAGTTGGGAGCAAAGTTGCATGTGTGAACTGATAACAATCTGCTGACAAATTTTAACTGGGCCTGAATTTTATATAGTCTGCCAATGAGAGGTAGCTTCAATCTCCGACTATTACTTTAACATTGACTACTGACTAGAGAACACTAGTGTGGATGTAACTTGTGGCCACCAAAGCTTACGTGACAGTGAAGTTATGATGGCGATACTTAAAGAATGTGGCTATATGGGGGACATGAGGGGAGCTAAAGAAGCAAATGGCAATAGAGCTGAGAGTTTGGGACTTCTCCCAGAAAGCATGTTCCTGAACACATCTTCCGTGTTTCAGCTGTCTGGGGATGACTGGTGGCAAGAACAGATGGCTGATGAGGGACTGTGAGAAGTGACACTACTAAGAAGAAAGATAGGGATCCTAAAAGATTCAAGTCCCTTGAAGGAAACTTACTGTTGAGACAATGGGAGAAAGCACATGTAGAAATGGAATACTGATCTGGATCATTCAGCTTTTGTGTGGCTCTAATCATTGCATCAAATAATAAATATTTCTAAAGTGACTACTATTCCACTAGAAATGTTCCTAAGTGGTAAAACCACAAAGATAAGAAATGTACTCAAAGAACTTACATTCTATTGAGATAAACAATATGCATAGAACACATGTATCTAACTCATATTCTCTCTCTCTCTCTCTCTCTCTCTCTCTATATATATATATATATATATATATATATATATATATATATATATATATATATATATGTATATATATATATATATATATATATATATATATATATATATATATATACACACACACACACATACATGGGAGAGAGATCTCATACATACATATATATATATATATGAGATCATTGTACATGGCAACATCTAGATTATACAATGATCAATTCTGATGGATGTGGTTCTTTTCAATAATTAGATGATTGAGGACAATTACAATGATGTGATGAAGAGAGGCATTTACCTACAAAGAGAGGACTGTGGGGACTTAGGGTGGCTCATAACATAGCATTTTATTTTCTTTTGTTGTTGTTTGCTTGTATTTTGTATTCTTTCTCTTTTTTTCCCTTTTTAATCTGATTTTCCTTGGGCAGCATGATAATTATATAAATATGTATGCATATATTGGATTTAACATATATTTTTAACATGTTTAACATATATTGGATTACTTGTCATGTAGTGGAGTGGCTGGGGAAAGGGAAGAAAAATTTGGAACACGAGGTTTTGCAGGGGTCAATGCTGAAAAATTATCCATGCCCATGTTTTGAAAATAAAAAGTTTTAATAAAAAATATTACCTAGTCAGAAAGGCAGCCTTAGGGGTCTTATGTGGGCAATAAATCTGAGAAGCACAGATTCTATGTGGCTGAAATTTTGTTTGCCTTTAGATAACCAAGAAAATACATCAGAGAAGTTGAGGTCAACCAAATCTTAGGGACAGCTTTGTTCTATGTCTGGGTTGGAGAGGGGAAGAAGAAAATGAATTAGTGATAGGAATGAATTGAAGTAATCATACAGGCTAAGCAGGTCTGAAAGCAGCCTCTCCATGTACTAGTATGGAAGAAAACTACATCACAGAAACACTTGATCCCATCACACCTATTTACAAATCTGAATCAGCTACAGAATAGATAATTCTCATGCAGAAAAGTAAAATGGTAAATAGTAAAAAAAAAAAAAAAAAAAAAAAAAGTCATAGGATGATTAGAACAGACTCCAATAATTAAATTACTACTAGTATAATCATTTGGAAAGCTAGTATTATAACTTTTGTGTGGACAGAAAGAGTTCATGCAAGGCCACTGCAGTTTATATTTTACCTTACAGTTTGATCATCCAACAAATGGGATCTTCTTTCCCTATGGCCCTCTCTATGACACTAACTCTCCCTGACTACCAAGCCCCTTGGTGCTCTTACTGAAACCTCCTCTCCTGTCTGTCACACTGTCTGATGCCCACTTTTTCCCTTCTCCCCATCCCTTTTTCCTTCCTCATCAGTTCTTGTAGGTCCACCAGACACCAACGTCAAGACCCTACTGAAGAGAAATCCTGCTGTTGTAAGCAGAGAACTCCAGGCCTCCTGAGATCTTACAAGGCTTTGTACCAAAAGTAAGAAAAACACAGCGAAGGAAGTGGCTCCATCCTAAGTACAGAATTGTCTTGTCAGATCATGAGTTGTGCTAAGGGGAAATGTACTCCCTGGTTGACCCTTCAGGTAGGTCAAAGAATTGTCTTCAATATTTAAAGACAGAAGAAAGCGGCATCCAGAGGGCGAGGTCATTCCTTTAATACTAATATCAGTGAAAAAAAAACAAAATGAACTCAAACTCAGCAATGAATTAGGGAAACTTAACCCAGTCATAAATAGTGAGAATCAATTATCTTCTCGTAATGTTCTGTATATGCAGGATATGGAAAAATCACTTCTCTCTCTCTCTCTCTCTCTCTCTCTCTCTCTCTCTCTCTCTCTCTCTTTCTCTCTCTGTTTATTTATCTATCCACACACATTTATACATATACTTATACACACACACATTTCACTCAGCATCAGTTCATGTAAGTCTCTCCAGGCCTCTCCAAAATCATCCTACTGATCATTTCTTGTAGAACAATAATATTCCATAACATTCATATACTATAACTTATTCAACCATTCTCCAATTAATAGGCATTCATTCAGTTTCCAGTTTCTTGTCACTACAAAAAGTGCTACCATAAACATTTTTGTACATATGGATTCCTTGGGACTTCCAGGGGCAGAGCCAAGATGGTGGAGATGACACATGTTTCTCTCTGACCTTCTCTACAACCCTCACAATAATTACAAAATCCAGCCTCTGAATTTGCTCTGGACTGGCAGAATCCACAAATATTAGGAGTGCAACAAATTATCAGCAGAAGATAATTTTGAAGATCACCAAAAAAGGTCTATTTCAATCATAAATGAGAGGGAGGCAGCCAGTGCAACCAGCTGAGTACAAACATCAGCACAGACAGCACAGAATCCTGGGGCAGTGCAGACTCTATGTGGCAGAGAATCTAGAGGAGGAAACAGGTCTGTTTCAATCAGAAACAGGAGGGAGGCAGCCTAACATAAAGAGCTGAGTACAAAGGCCAGGGTAGACAGCACAGAGGCCCAGGGCATTGCTGACTCCCCCAGCATTACAAATACCATGTGGTACAGAATCTCTACAGGAAGGAATCTATAGGAATCTATAGCAGTGTTGGCCACTCAACCCTAGTTGCAAGCCAGTAGATCAGCAGAGAAGTTATAAAACATCCAACACAAACACAAAAGATACATGGTGAACCCCAAAAGGATAAAAGCTCATGGGAACTGGCCACTCCCACCCAGCAACAGGAGTGAATCAGTATTGAGCCAGTGCAGCTGTGTCCCTCAGAAAATTTCCCCCACCCTAAAGATAGACCTTAACTTTAATTTTTTAAAAATGAGTAAAAAAGTAAAGAGGACTCTAATGATTGACAGCTTTTAGGGTGAAAGAGAAAAACAGATTTCAAAAATAATTGTTTTATTTTTTCTGATTATACTTGTATATTAAAAGCAAACACTCAAAAAGAGGAGACTAAAGGCAGATTATCTCTAAATCGCAAAATTTTGAAGGAGGAGGCATTAATAACCAGTTGGATTGGGAAAGGTACTATGTAAAGCAAGGGTTTTTTATCTTTTTTGTATTATGTTCTCTTTTAATAGTCTGATAAAGCCTATGGACCCCTTTTTAGAACTACATTTTTACATGCATAAAATAAATAAAATATATAAGATGCAAAAAACAAACACATTGAAATAATATTATCAAAATATTTATTTTCTAAAACCAAATTCATTTATTCAGGATTTTTTTTGTCTTTCTTTTGCTTTAATAATTATTTTATTTTTTCTGATTATATTTGTATATTAAAAGCAAACACTTAAAAGAGGAGACTAAAGGCACATTATCTCCAAATGAAGTCCCAAAGGGGGATATAACCTGATCCCCATCACACAAGGCTCTCCTAGAAGAAAATTAAAAGACTCTTAAAAGAGAGCTAGAAGAAAAATGGGGAAATAAAATAAAAGCTTTGCAAGAGGATCTGGAAAAGGCAACGCAGAAACTATCTGAAGAAATTTCACTGCAAGACATACTTAGTAAAATGGAAAAAGCATATAACTCATTAATAGATAAACTTGATAAGATGGAAAAAGAAAGCAACGCCTTAAAAAACAGAATTTGTGAATTGGAAAAAAAAATTCCATAGAACAAAACAACTCTTTTAAAAATTCAATTGGACAAATACAAAAAGAAGTTAAAAAAAATTAAATGAAGAAAATAACTCACTAAAATTCTGAAGTGAACAAATGGAAATGAATGATTCAATAAGACAGCAAGAATCAGCCAAGTAAAACCAAAAAAAAAAAAAAAAAGAAAAGAAAAGAAAAGAAAAAAATAGAAAAAGGACCCACATGTGCAAAAATGTTTGTAGCAGCTCTTTTCATGATAACAAAGAATTAGAAAGGGAGTGGATGCCCATAAATTGGGGAATGACTAAACAAACTGTGGTACATGAAAGTAATGGAATATCATTGTTTTATAAAAAATGATGAACCAGCTGATTCTAGAAAGGCTTAGAAAGATTTACATGAACTGATGCTGAATGAAACAAGTAGAACCAGGAATGCATTATGCACAATAACAGCAAGAATGTGCAATGAATGACCAACTGTGAAAGACTTGGTACTTCTAAGCAGTTCAGTGATCCAAAGAAAATGTCATCTGCCTCCAGAAAAAGATCTTAGGAGAATGAATGTAAATCACCACGTGCTATGTGCAGTTCTTTTTTCTGTTTTTTAATCTCTCCCATTATTTTTTCCTTTTGTTCTAATTTTTCTCTTTCAACATGATTCATAAAGCAATGTTGTATTAAAAATAAACTTACAAGACTGAAACTGCTCTTCCTCACTCTCTCCCTCCATAATCCCTTGTAAACCTGTTTCATCTACATCTCTCTATTGAAATTGATGTTTCTCAAAGGTAACCAACAATCTCCTAAACACATAATACTTAGGCTTTTTTATTTGAATTTTTTTCCTGAGGCAATTGGGGTTAATTGACTTGCCCAAGGTCACACAGCTAGGAAGGGTTAAATGTCTGAGACCAGATTTGAGTGCAGGATTTCCTGATTTCAGGGCCAGTGCTCTATCCACTGCACCATCTAGTTGCCCTGATTTGATTTTTTTAAGAATTCCTTCTCACTGGAAACTGAATGGATGCCTATCAGTTGGAGAATGGCTGAACAAGTTATGGTATATAAACATTATAAAATATTATTGTACTATACAAAATGATCAGCAGAATGATTTCAGAAAAGACTGGAGAGATTTACATGAACTGATGCTAAGTGAAATGAGCAGAACCAGGAGATCATTATACTTGGCAACAGAAAGATTATATGATGATCAGTTCTGATTAACATAGCTCTCATCAACAATTTGGTGATTCAGAATACTTACAAAGGTCTTATTAATAAAATTTTTAAAAAGCCATCTATATCCAGAGAAAGGACAGTAAGTACTGAGTGTGAACCACATATGATATTTTCATTCTTTTAGTGGTTGTTTGCTTGCATTTTGTTTTTTTTCTCATTTTTTTCCCTTTTTGATCTGATTTTTCTTGTGCAGTATGATATTTATGGAAATATGTATAGAGGAATTTCACATGTTTCACATTGGATCACTTGCTGACTGGAAGAAGAGGTGGGGAGGAAGAGAGGGGGAAAATTAGAACACAGGATTTTGTAGGGGTGAATGTCAAAAATTATCCATGTATGTATTTTTAAAACAAAAAGCTGTAATTTAAAAGAAAAGAAAAAAAAAAGAATTCTTTCTCCTTTAACTCTCTGCAGCACTGGAACTTCTCTTGCATTACCAAACTCTCCACGTGTTTTCCTCTGAGTTTCCTTTATTGGATCTTTAATTGAATAATTCATTCTCTTTAGCCACAGAGATCAAAACTCAAGAAATGTGACTTGTCTTTCTAGGCAAGCAGCACAAGACTTCTTCCCATTCAAATCTCTCCATTACACATCGTTCTTTCATTGACACATTTTATTCCTCCCTCTCCTTCATATAAAAGAAAATTTGAGGACCAGTAGTGCTTGCTTATCGCCAGGCCTTTGTTCAAGCCATTCTTTATGCCTCACTTGGCCATGTCTGATTCTTCCTCCAACCTCCCTCATCTTTCTCATACATCTAACAACAAAGTCCTAACATGTAATGTAAGTATCACCCGTGGTCTCACATCTCCAGCTATGGCAATAATAGAAAGAAGAAAGAGAAGAAAAACTTTTTTTTTCAAGGGCTGGTGGAAGGCCTGTCTTAGGCTATGTGGCCTGTATCCATATCCAGTACCTAAATAACCAGGCCCACAGGGCCAGGAAAAGGCAGGGCCCCGTCTTAGGCTATGTGCACGGCATCCATCCCAGCAGCCCAGCAAAAACCCGCGGGGGTGTGCATCTGGAGAACGGACCCACACTGGTAAGAATCCTGGTTTCAAGTACAGAGTTCTGGCTCATAACAATAACACATGCACATTTTAATTATGTGTAATGAATGATACTCTCCAGACAAAAAAGAAAGCTAAAGAGAGAATTTAGATAATATCAGATATTCCTCCTGCTCTTTGTTCTGGGCCTCTGGACATTCCAAAAGCTTAAGTCTTAAGTAAGCATAGAAGTCATGAAATTTCTCTTTCCTCAGTCTCAGTTCTCACCTGCTCCACTTAGTGAACCTCTCCTCACAATGCATGCAATACCCACAGAGAGTCTATTCTATTGCAGCTAGATGACACAGAGGCTAGAGCACTAAGCCTGGAGTCAGAAAGGCCTGAGTTTAAAAGTGAGCTCAACTACTTATTAGTTTTGTGACCCTGGCTAACTCACTTAAGTGTTGTCTGACTCAGTTTCCCCAACTATAAGATAAGGATAAAAAGGATTGTGAAAATCAAATGAGATAATTTTTGTAAAGCATTTAGCATAGTGCTTGGCATATAACTGTTGCTTATTAAAAGCTTGTTTTCTTCTTTCTCTTTATTGTGTTTAGATAGTTATGATAATAGGATTATCCTCTGAGGTGCCCAAATTGATGTATAAAGCCTTACAATTTCCTAATTATTTTATCTTTAAGAGAATCTTTTAAAAGATTCTTGAAAATAGGAAAAAATACAAAAAATGTATCTCTGATAAAGGCTTCATTTCCCAAATATATAGGGAATTAAGCCCAATATTTTAAACAAGTGCCAATTTCCAATGGAAAAATCATAAAAGAATATGAACAAGCAGTTTTCAAAACACAGCAAAGCCATCAATAATCATATGAAAAAACTCTTAATAACTGATAATTAGAGAAATACAAACTAAAACAATTTGAGGTATCAATTGTGACAGAAAAGGAAAATGATAAAGCTGGAGGGGATGTGGAGAAATTGGGCCACTCATACATTGTTGGTGGAATTGTGCATTTGCCCAACCATTCTGGAGAATAATTTGCAGCTATGCCCAAAGGACAATACAGCTGTGCATACCCTTTGACCCAGCAATACTACTACTACTACATATGTCTTTCTTTTTGTTGTTGTTAATATTTGTGTTTATATTATTGTCCATAATCTTTACAAAAGCAAAGTGAATATACATACTTTGTAAATTATAAAATGCTATACACAAATGTTATTTTTTTCTATGAATTATCGATCACTTCTTTCAATGCTAATCTTTTTTTTATTATAACTTTTTATTGACAGAGCCCATGCCTGGGTAATTTTTTTACAACATGATTCCTTGCACTCACTTCTGTTCCGACTTTTCCCCTCCCTCCCTTCACCCCCTCCCCGAGATGGCAAGTCGTCCTATACAAGTTAAATATGTCACAGTGTATCCTAGATATCCTAGATATGTGTGTGCAGGGCCAAACAGTTCTCTTGTTGCACAGGAAGAATTGGATTCAGAAAGTAAAAATAACCTGGGAAGAAAAACAAAAATGCAAACAATTTACATTCATTTCCCAGTGTTCTTTCTTTGGGTGTAGCTGCTTCTGTCCATCCTTGATCAATTGAAACTGAATTAGATCTCTTTGTCGAAGAGATCTACTTCCATCAGAATACATCCTCATACAGTATCGTTGTTGAGATATATAATGATCTCCTAGTTCTGCTCATTTTATTTAGCATCAGTTCATGTAAGTCTCACCAATCCTCGCTGTATTCATCCTGCTGGCTGTTTCTTACAGAACAATAATATTCTATAACATTCATATACCACAATTTACTCAACCGTTCTCCAATTGATGGGCATCCATTCATTTTCCAGCTTCTAGCCACCACAAATAGGGCTGCCACAAACATTTTGGCACATACAGGTTCCTTTCCCTTCTTTAGTATCTCTTTGGGATATAAGCCCAGTAGAAACACTGCTGGGTCAAAGGGTATGTACAGTTTGATAACTTTTTGAGCATAGTTCCAAATTGCTCTCCAGAATGGCTGTATATTACATATGTCTTTCAACGAGATCAAAGACAAAGGGAAAGAAACTATTTGAACAAAAATATTTCTTTGACTTTTTTTGTAGTAGCAAAGAACTGGAATCTGAAGGGATATCCATCAATTTGGCATAACTGAACAACTTGTAGGATATGATTGTGAGGGAACATTATTATGTTACAAAAAATGCTAAAGGGAATGGTTTCAGAAAAACCTTAAAATTGCTTGAATAGATACAAAATGAAGTGAACAGAACCAGAAGAATATAGTTCATACACAGTAATAGTAATATTGTAACAACAATCAACTTTGAAGGAGCTGCCTATTCTCATCAATACAATGCCCAAGGCAATTCCAAAAGACTCATGATGAAAAAAGCTATGCATTTTCAGGGAGAGAACTGCTGAATTCTGAGTACAAATTGAAGCATTTTCTTTCACTTTCTTATTTTTCTTTTTTTAACATGGTTAATGTGTTTTGCATGACTTCACATGTATAATGGATATCATATTGCTTGTTTTTCAGTAGATGGAGAAAAGGAAGAAGGGTGAGAGAGAATTTGGAGCTCAAAATTAAAAGACGAATGCAAAAAAATATGTATCCTTGCAACAGGACCATTATTATTATCCCAGTTAATCTCAGGAAACTGAGTCCTGGGAAGATTAATTATCTAAGAAGCACAGGATCTTAGAACAGAAGAAAACAAAAAACAGTAAATACAGTTGGCAAGGAAAATCAGAGATTATTACAAAAAAAAAAAAAATACTCTGGGAAAAAAAGCATTCCACCCACTTCCCAGTCAATACTTTTATTGCCAGGTAAATCTTAACCTGTTTTTTTTTTTTACTTGAAAAGAATCTTCTCTTCTCTCCTGATCCTTTTTATTATCTCTGTATGGTAGGAGAGAAATAGAATTTAGATTTAATTGTTTCCATCATACCTATTTCATCTCCCGTAGTTCTCAGATACAGACTGACTTCTCTTAAAGTTCTAACTAGTTTCTAGATACTTACACAGCCTACAGATGTGTCCCTGTTATTTATTGGACATTTAAGGGCTTCAAGGGTGGCTTTGACTTTTTTGTTTTATCATCTGACTTCAGAATGAAAATGTCCTATCAGATATGACTGTATTTCTTTTTTAAATTAAAGCTCTATATTCTCAAAATATATGCATGTATAATTTTGAACATTCCTCCTTGCAAAACATTGCATTCCAAATTTTTTCCCTCTTTCCCCCACTCCCTTTCCTAGATGGCAAGTAATGCAATATATGTTAAACATGTGCAATTCTTCTATACATATTTCCACAAATATCATGCTGCACAAGAAAAAATCAAATGCAAAAGGGAAAAAATGAGAAAGAAAACAAAATGCAAGCAAACAACAATAAAAAGAATGAAAATGCTATGTTGTGATCCACACTCAGTTCCCACTGTCCTCTCTCTGAGTGTAGATGGCTCTCTTCATCACAAGATCATTGAAACTGGCCTGAACCTTCTCATTGTTGAAAAGAGCCATATCCATCAAAATCGATCATTGTATAATCTTGCTGTTGCTATGTACAATGATCCCCTGGTTTTGCGCATTTCACTTAGTATCAGTTCTGGTAAGTCTCTCCAGGTCTCTCTGAAGTAATCCAGCATATCATTTCTTATAAAACAATAATATTCCATGACATTCATATGCCATAACTTATTCAGCCATTCTCCAACTGTTGGCTATCCACTCAGTTTCCAGTTTTTTGTTTCTATAGAAAGGGCTGCCACAAACATTTTTGTACATGTGGGTCCCTTTCCCTCCTTTATGATCTCTTTTGGATACAAGCCCAGTAGAAACAGATGTGACTGTATTTCAAAACTTTGGTCCTTCAAGATCTGTGATTTCTTTGGTAAGCCATAGGGAATACACATCTATATATATATAGGTAGATAGATAAATAGATATATTGATAGGGCTCTCTCTGTGACTTGTTATAATGAATGTGGGAATTGTTATGATCAGTACATCTCAACTATTTAGGCTGGTTGTTGGGTGACAAATATAAAATCCCTCACTGAAATTGAATCCAGCACTCTCTAGCTGGAGATCTTGAGGTCTCTTGGTATAAAATCCAGCACTAGAGGAGAATTTATCTTTTTTGTTGTTTTGCATAATGAACTTTTGTATATATGGCAATCTTTTTTTATTCTATCTCCTCAGCATCTCTTACATCTGGCCCTCCTCTCCATTCACACCACTTACTTCATTATCTAGTCTAGATCATTGCAACAGTCTGTTAAGTGGTCTCCTAGCAGTAGATTCCTGCTCTTTCCAATCCAACCTTCACAAAACTGCCAAAGTAGTCTTCCTCAATTCTAAAAACTTTGACATTTAAAGTCTTTCATAATCTAACTTTGTTCTATATTAGATTGATTGCATTTTACTTTGTTTCATACACAAACTGTCTTTCTTGTGATTATCCAACCTCAATATTCCATCTTCCACTTCTTTGCCTTTATCAAATTTGCCCTCTATGGTTGAAAGGCCATCTTTTGTCACCTCTGCCTCTTACACAAATGTACTGCATGAATAAAAGTCTATTCAAACAAGACATAGGGGAGTGGTTGATACTTGAAACTTGATTTCAACTGAGATGCTCAAAGGAAGGAAGAATGCACAAATACACACACATACACACACAGAATTGGGTACAGAAATGCATTTCATTCAATTAGTAGGAGAATATGAGGAGAAGGGGGAATTAGAGGGAGGGTTACTTAAGGGATGGATTAGTCCTTAACAAAATTTAAGGAAATATAGAAATATTTAGACATCTTTTTAAGGTAGTAAAGACTTATGTCTCAAATAAAATTTAACAAAAAATTCAACCTGAGGCATTTCCCTGAGCAAGATCATATTTATTTGGGACATATGTTGCCTATCAACAAATGAGTCAATGGACTGGCTCTCTTTATGTCAAATACCTCCAACAAATAGATAACCCCCCTTTTATAGATTTTTGGGGAGTACAGAAAAAAACAGAATGGGGTAGATGACATCATGGGATTGGAGACAACATATTGGTTACAAAGCTGAGATCCAAAGAGCAATATGATTCGTTGGAAGTTTGGAATGGGAGCTAACAAAGATTCCCCCTTTTCACTCATGAGACTGAGAAGTGCTCATTCGAGTGCAGTTGCAAGGTTTAGAGATGACAGTTTAGGTCATTGTTCAGTCATATCACTACAAACCATTTGGGAAGAGCTGACAGAACTGCAGGCTTGCTTTTCAAATAGGATGGTTGTTCTGTGAGCTTTAGACTGAACCAGAAACTAGAACTGAGATGCTGCTTTGCGCCTGGATTTCAAGCATCACTGCCACTCTTCTTTTTCCTTTTTGAATTTATAGTATGATGCCTTACTCCAGAGATGAATATCACTCTGATCTCAAGTGTTTCTTTCATTCTTCTGTGAATTTGTTGTGATTTATCTACCAGGAAATAAAGCTGCCCCTTGACATGGATACCCCATTTGAGTCTGGAATTTTTGAGTCTAATCCATAACTTTAAAAATAATTAGAATACACGCTATAGTGTACCTAACAAATGGTCATTCAGCCATGTTCAAAGATCTTCAGTAAGTGTGTTCTTACCCACTACCTCCTGAGACATCTCTTTGTTATTGTTCAATTATTTCATCCTGTCTCACCCTTTGGAATTTTCTTTGGGATATTTCTTTCTCCAGATTATTTTACCAAGGGAGAAATTGAGGCAAACTGAGTTAGATGAGTTGTCCAGGATCACATAGCTAGTAAGCATCTGAGGCTGGATTTGAACTTAGTTATTTCTGACTCCAGATCTGGCACTTTATGTACTAAATTACCAAGTTGCCCTTTAAGACATCTCTAGATTTGTTAGGAAGTGTTTCCTTAGATCTAATTTTCTTTGAATGGATAGTGTTCAGTAGAAGACATGAGCACAGGGCAAATATGTAAGATCTTGCTGTTTTCAAACTTTCCAATGATATAGAATCATTATATCCTAAACAATTAGGTAAACAAGTATTTGGCCTAGACATCTGCCCATAATGCTATATACATAATTGTATGAAATAAGGTCTTTAAATGTTTCAAAATGATGCAAGAATAATTAACTATTGATACAATTGTCTGTGGAACCTGACTAATGATTATTGATTATTGAAATTAGAATCAGAAACATCTTCAATATGGTTTGGGGAAGAGAATTTTAGTGCAGTCAGTTATCTTAGAAGGATCACAAATGAAAAAGCCAATTTTATTCAAGTTTACTACACTGGGGAAATAACATTTGTTTGTACTATGTGTCCTATGGTATGTGTGTTTTCTTATAAACACCTTCTTTGACATTATTGTTAAAGTTTTAAGCACTTAAGTACCCTTCAAAGGCTTTTATTATAATTGGAGTAAAGTTAGCCTCTTATAAGTAAATTCATTTATGAATTTAGGAATGGGAAGCCTTTACCTAAAAGTGTGTTATTACTCATGTTTCCATGCCACCTATTATTTAACTTTCTTGTTTGTCTTTTCTAGGCTCTAAGCCATGCTCTTCCAACTACTTGCTCAAACTATATGCCATCTTCTAGCTTATCCCAAGACTCAGCACCCTCCTGCATCTAGACCTCACCTAGGCAGGGTCAGTTCTACTTCCCTTTTCAGTCTAAAATAGTTACAAAAGGTGAGTCATTTGTCCCTTAGTTCCAAATGAATTTGGGTCCTAATTGTTTGAGAGGAAATGATGTGGAGTAGCCTTTAGAATTATAATAGTAATAATCCCCAGGCTATTTGACTTTGGGAATGATATAATAGAAACCCAATAGTAGTAGACCCCCATGCTTTTTTAATTTATTTTAAAAAGAAAAGAAAAAATACAGAAAAGGAATACAAAACAAAAAGAACATTGTCATATGTCCAGAAGAATATCAGGAAGGATTCAAAAACAATAAATTACCAGTTCAAGAAAGTATACGTGTGTGTATCTGTGTGTGTGTGTGTGTGTGTGTGTGTGTGTGTGTGTAGAAGAAATTATACTCATGAGTGTTCATCTTTTTTTTTTACTTTTTTGTAAATTGTCCTTTTGTTCTCTACTGTGCACTATTTTTACTTTATTCTTTTTTCCCCTTTTCATTATCTCCCACCACCCCTAAGCAGGCTATAGTTAAGAAAAGGTATACCTATGCATACATATGTGGATATATAAATACATACACATATAGACCTCCATACGTATACACATGTATATCCTTCCTATCCCTGCTGACTCTGCTTTAATTCGGCTCCTAATTTGCCTCCTCCCCCAATGGATCCCTTCTTTATCTTCTTCCACATATTTTGTTTTCTATCTGCCCACAGTTCCCCTTTATTTTTTTAGAGATTTTTTTTTAAGTATATATGTAGTGTTTAATTATTTAACCCGTTCCCAATGTGAGTAGGTTTTCAAAACTATGAGCTCTCCTCCCTTGAATGTCTCTGTCTATTCTTCCTCTGCATCTCATTTGTATTACACAATTACTATTTTTACCTTACCTCTGCCCCAGTCTTTTGAGCTGCCCTATTGTTGATGTCAGTGTTAAACATATGTATTCATTTCCCGTGTAAACAACAACAACAACAACAACAACAACAATTTGTCCTTGTTGAGTGCCTTGAAACTGATCTTTGATATGGGTTCTTACATGTTAAGTTTTCTATAAAATTCAGGTTTGGTTGATAGAAAAGTCTTGAAAATCTGCAAGTTTGTTGAATGCCAATTTTTTTCTCATTCGATATTTACAGATAATTTTGCAGGATGTGACTTTTTGGTTTGCAGGTCTAGTTCTTTTAAGTGTCAGATATGCTTCCAGGACCTGAAGTCTTTTATTGTGGCTACTGATAAATCCTGTACAATTCTAATTCTAGCTCCAACACATTTGAATTGTTTTTTAATTGCTTCTTGCAAATTTTTCACTCTAATTTGTGAGTTTCAAAATTTGGCCATAATATTCCTATCTGTTTTCCACAAAGGATCTCATTGAGGTGGTGATTAGTGAATTTTTTATGTTTCTTCTTTCCCCTCATGCTCCATCACATCATTCCAGGACAATTTTCTTGGATTATTTCTTGCATTATTGTGTCAAGGTCCTTTTTTTGGCCACAATTTTCAGACAGTCTAATTATTCTTAAGTTTTCTCTTCTTGATTTGTTCTCCAGATCTATTGTTTTTCTTATGAGATGTTTCACATTCTATTCTTTTTTTTTTCATTCTTTATAATCTGTTTTGTTATTTCTTGGTCTCTCTTAACTTCATTGGCTTCCCCTTGCCCAGTTCTAGTGTTCAAAGAATTAGTTTCATCTTTGAGACTCTGTATCTCCTCTTATAGTTGGTTAACTTTTTTTCATAATCTTCTTGTTTTTCTTGGATAGTTTATATATATTTTAGTTTTTCCTCAATATCTTTCCTTTGATTTTTAAATTCTTCTATAAACTCTCTCTGGGCAGAGAGCCATTTCAGGTTACTTTTTAGGATAGAAGAAGCTGATTTTTACTTCAATGTCCTCTTCTAAAAATGAACCCCAATATTCCCTGTTCCCCTAGTATGTTTCTATGGTGGGGTTCTTTTTTCTTTGCAGATTCAGTTTTTAAAAAATAAGAGGTATTAGTGTAAGAACTTCTATTCATGGCAGTCATGTCTTTAGTTTCACTTGAACTTTCCCCTGTGACCTGGAACTCCAAACCAAGAACTCCATCCTCCAGCAAGTTCCCACAGCCAGCAGCATCCTTGTTCCACTGCCTCTGAATTCACAGGTGTGCTGGTTCCTTATCTTTCAGGGTCACATCCCAGCAGCACAGCTGGGCCTGATTTTCCTAATGAGCTGAGGTTCCCCTCAGTCTTCCTGGGATCAGACTCCACATACAGTTTGAGAGATGAAAATTGTGTTCCTGCGGAGGCTCCAGTCACACCCAGCTTATCCCAGGTCTCCCCACTTGATGTTTTTGCAGACTGAGCCTGGAAGTATTTGCATTTCATATGGAGTTAATCTCAGCTAAGGGTCTTTCTTGAGATCTTTTCCATTATATCTGAAGGACTCTGTTCTGCTCCAAGTCTTCTTGATTTTTCATCAGTCCATGTTCGACCTGAAATGCAAATTTGTTCTGTTTGTGAGAGAAATCTGGAGAGCTTGAAATTACCAACCTGCTCCACCATCTTCCCAGAATCCTAAATTCTTGTGAGTCTTTGCAGGTTTTTCTGA
Source organism: Antechinus flavipes (assembly GCF_016432865.1). Classification (NCBI taxonomy): domain Eukaryota; kingdom Metazoa; phylum Chordata; class Mammalia; order Dasyuromorphia; family Dasyuridae; genus Antechinus; species Antechinus flavipes. Next base: position 163,760,986 of record NC_067401.1, read on the forward strand.
AATCATCTTTCTTGTCATTTCTTATAACACAATAATATTGCGTCACAATCACACACTGTAACTTGTTCAGCCATTCCCCAACTGATGTGGGATCTAATTCTTAGCCACTACAAAAAGAGATGCTATCAATATTTTTGTACAAATATTTGACTAACCTACTCTGCCATCTTCCCAGAATCCTCCTCTAATCCCCATTCTTTTTTCCACACCTTGGAAATGATGGTCTCCTTTGGAATGTAACTAGCAGGAGTGACAAGGCACAACCTTAGAGAATGTGTGTGCAAGAAAGGAAGTTGGATCTGATATCTTTATTCCATTAAACTATCCTTCGAGCATGTCTACATTGTGATCCAAAAGCTGAGGCTGCCATCTTGTACCTTGACCCAAACAATGAGCACTTCTTAGTTTCATGAAAAAAGAAAGGGGATCATTGTTAGCACCAATTACCAACCTTCCCACCAATTATGTAAACCCTAATTCTACGATGTCATTTACCTTATTCTTTGCTATCTTTCTCTCTTGGAATTTATCTTGCTTTTATTGGCATTATAATTATTATAAAACTTTGCCTTTGGCTTAGAATTTATCTAAGCTTGCAGAATCTTTTGGGATACCTGTGACACTAGAATGAAATCTCAATGTATTTTTGAGGATCCCCTCAAGTTCCAACATAAAAAAATAAATGAGATGCTTATAAAGCATATAGCTCATTTCTTGGCACATAGTAGATACTAATTGCTTATATGTTGTTCAGATCTACAATCTAATAATCAACAAATACTCATTGCATTAATTGTAAGTAGTTTCCAAATTCCTGTTATTTTCAGTATCATGCTTGGAGTTTCAGCTAAGGTGTTGTTTAAAGATTTTAAAGATCCAAGTCTTTCCTGGTACCCTCTGCCACCATCACCCAGAACTAGGGTAGGAGAATAACTTGGGAGAATCATAATTCTGATGCAACTTTTCCCTACCTATGCATATTCCTATCTTTAAGAGTACAGCTAAATGTCACTAGTTTCCCCTTTATGTAATCTTGGCAATTTTTTTTTTTGCATTGGGTGGGGCTTGTTCCAAGATTGTAAGGCCCTACCTCTTGTTCTCTGGACGAAAGCCAGCCCTATGGGAATATAAAGCCCTTCTTGGAAGAGCCCTTCACCTGTCCTGGGCTCTCCTTCCAGCACCATGCAGATCACCTTCAATGGACTCAGAGCCCTGGTGACCGGTGCAGGGAAAGGTGAGAATGAAGGGGAAAGGGTTGACGGGGGAACTCAGGTTCAAGATCCCAATCCTCCCCAAATGTTGCCTAAATTGGAAAGATGAAAGATTAAGCTGCAGGGGTGTTCTTCCACATGAAACACTGAGAAAGTATTCTCAGGTAACTAAAATGTTTGGGAAGAGAATCTGGCATAGATTATATTTTCCTCATCAAGAACCCATCTTCTGAAGCCTACCCACTTCTCAGAATAATGTTTTTAAATGCATACAATAAAATCATAGGATTACCAAAAAAGAATTACATTGAAATACAGTTATCAAGAAATTTTTTTTTGGAAGTCCAAGACCTCAAGTCAATAACCTCTAGTTTTACAAGATCAGGTCCTATGGTGTATGTGTATAATAATGTGAGCATAATAATTGATCCCATGCTGTGGTTCCTTAAATCAAAAGCACCCTCTTCCCTCATCCCTAGTACTTTGTGAAGAGCTTTGGGGAAGGAGGATTTGAGGATGCTTCAGATTGCCTTCAGGTAATGATAGTGCAATGAAGAGAGCTTTGGCCTTGGATTTGAATTGAAATTCAACTTCAGATACTTACAAGCTGTGAGACCCTGGGGCAAGATTTCATTCAGTTTCCTCATCTGGAGAAGGAAATGCCAAGCCATTCCAATATTCTTGCCAAGAAAATCCCAAGTAGGGTCACAAAGAGTCATATACAGCTGAAATCCCTCAACAACAACTCAAATCTTCCCATGAGTCTTAAGGCTAAGTCTTTATCCTTCTCGTCCAATCCTCCTTGCCAACATCAGGGTCCAGTCTAGGATATTCAGGGAAGAGAGACAACAGAAAGGAAATCTGGCAAGCCTGCTCCCATTGCTGCTGGAGAGGTTGGGAAAGGGGGAGGAAAGCTTGTATAAGAGGACTGGGCCTCTTAGGTATAAAAGGTTTTAATTTTTTCTCCCTTCAAAACTTAAAGAAAAAAATTTCAAAGCTTAGGAAGATTCAGAAGGGTGGGTAAGATGTCTCTAAAGAGATTATGGAACAAAGCTAGTGTACATTCATTGGACAGGAATGTATGGTTAGCTTGAGATAATCCTAAAGGAAACCACATAGGGGCTGTATTTCTAACAGCTCATGTCTTAGCAAAGAAATCTGAACCTTGCTCCATTCAAACCTTGCATAATGAACACAGATAAAGAAAGTGAAGAATACTTGCTAGCACTAGAAGGTATTGTTTAATCTTTTACAGCATGTTCCAAAAGTCTTAGGGCAATTTAAAACTTAATTTTAAAAGTTTTTACAATTTAAATTTTAAATTTTAAGTTAAATTATTTTAAATTTCAAATCAATTTTAAGCATTTTTAAAGAAGGAACAGCATTGAATTATGTTGGAGTTCACAATGTCTCTTTTGCTCAGTGAGGGACCACAGAATAGAGAATTAATTGGTATCAGAAGTTTATGTAACTATGTTCAAATTATTCCTTGTAGGCCAAATACCCCAGCTATGGCAATTTTGGTGAGAAGTGAGACAGCAGAGGTAGCATTTTGGAGGAATACTTGTAGTCAGTGTAATGGACCTAAGATACCATAGATCCATTTGCTCCTACAGGGATTGGAAGGGATACAGTGAAGGCGCTGCATGACTCTGGGGCCAAAGTGGTGGCTGTGAGCAGAACTAAAGAGGACCTGGTCAGTCTTTCCAAGGAGGTGAGAAAGTTCAGCCCTAAACCTCATTCCCCACTTTCTAAATCTCATATCCAGGCAGAGCAGTTCTTGCCAATCTTGGCATGGGGAAACAAACATCTTTTTAAATAAGGAAATTACCTTTTTTGAATTTTGTACCCCTTCTCATGAGTATCACAAAGGGTATGGACTCCTTCTCAAAATATGTTTTTAAATGCGTAAAATAAAATACAAAGGAAACCAATTATATAAGTACAATAAAATAAAATACGAATTATATCCAGAGACCATTATCAAATTGCAAAGAAAAGGTAATGGGAGCCAAGGTCAAGAACTCTGATTTCAACCAACTTTTAAAGATAATTCTGTTGGAGCCAAAGGAATCATGTTCCCTGATACTCCGGATGTCACCCTATGTGTGAGGGGTGAGGCAAAGGCCTTGGAGAAGCTACTACAAGACAGGAGACAGGAAAAGGAGATTGAAGTAGGGAGTGTAAATAGGCCAACTGGAAACTAGCTGTTTTCACCAATTATTCTTACTACCTGAAAGGCTGGCTCATGTTATTTTAAGCAGTTAACTGAGCTTTCAAAGGGCTACTAAATTTCAGTGTTCTGAGCCCAATTTCAATCTTCTTCAACTAGTAATAAGCTTTGGGCTTTCACCTTCACAGCTCTTAAGACATAAGATCACAGGATACAAAAATTTAGAATTGAAAGTGACCTTAAATCATATAATTCAACCACCTCATTTTATAGATGAGGAAACAGATTTGTAAGGAGGGTTTAATTTTGTCCATAGTCACATCTATCGCTTCAGTTTTCTCTTTATCCTGTATACTTCTACCCATCTCTCCTCTCCCCCTTTCTATTTCCTATTTCCTTTCTCATCTTGGGGGTATCTTCCTGACATTTGCCTCTCTTGCTCCACAGTGTCCAGGATTAGAGCCAGTCTGCGTGGACCTGGGAGATTGGGAGGCTACTTCACGAGCTCTGGGAAACATAGGTCCTGTAGACCTATTGGTAAACAATGCAGGTGTACTTCTGCAGGAGCCCTTTTTGGAGGTCTCCAAGGAGGCTTTTGACAGGTTAGAGATGGAATTAGAGGGAGGGGGAGAGAATAGAAGAACGAAGACAGGCTCTGGGGGTTTGAAGGGTCCCTAAGTGGGTCAAGGAGTCAAGGAGTTAGGCTATCAAGAGGATATTTCTCAGAAAAAAGAAGCATGAAAGTTCCACTCCTTTCTTTTTTGTTTATTAATAAAACTTTTTATTTTCAAAACATATGCATGGATAATTTTTCAGCATTAACCCTTGCAAAACCTTTTATTCCAATTTTCCCTCCCCTTTCTTCACTTCTTTCCCTAGATGGCAAGTAATCTAGTATATGTTAAACATGGTAAAAAATATATGTTAAATCCAATATATGCATATATATTTATAAAATTATCATGCTGCATAAGAAAAATCAAATCGAACAGGAAAAAAATGAAAAAGAAAATAAAATGCAAACAAACAACAACAAAAAGAGTGAAAATGCTATGTTGTGAATCTCACTCAGTTCTGTCACTCCTCTCTCTGGGTGTACATGGTTCTCTTCATCACAAGATCATTGTTCCACTCTTTTCTAGAAGAAGAATCTAGCAGAATCTCTGTGTTAATAAGGAAATAGATGGGGAGGGAAAGACAATGCTGGGGAAGTAGAGGTTAGGGATGATGGAGAGTTGGGAGAAGGTGATAAGAAACAAGATCTCAGCCCTGATACTAATTATGTGACTTTGGGTCACACTTTTTCCTCTATCTAAGTTTCAAATTCTACTTCTCTAAAATCATCTGAATTAGATGATGATATCTAAGGTTTCTTCTAGCTCTAAAAATGAACTCTAGGGAGAAGGGAGGCATCCATGACTGATAAGAGTATTTGTCTGCAGGACCATCAATGTGAATCTTCGCTCTGTGATCCAGGTATCCCAGGTAATGATGATGGACTGATATCCAGACCCCAGCTTCTTAAACTATTGTGACTCCATATGGGCTCTTGTGACTGAATGTAGGGCTTGTGAAATTGTGATTTTTATCAGTAAGTGTTTGATTTGTTTTCCTATTTTATATACCTATATATATGAGGCCACATAAGAATTTCTCAGGGAAAAGGGGATCATGAGTGGAAAAAGTTTAAAAAGCCCTGGTCTAGCTAGAGGCCACGGTGAATACAAGTTGGGTGCCCCGGGATCGCCAATCAGCAAGTCTGGTGCAAATAAGTCACTAATCGATTTTGTAATTAATGTAATTAATAAACAAATATTAACTGCCCTCAGACTTTTTTTGAAGAACAATCTAGTAAGACAAATCAAAGTTATAAAAGTAATACTTTCTGACCTAATAAATCCAATATTGAGAATATATCCTGAAAGTGTTATAAAACACACACACACACACAACTCGTGTAGATTTTCATGGCTACATTATGCTTTTTTTTGTGATTGAGTCATTTCAGTTTTCCCTGACTCTCTGTGACCTCACTTGGAGCTTTCTTATCAAACATACTGAAGCATTTTCCCCACTTCCTTTGCCAACTTATTTTACAGGTGAGTAAATAGGGTCAAATGATTTGCACAGGGTCACACAGCTAATATTTGTGTGAGGCCAGATTTGAATTAAGGAAAGTCATCCTGATTCCCAGCCCAGTATTCTTATTTATTGCACCACCTAGCAAACAGACATTATATGTAATAGCAAATAAATAAATAAAAAGCAGAAGAAAACAAAAAGAAATCAAAGCAAACTAAATGTCTACTAATAGGAGGCTGGTTAAATTATTCATGGAATATCATATGGGTGATATGAAATGAATGGGATATTATAATGTAGTTAAGAATAGTATGAGAAATATAGTGAAATTTGGAAACTTGATAGTCTATTCTCTAATAAGATGAGAGGGAAACAACTAAGTAGGCAGTTCTCCAAAGAAAAAACAAATTCTCCAGTAGAAACATTTTCCCACTCCTTAATGTCTTTTTCTTAGATGTCATCCCATCAGAGTCCATTCATAATCACATTCTCAGTCCCTGTGATGCTCCTCTCTGTGTGCCCCAGTGTCAGATACAGTTTGCAAGACTTACAGATATAGCTTTTCTGTCTAGGGATGTAAACAGTTTAACTTTTAAATATATATTTTTCCCCTCTTAATGTTCCTATAGTTCTCTTGAGTCCTGTGTTTGCAGATTAAATTTCCTATTTTAATTGTTTTTTGGTTTTTTTGTTTTCAGTAGAAATGACTGAATTCAGTGAAGATCCACCTCCCCAGCCCCTCCCCCCCTCCTCCCGAAAGATGATGCTGAGTCTGGCTGGGTAGTTAATTCTTGCTTGTAACCCAGGTTCTTTGCCTTCCTGAATATGGTATTGCAGGTCCTCAGATCCTTTATTGTAGAAGTTACCAGGTCCTGGGCAATCCTGTTTCTCCTTGACATCTGAATGGTTTCTGTCTGGCAGCATGCAGTACTTTTGCCTTTAGATTGGAAGTTTGGAGTTTTGCAACAATGCTCCTTGGGGTTTTCCTTGTGGGATCTCTTTCCAGAGGTGATTGATGAATTCTTTCAGGGAGTATTTCCCCCTGCATTTCTGGAATAGCAGGCCAGTTTTCCTTCACGAATGCTATCCAGGCTCTTTTTTTTTTTTTTTTTTAATGACCTTCAGGTAGGCCGATAATTTTTAAATTGTCTCTTCTGGATCTATTTTCCAGGTTGGCTATTTTGCCAATGAGGTATTTCATATTTTCTTTCTTGTTTTCATTCTTTTTAGTTAGTTTGATTGATTCTTGGTGTCTCACAAAGTCATCAGTTTCCATTTGCCCTGTACAAGTTTATACTGGGTGATTTTCCTCTATTATCTTTTGTATCTTTTTTCATTTGGTTTATTCTCCTTTTTAAGAACTTGTTTTCTTCAAAGAGTTTTTTTCCCTCCTTATGTATACCTGTTAATTCTTTTCTCATTTTTTCTTCTCCCTCTCTTCTTTGCCTTTGAGAGTCTTTCATGAGCATTGCCTGAGAAGTCTCTTTGGACTTGAGACCAATTGATCTCCCTCTTTGTGGATATTGGTCTGCCCTGCCACCGTAGTAGCTTTCTATGGTCAAGCTTATTTTCTTTTTCTTGCTCATTTTCTGTCCTTTTCTTTTGGCTTTTCCTCTATTTTTTACTTTCATGGTTCAATCTGCTCCTGGGATACAAGGGACACTGTCCCAAGCTTCCTGTACAGTTCTAACCTTGGCTTTGAGCACAGCGCTCCCTTGTGTTGGCAGAAGGTAGCTTTGCCTGCTCTATGCAAGTAATAGCCTGGTTTCCCACAGTTTGCTTTCTGAGCTTGGATTGGAAGCTGCCCCGCTGCTGTGCCCCGCTGCTGTGCCCCGCTGCTGTGCCCCGCTGCTGTGCCTCGCTGCTGTGCTCCGCTACTGAGCCAGGATCGAGGGTCTCGGTTGCTGATCTGCTATGATGAAGACCCTCTCACTGGCTTTCCCAGAGTCTATCTAATTTGGGATGAACACCCTTTTCACACAGTGAGACTGAGCTTGCTTGAAATTTTTTCAGTCTGTCTTGAGCTGGAGAGAGGTTTCATTCAGTCAGATTCTGTTCAGAGGCTCGATTTCATGTGGTTTTCTAGGCAAACTGGGAGAGCTCAAGCAGCCTCCTGACTTTACTCCAACATCTTGGCTCTACTCTCAGAATTCTTTCCAGGTCACCTTAAATTTTCAAGTGCCCATGGGCTAATTATCTGCAGAGTTCTGCTGGTCTATTTCAGTAAGTAGGAGTGGATTTTTCTCTATAGGGAGTCTTCAAGCAAAGAATGAATGGCTATTGATTTTATAAATTCTAGAAGACAAAGTAGAAATGATTAGTATTTGCATTCAATCTGAGTCTATCAGACTCCAAACAATAACCAAATGGAGCTTGGTCTGGGACCTCTTGGTGGTGAGAATCAGAGTGGTTTTAGTTTAAGGCGTGGTCCTTAGGAAAGAAATCTAGCTAGTAAACCCCAAGATACTTTGGGAGAGTTCAAAGATCCAAAAGAAAAAAAAGCTCTTAAAAGCATCTATTGGAAAAGGTATGATATTCTATGTGACCAGAGAAAGGGAAGAAAGGAAGGAAAAAGTGATTTTGCACAGCCCCCCTCACTTAAATCCAATTCATTTTCATGTCATGGCATCGCCTTCCTAACATCATGGTCCTCTTCAAGAATAAAGGACAAACAATATCAACAAGTTGTAGAAAAGATTCCTGTTCAGCTGATACAATTGTTATAATTCTGGATCTGAAGTTAGGAAGATCTGAGTTCAAATCTGACCTCGCTACATTTACTAGCTTTGTAGCCCTGGACAAACCTCTCTCAGGAGATCAAATGAGAAAATGTTTGTAAAGAGCTTTACTAATCTTAAAGTGCTATTTAAGCTAGGTGGCTCAGTGCATAGAACACTCGGCTTGGAATTAGGAAGACATCTTCCTGAGTTTAAATCTGGCCTCAGACACTTTCTAGCTTTGTGATCCTAGGGAAGTCATTTAACCCTGTTCACCTCAGTTTCCTCATCTGTCAAATGAACTGTAGAAGGAAATAATAAACCACTCCAGCATCTTTGCTATGAAAACCCTTAATGAAGTCAAAAGAAATTAAGTGTGACTGAACAAAGACAACAAAAATTATTACTACTACCAGAGAAAAAGTGAATGAGAATGAATAAGCAAATAAAACCCTAATGGGAATTTTAAGAGAAAGTAACCAAAAAGTTATATTTTATGAATTAATTGTAATACATGTAGATAAAAAATATCCATTAGCAAGGTTGTTTGATCATGGTGGTGTTCAACATTAAGTTTTTAATGATATTTATTTTTTAAAAAGAAGACATTTGAGAGGAATTAGTTACCCCAGTAACTATACTTTTGGCCCTCTAAATTTTGAAACTCTGGAATAAATCCTACTTACCCCATTGCAATTATAACTCTAAGGGGCAGAAGGCAGTAAAATCAGGATCCCTCTGCTTCTACTGGTTCCCAGATTGTTGCCAGAGGGATGATTGCTCGTGGGGTCCCAGGATCCATTGTCAATGTCTCCAGCTTGGTCTCTCGAGCCACTATTCCTACCTTGACCAGCTACAGTAAGTATCCTCTCTTCTTTGCCTGCTACTGCTCCTACCCAGTCCCTGGATCAATCCCTGAGTCCTAAGTCCATGGACAGAATTGGAGTCCATCCCTCAATTAAGTTTGAGGCATAGTGCATTGGATTCAGAATCAGAAGAAGACCCATTTTGAATCTTAATTCTGATACCTCTGTGATTTTGAGGAAACTGAGGCTCAGAGAGAGAAAGTAATTAGATCCTCTTTAGAAGAACCTAACAGAGCTCTCTGGTCCCTGCTAGCTCTATAATTCTACTATCTCATTCTCCTCCTTCCCCTCTAAAGTTCTGGTTTTCCTACTTGCCCAGGAAGCCTCTCACAATCCTCCTAGGGATAAAAATCACTAAGCTTAAGGAAAGCAGTATTACTCTCCCAGACTGGGTTCCTTATAGTTTTTCTCCTTTCCTTCATTCCTCCAGGTTCCACTAAAGGTGCAATGGACATGCTGACTAAGGTGATGGCCCTGGAGCTTGGGCCACACAAGGTGAGAGCTCTGGACTAGTAGGAAGCCTTGGGAAATGAGAGTTACAAGTAAAGCTATGGAGCTAGGAACCCTTAAGACCTATGGGAATAGGGAGTCTGAAAAATTCAGGCTGAGGGCTGCTTCTTTTGGTTTTCAGATCCGAGTAAATACAGTGAACCCCACAGTCGTCCTCACTAACATGGGAAGAAAGGTCTCTGCAAATCCAGAATTTGCTAATGCTCTAAAGGAACGCACTCCTCTGAAGAAGTTTGCAGGTATGTATATGTCTGTATCCATAGGTAGAGTGAGGAGGATGACCATTGGCTCCCTTCCCCAGCAGGATTTCATCAGAGAATTACTGAGCCTTGTCAAGAGAAGGCCACAGATCCAGTGAATAGCTGGGTGGGTAGACTGGGTCATCTCTCCTTCCCCCCAGATCTTCTCTGCTACTCTCCCAACTTCCTGTTAATATTAGTGTAGGAAGAAAGGAGCCCCCAGGCCCAACTCAGCCCCTCTTCTAAACAGATTTTACTCTCTTGCTCCCCACTTTGAAGAAAAACCCTTCCTCTTACTTTTATCCCTTCTCCTTGCAGAGGTGGAAGATGTGGTTTACAGCATCCTCTTTCTTCTGAGCGACAAAAGTGCTATGACCCATGGCTCAGGCATTCTGGTTGATGGCGGGTATCTGGCCTCCTAAACTCCAGTAGTGGGGAGGGGAGGTCCACAGAGATTAGAACAATGAGTGGGAATTCTGCTTCATCCCCCCCAATCTCTACCTGCTATAAAGTCCTACACTCCCTCATTTCCTTCTCCTACTCAATCCATCAGCCCTTCCCAAACCACCTATGATTCCTACCCTAACTAAACAAAAAGATCCCACCTTCTTGTAGCTTTTAATCATCTCCCAGAAGTAGTAGCTTCTTGGCTTTCTCAGAAAAGCCTTCATTTCAATCCCACTTTCATTCCCTTCCCCCAATATCCCAGTGGATAAATCTCAGAGAATGCTTAAAGCAATGTCCTATAACCCAGTCTTTTTTCACCCCATTTCCTCCTCTAATTGGTTCTAGATTTGGAATTGATGGATTCCATCTTGATTTTAATCCTAGCTCTGGATTTTAGTGCCTTCTCTGAGAAAGTCACAACCTCTCTGGGCCAAGGGTTGGAATACATGGCCTACAAGCTCCCTTTCCATCTCTCATCTATAAGCCTAGGAACCAGAGGATTCAAACCTGTAACACAACAGTGAGAACGAACGGAGTTGCTTTTTTCCAGCTTTTACTGGGAATGGTGGGAGTCGGGGTGAATCTGAGGACAGGGAAAGGCAACAAACATCAATAAACATGACCTGAAAAGACTTCTGCATCTCCTTAAAAGTATATGAAATCATGTCCTGAGCTAAGAGTCCCAAGGGTTGGGTTTTAGTTCCTATTCTGATAGGACCTTGGTCAGTGACTTTAGGTTTCCTCATCTTTATTTTTTAATAGTATTTTATTTTTTCCAATTGTATGTAAAGACAACTTTTAATGTTTATTTTTTTAATTTTTTATTTTTTTTTTGTATATTTATTTTTACAAAATTTTGATTTCCAGATTTTTCTTCCTTTATTCTCTCCCCTCTTCCTAAAACAGTAAGCAATTTGATATGTTATACTCACACAATCATGTAAAACATTTTTTCCATTATTAGTTGTTGTAAAAAAAGAAACAAGATTTCCTCATCTTTTAAATGAGAAAGTCAGACTATGTGATCTGCACTGAAGATCATTTTCAACTCTGATAATCTAGTTTTGTACAGGGAAATTAGGATGCTAATACTTGAATTGAGAGTACCTTTCCCTTGAAAATTCTTGCTCTGCAACAAAAGTAATTTAACAAGTCTTTATTAAGCACCTATGATATACAGAGCACCAACTAGGCAATTGGGGGAGACACAATTCTTTAGTTGTTTTTTGGAGTTTACAAACAAGGGAATGAATCTATTAATTAGTCATAGTGAAGTAAACTCTAAACCAATCCATTCTGTTCCCTTAATCAGGAAATGCTAGAGGTAAATTTTCCCAGACTATCTTGTTAGCATATAATGCTGTGAAGCCAGTATTCTTAATCCTATCCTCTGGCCTCCATTGTTAGTAATTCTAATCTATCCATTGATTCTCCAACCGCTGAACCGGTCTTAACATATTTCTGAACAAATCTTGGGATTTGATCAGTCACACCTGGCTCCTCCTTAATCCCTCCTTGGCTTCTTCCCAACTCCTTCCATACTACTGCCTTACCTCTCTAGTTTCTGCCTCTGCTCCTCCCCTGAGATAAAGGTTTCCTGAAGGAGGAAGCAAGATGTAATCATTATGATTCTGCTTTGCTTAGTCACTGATTAAGTCCATGAACTATATCATGTAATAAATGGCAAGTCCTTGTAACCTGTGATAAATGTCTAACCTGATTGTTTCATGTTGCGAATCATTATGTCCTCCCAAATCTACTTTATGAATTTACTTCATATTGTCACTTTAATACAAGTAGAGGCGATAAAGACCTCCATGGTCCCCTATGATGAGATCCAACTGACACTGATGCGGTTTGCCTGGTGGTCTAAATTCCTGGTGGTCTAGAGGTTAGTGGCAATAAGAGAGTTGTTAAGAATCCCTTTTAAATCAGCCACAGGTTCTAGGAGTAAAAGAATTCACTCATTCCCAAATTATTAGTTGCAAAATGAAAGTTTATTGTTGGATAGAAACCAGTTTACCAAGAGACTGACTTCTATAGTGGCAGATCTATGGGAAAATGGAGTTTTTCACTGAGAATGCAGTTCTCAGCAAACAGAAAATCCTGGCAGCTGAGTGAGCTACCGAGGTCCATCTGCAAAAGACCTTCATTGATGGAAGCTATTATATTGGATGTCTTGGTGGGGGCTGGGACAGCCCAAGCAAGTTAGACCTAGTTGGGGCTGGGACAGCCCAGATCTCCTATGGAATTAATTAATTCAAAGGGGTGCTTTTTGACCAGAATTTCTAATTGAATCAAAGGCCCTGACATTCTGGAAAGATATCTAGGAGGATATGCCTTCCCCAGGAGGAGCTGACAATCTGAAAGGGATCACAGAGCAAAAGGGAACACAGTTTCTTAAAGGGAACACAACCTATTTCAACATCTCAATCACCAAGTATCTGATACACTGCAACCTCATATATGAAAGTTATCAAAATTATTTTTTTTATATGTTGCAAAGTGTCTAGTATTCAGTGTATAAATAGAATGCTGGACCTGGAATCAAAAAGACCTGGAATTAAATCCAGACTCAATCATAACTTCCTAGCAAAGACTACCCTTCACCATTATATTTAAATTTTATTAGTTTCAAGGATAATATTGAAAGGAATTACAATCACCACTTTAACTCCTAAGCCTCATCTATTTCCATTTACACAACCCAAGCACTCACAATAATGACACATGTAGATCTTTAAAATAATTTATTCAATGATAAAGCAAAAGAAAAAAATACATTACAGATACTCAAATATTAAAGCAAAGGTATGAATGGTAAAATATATTACAATCCATATATAAACCTGGGGCTCACTTTCCTACCAAAGCTTTCAGTATCTGGTAGGAAAGGGAAAAGAATGAGCACACACACAGAGAGAAATCTGCCAAATAGTACATGAGTGAGAAAATTCCCCTGTGCTCAAGATAATTTACAACTCTGTAACTTTAAATTTTAATGTCCTATTTTTGCCCATAAAAATTTCTTCTGGAGCTGAGTTACCATGCTAAACAGAAACTCCTGCTAAAATGATTTGACTCATGAGGTAATTGGCTAACAGGTCACTCACCACATAATAACCAAATGAGTAAATAAACTGCTTCTGATAGCAGAACACACATCACATTAAAACAGATGCAAAGCCTAACTTTGCCCTTCTGTTACTCCTTCTCAAACCAGAGGAGGTAATAGAGAGTAATTCAAGAATCACTGAGAAATCTCCCTTTGTAATTTGGGATTAAAGAACCATTAAAGTCCGACACAGTTATCCATTTCCATATCACGACTCTCCCCACTGTGGTTTCCATAAATAACCAGTTGGCATAAGAAATGAAATAAGAATTTGGAGGAAATTTTCAGGAAGCCCACAATCAACATGCAAAGGTCAGCAGAATGACATAGAAAAAGTTTAAAAATTCAGAAATGCACAAAATATGTATCTAATAATGTATAATATCAATATCTTTTAACTCTTCATACCATAATAATTCAGATTTCTTCTCTGGTACAAAGGGAAGAGCAAAACGTTTTATGCAGATTTTCTAGATCAAGGAACTACAATAACACCCTGCTCCACCCTTCACCCCAACCCCACATTGTGAAAGATATAACTGTAGTTCTTTACAGACAAGCAGGATTCAGCCCTCTTCTGATGAGGTCACTAAAGCTTTTACAGCCTTTCTCCAATTCATCAACAGATCAGTATCTTTTCTCAGCAGCAAGTTCTCATCACAGGTATTCAGCTATGTCTTTTATTCTTGACTTCTTGAAACTACATACTCTCCTGTTTGTTCTTATGTTATTTCTTCCTATCACTTCTCAAAAAATCCCTTTTTTGCCTTTTTAGCAACTTTTAATATCTTAATAAGAGTCTCCGGTAATCAGTAGTTCATTTTTAACTTATGAGGTAGAACTCCAATACTGAAACAAACGTTAGCATTATAGTCAATAAATCCAAAGACCTCCCTTACTAGGAGATGAAAATATCTGGGGAAATAGAACAGAAGTCTGGTAGAAATTAAATTCTACCAACATTTAACACCATATAGAAAGAAAAACTCCAAATAGATTCAAAACAAAAATAAAAAGTCAAATTAGAAGAATAAGGAAGAAATTATTTTTCTGGTCTATAAATAGGGGAAGAGTTTAAGATTTAAAAAGGATAGAAAGGATCACACAAGACAAAAAACAGACAATTCTGATTATATATATATATATTTTTGCATAAACAAACCTAGTGTAGTAAAAATTTAAAGGGAAACAATACTGAGAAAAGATTTTTTTGCCACAAGTTTCTTTGATAAAGGTCTTATTTCCAAAATACATAGAAAACAGACAGATTCATCTTTACAAGACCAAGAACCATTCTCCGAAAGTAAATGTTCAAAAATATGAACAGGAAGAAGTTACGAATAATTTTACAAACATACTCTACCTCATTAATAATTAGATAAATGCAGATTAAAGCAACTTGGTTGTTCTAGCCCATGCCTATTGTACTAGCAAAGATGTTAAAAGAAGAAAATTAAAAATGTTGGAGAGGATGTTGAAAAGATACACTACTGAACTGTTAGCAGAGCTATAAATTGGTCCAACCATTCTGGAAAACTATCAAATTGTGAATACTTTTGATTCAGCTATATTATTACTAGATCTATATCTCAAACAAATAAAAGGAAAAAACATAATTTACATGTACAAATATATCTTTTTCATGGAAATTAAGGCCTATCCTATTGGGGAATGACTAAATAATTAGTGATATATGAATAAAAAGAAATATTGTTGTTCCATAAAAAGTATGACATCGAAAATTTCAGAGAAAACTGGGAAGACTTTTATGAACTGATTTCACAGTGAAGTGAGCATCAGTAGGATACATATGTGTACAAACATATATATAACATATATATTATTGAAGAAGCAGAAATTGCATTGAAAGATCTAAGAGCTCTGCTCTATGTAATATTAAATCATGAATCCAAAAGAAAAAATGGGTTAAGATGGCGGAGAGGTGGCTCACAGCTGCATAAGCTCCATGCTTTCTCTCACTATCCATTTCATTACAAGCCTCTGAATCAATGCTTGACTGAAAAAAACCCACAAATAGTTACCAAGAGAAGCCATCCTTGAGATCCGCCAAGAAAGGTCTGTCTTTACTGGAGGGCTGGGGCGGTTTTAGATCGGGCGCAGGCGGTGGGCAGCGGCAGTGAGGGCACAGGAGCAGACTGGAGAGGGGGTGGAGAGTGATCGTAGCCGTCTCTGCGGGGAGAGCTTCGCTACAGGTTTGGATACTTTCCTCCGGCAGCAAGTCAACAGCCCAGCAGAGAAGCTAAAAACACCGGGGCTGAAGAATACAACCCCAAACAGCTGGAGTCTCTCAGGACCTGGCCGCCCCCCTTTTCCCCCCCTCAGTGACTCAGCACGCTTTGGGATCTCAGAGCGCAGGCGCAGCACAGTCCTGCTAGTGCCTCACTGCTGCCCCCGGCAGTCTGTAGAGGAAGCTCGATAACACACCCAGCCCCCCCCCAAAGAAAGACTCCAGTTTTTTCTGTTTTTCTTTGGTAGTTTGTCTCTGATTAATAGACAGAATGAGCAAGAAGCTGAAGAGGACTTTAACCCTTGACAGCTTCTACACAGATAGAGAGCAGACTCTAAATCCTGAGGAGACTAAAAACAGGCAGTCCCCAGGTGAATCCCCAAAGGAGGAGATTGTCTGCTCCTCAGCACAGATGAACCTCATAGAAGTGATTAAAAAGGCTCTCACAAGGGAGCTAGAAGAAAAATGGGAAAAGGAGAGGGAGGCTTGGCAAAAGAGCCTGGAGAAGTCAGTTAAAGAGAGAGTGGATAAAGAAGTAAAATCCTTGAAAAATAGGATTAGTGAACTGGAAACAGAAAACAGCTCTCTAAAAAACAAAATTGGCGAAATGGAAAAAAATTCCACAGAACAAAAGAACTCAATTGGACAATTAGAGAAAGATTTTAAAAAAGTGAGTGAAGAGAATACTTCACTGAAAATCAGAATTGAACAAGTGGAATTGAATGACTCGAGGAGACAAGAAGAATCAGTCAAGCAAATCCAAAAAAATCAAACAATGGAGAAAAATGTGAAATACCTTCTGGGGAAGACAACAGACCTGGAAAACAGATCCAGGAGAGACAATCTGAGAATCATTGGACTCCCAGAAAAACATGATGAAAAAAAGAGCCTGGACACTGTCTTCCAGGAAATTATCAAAGAGAACTGCCCAGAAGTCATAGGAACAGAGGAAAAAATAAACATTGAAAGGATTCATCGATCACCCACTGAAAGGGACCCTAAAATCAAAACACCAAGGAATATAGTGGCCAAATGCCAGAACCCTCAGATGAAAGAAAAAATATTGCAAGCGGCTAGAAAAACCCAATTCAAGTATCAAGGAGCCACAATAAGGATCACCCAGGATCTGGCAGCATCCACATTAAAAGATCAAAGGGCCTGGAATATGATATTCCGAAAGGCTAAGGAACTTGGTATGCAACCAAAAATAACTTACCCAGCGAGAATGAGCATCTTTTTCCAGGGAAGAAGATGGACATTCAACGAAGTAAGCGAATTTCATCTATTTCTGATGAAAAAACCAGAACTTAACAAAAAGTTTGATCTACAAATATAGAACTCAAGAGAAATCTAAAAAGGTAAAGATTAATCTTGGGAACTATATTTTGACTATATAGATGTATAAAGAATACATGTATACCTTGTTCTAGAAATTGATGTGGAAAGGACATTGTACCAGAAAAAGGGTAAAGTGGGGGTAGTACATCTCATGAAGAGGCATAGGAAACCTATTATATCTGAGAGAAAGAATGGAGGGGGATGAATATAGTGAGTATCTTACTGCCTTCAGAATTGGCTTTAAGTGAAAAATCTTAAGACATATTCAATCTATGGTGAAACTTCTCCCATCTCATTGAAAAGTGAGAAGGGAAAAGTGGAAAGGGAAGGAATAAGCTAAGCGGAAGGGAATACGGGAACTGGGAGGGAAAGGGGTAAGATAGGGGGAGGAACTCTAAGGCGGGGGGAGGGACACTAAAAAGGGAGGGCTGTGAGAAGCAAGGGGTGCTCACAAGCTTAATACTTGGAAGGGGGGGAAAGGGGAAAGAAGGGAGGAAAGCATAAACCGGGGTTAACAAGATGGCAAGTAATACAGAATTGGTCATTCTAACCATAAACGTGAACGGGGTAAACTCCCCCATAAAGAGGAAGCGGTTAGCAGAATGGATTAAAAGCCAGAATCCTACAATATGTTGTTTACAGGAAACACACCTGAAGCGGGGAGATACATGCAGGTTAAAGGTAAAAGGTTGGAGCAAAATCTACTATGCTTCAGGTGAAGTCAAAAAAGCAGGGGTAGCCATCCTGATCTCAGATCAAGCTAAAGCAAAAATTGACCTAATTAAAAGAGATAAGGAAGGACACTATATCTTGCTAAAGGGTAGCCTGGATAATGAAGCACTATCTATATTAAACATATATGCACCAAGTGGGGTAGCATCTAAATTCTTAAAAGAGAAACTAAGAGAGCTGCAAGAAGAAATAGACAGTAAAACTATAATAGTGGGAGATCTTAACCTTGCACTCTCAGAATTAGATAAATCAAACCACAAAATAAATAAGAAAGAAGTCAAAGAGGTAAATAGAATACTAGAAAAGTTAGATATGATAGATCTCTGGAGAAAATGTAATGGAGACAGAAAGGAATACACTTTCTTTTCAGCAGTTCATGGAACCTATACAAAAATTGACCATATATTAGGACATAAAAACCTCAAACTCAAATGTAGTAAGGCAGAAATAGTAAATGCATCCTTTTCAGACCACGATGCAATGAAAATTACATTCAACAAAAAAGCAGGGGGAAGTAGACCAAAAAATAATTGGAAACTAAATAATCTCATACTAAAGAATGATTGGGTGAAACAGCAAATCATAGACATAATTAATAACTTCACCCAAGAAAACGATAATAATGAGACATCATACCAAAATGTATGGGATGCAGCCAAAGCGGTAATAAGGGGAAATTTCATATCTCTAGAGGCCTATTTGTATAAAATAGAGAAAGAGAAGGTCAATGAATTGGGTTTGCAATTAAAAATGCTAGAAAAGGAACAAATTAAAAACCCCCAGTCAAACACTAAACTTGAAATTCTAAAAGTAAAAGGTGAGATCAATAAAATTGAAAGTAAAAAAACTATTGAATTGATTAATAAAACTAAGAGTTGGTTCTATGAAAAAACCAACAAAATAGACAAACCCTTAGTAAATCTGATTAAAAAAAGGAAAGAGGAAAATCAAATTGTTAGTCTTAAAAATGAAAAGGGAGAACTCACCACTAACGAAGAGGAAATTAGAGCAATAATTAGGAGTTACTTTGCCCAACTTTATGCCAATAAATTCGACAACTTAAATGAAATAGAAAAATACCTCCAAAAATACAGCTTGCCCAAACTAACAGAGGAAGAAGTAAATATCCTAAACAGTCCCATCTCAGAAAAAGAAATAGAACAAACTATCAATCAACTCCCTAAGAAAAAATCCCCAGGACCAGATGGATTTACATGTGAATTCTACCAAACATTTAAAGAACAATTAACTCCAATGTTATATAAACTATTTGAAAAAATAGGGATTGAAGGAGTCCTACCAAACTCCTTTTATGACACAGATATTGTACTGATACCTAAACCAGGTAGGCTGAAAACAGAGAAAGAAAATTATAGACCAATCTCCCTAATGAATATTGATGCTAAAATCTTAAATAAAATATTAGCAAAAAGATTACAGAAAATTGTCACCAGGATAATACACTATGACCAAGTAGGATTTATACCAGGAATGCAGGGCTGGTTCAATATTAGGAAAACTATTAGCATAATTGACTATATCAATAACCAAACAAACAAAAACCACATGATCATCTCAATAGATGCAGAAAAAGCATTTGATAAAATCCAACATCCATTCCTAATAAAAACACTTGAGAGCATAGGAATAAATGGACTTTTCCTTAAAATAGTCAGGAGCATATATTTAAAACCATCAGTAAGCATCATATGCAATGGGGAAAAACTGGAACCTTTCCCAGTAAGATCTGGAGTGAAGCAAGGTTGCCCACTATCACCATTATTATTTAATATCGTATTAGAAACACTAGCCTCGGCAATAAGAGTCAAGAAAGATATAAAAGGAATTAGAGTAGGCAATGAGGAAACCAAACTATCACTCTTTGCAGATGATATGATGGTATACCTAGAGAACCCCAGAGATTCTACCAAAAAGCTATTGGAAATAATTCATAATTTTAGCAAAGTAGCTGGCTACAAAATAAATCCCCATAAATCCTCAGCATTTTTATACATCACCAACAAAACCCAACAGCAAGAGATACAAAGAGAAATTCCATTCAGAATAACTGTTGATACCATAAAATATTTGGGAATCTATCTACCAAGGAAAGTCAGGAATTATATGAGCAAAATTATAAAAAAGTCTCCACACAAATAAAGTCAGACTTAAATAATTGGAAAAATATTAAGTGCTCTTGGATCGGCCGAGCGAACATAATAAAGATGACAATACTCCCTAAACTAATCTATTTATTTAGTGCTATACCAATCAGACTTCCAAGAAAATATTTTATTGATCTAGAAAAAATAACAACAAAATTCATATGGAACAATAAAAAGTCGAGAATCTCAAGGGAATTAATGAAAAAAAAATCAAATGAAGGTGGCCTAGCTGTACCTGATCTAAAATTATATTATAAAGCAGCAGTCACCAAAACCATTTGGTATTGGCTAAGAAACAGATTAGTGGATCAGTGGAAAAGGCTAGGCTCACAAGACAGAATAGTCAATTATAGCAATCTAGTGTTTGACAAACCCAAAGCCCCTAACTTCTGGGAAAAGAATTCATTATTTGATAAAAACTGCTGGGAAAACTGGAAATTAGTATGGCAGAAATTAGGCATGGAGCCACACTTAACACCATATACCAAGATAAGATCAAAATGGATCCATGACCTAGGAATAAAGAACAAGATTATAAATAAATTAGAGGAACATAGGATAGTTTATCTCTCAGACTTGTGGAGAAGAAAGAAATTTGTGACCAAAGATGAACTAGAGACCATTACTGATCACAAAATAGAAAATTTTGATTACATCAAATTAAAAAGCCTTCGTACAAACAAAACTAGTGCAAACAAGATTAGAAGGGAAGCAACAAACTGGGAAAACATCTTCACAGTTAAAGGTTCTGATAAAGGCCTTATTTCCAAAATATATCGAGAACTGACTCAAATTTATAAGAAATCAAGCCATTCTCCAATTGATAAATGGTCAAAGGATATGAACAGACAATTTTCAGAGGATGAGATTGAAACTATTACCACTCATATGAAAGAGTGTTCCAAATCATTATTGATCAGAGAAATGCAAATTAAGACAACTCTGAGATACCACTACACACCTGTCAGATTGGCTAAGATGACAGGAAAAAATAATGATGAATGTTGGAGGGGATGCGGGAAAACTGGGACACTAATGCATTGTTGGTGGAGTTGCGAACGAATCCAACCATTCTGGAGAGCAATCTGGAATTATGCCCAAAAAATTATCAAATTGTGCATACCCTTTGATCCAGCAGTGTTTCTATTGGGCTTATATCCCAAAGAAATACTAAAGAAGGGAAAGGGACCTGTATGTGCCAAAATGTTTGTAGCAGCTCTGTTTGTAGTGGCTAGAAACTGGAAAATGAATGGATGCCCATCAATTGGAGAATGGCTGGGTAAATTGTGGTATATGAATGTTATGGAATATTATTGCTCTGTAAGGAATGACCAGCAGGATGAATACAGAGAGGACTGGCGAGACTTACATGAACTGATGCTAAGTGAAATGAGCAGAACCAGGAGATCATTATACACTTCGACAACGATATTGTATGAGGACATATTTTGATGGAAGTGGATTTCTTTGACAAAGAGACCTGAGTTTCAATTGATAAATGACGGACAAAAGCAGCTACACCCAAAGAAAGAACACTGGGAAACGAATGTAAACTATCTGCATTTTTGTTTTTCTTCCCGGATTATTTATACCTTCTGAATCCAATTCTCCCTACGCAACAAGAGAACTGTTCGGTTCTGCAAACATATATTGTATCTAGGATATACTGCAACATATCCAACATATAAAGGACTGCTTGCCATCTAGGGGAGGGGGTGGAGGGAGGGAGGGGGAAAAAAATCGGAACAGAAACGAGTGTCAATATAATGTAATTATTAAATAAAAAATTAAAAAAAAAAATGTGAAGTATGCCCTGATGAGAGAGTGGAAATGAGCTTAAAATGCAGGCAGAGACATTAACATGTGGGAATTTATTTTGCCAAACTATGCAGATATGTTATGAGAAATTTATTTTTTGTTTTTGTTTTTAATTTTCTCATTTGGGGAAAGGAAGGGAAGAAATATGGATTAATTTAAAAATACATGTTATTTGAAATAAAAAAATAAAATTCAAGAAATCCATCTTTCTTTCTGGAATGAACATGATAATCCTTCCCATAGTCCTCTAATAGTTATTTGATTTATAAATTTTTCAGTTAAAAATTCAAAACTTTAAAAAACAATCACATAAAAATGAGCTACCAGATGGAACAAGTGCCTTAATGTTCTGTTTTTTAAAAGGTCTTCTCGGTACATTTATCTGGGCAGTTACTTTGTGCCTCTCCTCAACATACGTTTTAATTTTTTGTTTGTTTTGAGCTCAAGACAGAAAAAAAAACATTTCTATATACATGGCCAAACACAAAAAGAAGATGGTATATAAAACAGTGAATCTTTTTTTCATACTGCTTTTTTTTAATATGCAAAAAGCTGTCTATTACTCCCAAAACTGTCCTGTTTGTCTGAATTTCTTTTTTTCTTCTGGTATTTTAAAAATGTTTCAATGTTCCTCTTTATTTATTTGATCTCAGTATTGTTATCTCCCCATTCCTCACCATTACCCTTCCATCTATTCTCCTCCTCCCCTAATTAACCCAGAGGAACAGAAAACAACAATTATTGAGGTCCTCTTAAGAGCTCAAAGCATATGAGCCCTTTGATCTCAGAGGCAGATGAATGAGGCAAGAGACTCAGACTGAACCATTCCCATGATCACACATCATTGCTCCTTGCTCAACAAGGGAGTTTCTCCAACATGGCAGAAAACTTAGTGCGCACCAAAGGTCAAGGTGGCCTCAGTACTCCCTCTCTGCAGGGTCCCATAGCCTAGCAATTCCCCCCTTTTATCTTTTAGATAAAAAGTTCTTTCTTGAGCTGCAACCTCTGAAAGAATGGTGGAGAAAGATCCATAAAAGCATCCTAATATTACAGGGCAACAACAAAGCAATAAGAACATAACAACACACAAGGCAATCCATGATTCTAATTTTAACCACCGTGAAGAGGCATTATCACACCAATGTATGATTTTTTCAGTAGTTTTATCTGGGTTCAAATCTTCATGAGAAGCTTTTTTTATGTTAGATGCTAGTTTATATAAACTTTTATATAAACTTTCTATGTCACCTTAAATTGTGTTATTGAGAAATAAACCATCCAAATGTCTCTTGATACTGTCCCAATCAAAATCTTGTCATTATGATTCGTGACCATGGAAATGGGTTCAGTCTGAGAGTCACTAGTTACTCCTAAGCAGGGATGTCATGACAGGGCCTCTTGCCTGTGAGTGAGTCGCTAAATTGCTGAGTGACTCTCCTCCCATTGGCAGATACCATGCATTTGCAAAGCCCACGAGCTGCTTCTCTGAATGGTGATTGGGGATTGCCTACTGTTCACATGCTGATCACACTTGCAAAAATGTGTATCAACAAGGCTGTACAGCATAATAAACTGGAGCTCTTTTCACACTGTATGAGTCTCCCACCTCATTCATCTCCCCTTCATCTCATATGCTTTGAGCTCTTGAGACAGCTGCAACAACTGGAGCCCAGGGAACAGGGATTTGAAAGAGTCAAGCAGTGCTTCATGGTCAAGACAATCTCCAAGAGGATGCCAGAGGGAGAGCCCACCGAACTGCGCTGTTTCTGGAGCAGGCAGAGCGCAATAGGGACAGTTAACTTAATGGGGCAGAAAGTAGGCACCCTATGTCCTTCAGACAGGGAAGCATATGTCAGGACTATATACAAATGTATAAGAGAGCACGGATGCGGACTTCAATTAGGAGATATTAGGAAATTCCTGGACATTGCTTACAAAGTTTCTCCATGGTTACCTGAGAAGGGCTGTTATAATTGTAATAGATGGATTGTTTTTGATGAACAGCTCACCATTTATGATAAGCAATGTCCTGGAGAAATTTTTAAAAAGTCATTTTACTATATATAATCTCATTAAACAAAGTCTTAAATCAGAAACAGGAAAGGAGATCAGGAAATTTACACTTGGAGCATAGCCAGGCTCATCTCTTAGCAGTAAATTTCCTCTCCTGAGCTTGAGGATGATAATGAATGGCCTCCCACCACCACCACCACCGTCAGCCCCATTTTATTTTTGTGTCTATCTAGACTACAGCCTTTCAAAGGCTCTCCTAATGTAAAGCCTAAAAATGAAATAAGAATTGAGGAAAAGCAGGATCAGAAATATAAAACAAAGACCACAACGACACCTAGTGGACAAAAAACAAAAGGTCATCAATATATTCTTGATCTTCACTTCAAAAAGTTTTGCAACAGGCTAGAGATCAAGGAGAAGACACGGAGGGGTGGGAAGAATTGTATCCTGTTATAGAGGAGAATGACCCTTTTAACCCAGGGCAGAGAAGACACAGGCATGAACCACTTCCCTTTAAAGTTCTAACCCAGCTTAAGGATTCAGTTCATAAATATGGGCCCTTAGCACCTTTTGTGATGTTACAACTTGAAACAATGTCCCGAGCAATTTTGTGCCCCAGTGATTGGAAAGCACTTGCATGGGCAGTGTTGACTCCAGGCCAGGCAATGTTCGTGAATTTTTAGAATTTTTAGAACAGACTTGGATGACTGCTGCTCAGGTTGCTCCAGGAGCAAGCAAGAAGTTATACTTTGAGCAACTTAGCAGCCGTGGGGCTCATGTAGACACTGGAAATAAAATTCATTTTACTGGAGAGACATACCTCCAAATATCCCAACATCCCAAAACAGCATGGAGTAGGATTCCTATAGAAAAGGGTGAAAAGAAAAGCTTTTCCCAAATAAGACAAAAGATTGGCGAAGCCTTCATTGATTTTGTTGCTCGATTACAGGATGTTGTAGCTAAGGCCACTGGAAATGTAGGAGATATGGATAGGATATTAAAGACTTTGTTATGGGAAAATTGTAGTGCAGATTGTCATAGAGCAATGATTGGACTGAGAAGAGATTGTACCATAGAAGAAATGATTCAGAGGTGTGACAGAGTAGGTTCACAAGTATATCAAGCTGAGTTGATGTCAGAATATGTGATTGCTGCTAAGAAAGGCCAAAAGGGAATTGTTAAATTTGTGATAAACCAGAACACTTTAAGTAAGGAAGTAGGCAATGGGGGTAGACCTAAAACTCCATGTCCAAAATGCAAAAGAATGGGACATTGGGTTTCAGAATGCAGGAATCAAGTAAATGGGGTTAGGGTCCCCCAGGGAGGCCCAAAAACCAACCTGGGGAATGACAGCTCAAGTAGGGACAGATATAAAGCAGGAATGGAGGAACAGGTATGCACATTAGACAGCAAGGGATGCTCACAATAATAAAACACAGGAGCAATGATTATTACCATCAACCCCCTCATGCTGTTTGTGAAGTGCCCATTCAACAGTGTCAAAACTAAAAATCTTTGTTATAAATCCTCCACTACTATGGGATTCATTAGCTATCCTGGTCATACAAATATAGGAGAAAGTGCCTGTGTCTGTAACTATGATTAACACTGACAATATTGAAACATATCTTAACAAGGGACAATGTATAGCTCAAGGAAAAATCATTTATCTGAACTTAGAGTTAAAACAGAAGATAATAATAGTGAATTAGCCCACAAATAGGTCCAAATTCAGAGACTATTGTACAAACATATTTTACAAAGGCTATCGCATTCACTCAGCCAATATTGACCCTTACTTTGAATAACCAACAGTTTGAAGGATTAATAGACACTGGAGCTTACAGGACTATGGTAGCTGCTTCTCGATGGCCCCTTTGGTGGCTTATGACGTCAGCTAACAATAGAGTGTCAGGGGTAGGAGGCAGTAAGGAGGCTTTGATATCCGCTGAACTGGTAAACTGGCAAAAAGACAGAAATACAGGAACCAGTTTTCCTTTAGTAATAGATGGCTTACATTATTAACTTATGGGCAGGGACGTATTACAGCAATTAGGGATGAAAATCACCACAGATTTTTAGGAGGGGTCATTGATGCTACAGCTCCCACCACTCCAAAAATGACTTGGACTACTGACACACTGGTATGGATGGAGCAATGGACCCTAACCAAAGAAAAAACAGCCACTCTACATCAATTAGTACAAGAACAATTAAAATTAAGACACATTTAGGAAACAAATAGCCTATGGAACTCCCCTGTATTTGTTATAAAGAAAAAATCTGGTAAATGGAGAATGTTAACAGATTTGAGACAAGTAAATTCAGTCCTGGAAAACATGGGTTCTTTACAAGCAGGTTTGCTATCCCCAAACATGATCCGCAGGGAATGGTCCTTATGGATAATAGATATTAAGGATTGTTTTTACTCTATCCCTCTTCACCCTGAGGACAAGGATAAATTTTCTTCCTCAGTACCAACATATAATTTTCAAGGACCTGTGAGGAGATTTCAGTGGAAGATATTGCCACAAGATACGAAAAACAGCCCTACCATATGCAAATAGTATGTTGATAAAGCTATCAGGAAGATAAAGAAACATTATTTTGATGCAGTCATCCTCTATTACATGGATGATATTTTGGCTGGTCATCCACAACCTGAGGATTTGGAAGAGATGTTACAAATGACAGAAAGAGAATTAAAACACTTAGGTTTGATAATGTCATCAGAAAAAATTCAAAGACACTCACCTTTTAGTTATTTGGGTTTCACTGTTCAGTCAGAGGGTGTATAGCAACAACCACCTGAATTCTGGACTGATCAGATACACCCATTAAATCAGGTCCAAAAATTGATTGGAGACATTCAATGGCTTAGGCTCCAAGCTTATATACCCAACACTCTGATGTTCCCTTTGTATAAAATGCTAGAGGGCGATCCTTGCTTAGATTCTAGCAGGACTCCTGTAGCCCTCGACAGCATAAAGCAAATAATACAAATAACAGCAAAAGCAAGCACTCAAAGGGTGCTTCCACCAAAAAAAAAAAAAAAAAAAAAAAGTTACATGGCTCTGTTATTTTGGCTTCTATACAATCCATAGGAGTTATACATCAAAACAATGACATTTATGAATGGCTCAAAGACAAAAAGGTCACTAGAATCATACTTAGACATGATAGCTGAAATAGCAAGGAAAACATTGCTCAGAATTATCCAATTAACAGGAGAAAGAGGAATTATATGGATTAAATAGACAAGGATAGGTTAGATTGTTTCATAGCTACTCAGGAAACCTGGACCATTTTGTGAGTATTAGGAGAGATAAGAGCAGGAAAAATACTGACCCAGTTACCATTCTATGAACAGTGGCAATGGATATTTCCCACAAAAACAAAAACACATCCACTTAAAGGCCCTAATTGTTCACTGATGCCACCAAGCAAAATAAAGCAGTTATATATTCCCCCCAATTGAGCATCTCTAATATATTTACTACACCTTACACTTCTACACAGCAAAATGAGTTGTATGCTATTATACAAGCATTGAAAATAGACAAACCCATCAATATCATGTCAGACAGTCACTATGCAGTTGGGGTGATGTAGAGAATAGAGACAGCACATATAAAGACTCAAACAGGATCTATCTTCTCATTGTTTCAGGAGGTACAAGAGGTGATTTTTTTTTAATTTAGATCAAAATCTTATTCTAAATTTTCTTTTTTAGACTTCCGGCCAAGATGGCGGAGAGGAGGCACACAGCTGTGTAAGCTCAGCGTTTTTCTCTCAGAATCCATTTCATTACAAGCCTCTGAATTAATGCTTGACTGAAAAAAACCCACAAATAGTTACCAAGAGAAGACATCCTTGAAACTCGCCAGGAAAGGTCTGTTTTTGCTCGAGGGTGGGTTTTAGATCGGGCGAGGCAGCGAGAGCATGGGAGCAGAGCGGAGAGGGGGTGGGGTGTGATCGCAGCCATCTCTGCGGAGAGAGCTTTGCTACAGGATTGGATACTTTGCCCTGGCAGCAAGCCAGCAGCCCAGCAGAGAAGCTAAAAACACCGGGGATAAAGAATATAATCCCAAACAGCTGGAGTCTCTCAGGACCTGGCCACCCCTCCCCCACAGTGTCTCAGCACGCTCTCAGATCTCAGAGTGCAGGCGCAGCACAGTCTGGCTAGTGCCTCACTGCTGCCCTCACAGTCTGTAGAGGAAGCTCGGTAACACCACCCAGCCCTTCCCCCCCAAAAAAAGCAGACTCCATTTAGGGTTTTTTTCTTTTTTTTCTTTGCTAGTTTGTCTTTGATTCTTTGACAAAATGAGCAAAAAACTGAAGAGGACTTTAACCCTTGACAGCTTCTATACAGATAAAGAGCAGACTCCAAATCCTGAGAAGACTAAAAACAAACAGTCTCCAGGTGAATCCCCAAAGGAGGAGATCATCTGTTCCTAGCACAGACGAATCTCATAGAAGAAATTAAAAAGGCTCTCACAAGGGAGCTAGAAGAAAAATGGGAAAAGGAGAGGGAGGCTTGGCAAGAGAGGCTGGAGAAGTCATCCCACTCATTTAAAGACAGAGTGGATAAAGAAATAAAATCCTTGAAAAATAGGATTAATGAACTGGAAACAGAAAATAGCTCTCTAAAAAACAAAATTGGCGAAATGGAAAAAAATTCCATAGAACAAAAAAACTCAATTGGACAATTAGAAAAAGATTTTTAAAAAGTGAGTGAAGAAAATACTTCATTGAAAATCAGGTTCGAACAAATGGAATTGAATGACTCAAGGAGACAAGAAGAATCAGTCAAGCAAATTCAAAAAAATCAAACAATGGAAAATAATGTGATATACCTTCTGGAGAAAACAACAGACTTGGAAAACAGATCCAGGAGAGATAATCTGAGAATCATTGGACTCCCAGAAAAGTATGATGAAAAAAAGAGCCTGGACATTATTTTCCAGGAAATCATCAAAGAGAACTGCCCAGAAGTCATAGAAACAGAGGGTAAAATAGACATTGAAAGAATTCATCAAGGATGTCTTATCAATTGGAGAATGGTTGAATAAATTATGGTGTATGAACGTTATGGAATATTATTGTTCTGTAAGGAACGACCAGCAGGATGAATACAGAGAGGACCGGCGAGACTTACATGAATTGATGCTGAGTGAAATGAGCAGAACCAGGAGATCATTATATACCTCAACAATGATACTGTTTGAGGATGTATTCTGATGGAAGTGGACCTCTTTGATAAAGAGAGCCTTAATTGATCAAAGATGGACAGAAGCAGCTACACCCAGAGAAAGAACACTGGAAATGAATATAAACTGCTTGCATTTATGTTTTTCCTCCCAAGTTATTTATACCTTCTGAATTCAATTCTCCTTGTGCAACAAGAAAACTGTTTGGTTCTGCACACATATATTGTATCTAGGATATACTGCAACCCATTTAACATGTAAAGGACTCTTGCCATCTGGGGGAAGGGGTGGAGGAAGGGAGGGGAAAAATCGGAACAGAAATGAATGCAAGGGATAATGCTGTAAAAAATTACCCTGGCATGCATTCTATCAATAAAAAATTATTAAAAAAAAAAAAAAAAAAGAATTCATCGATCACCTACTGAAAGGGATCCTAAAATCAAAACACCAAGAAATATAATGGCCAAATGTCAGAACCCTCAGACAAAGGAAAAAATATTGCAAGCATCTAGAAAAACCCAATTCAAGTATCGAGGAGCCACAATAAGGATCACCCAGGATCTGGCAGCATCCACATTAAAGGATCAAAGGGCCTGGAATATGATATTCCGAAAGGCTAAGGAACTTGATATGCAACCAAAAATAACTTACCCAGCTAGAATGAGCATCTTTTTCCAGGGAAGAAGATGGACATTCAACGAAGTAAGTGAATTTCACCTATTTTTGATGAAAAAGCCAGAACTTAACAAAAAGTTTGATCTACAAATATAGAACTCAAGAGAAATCTAAAAAGGTAAAGATTAATCTTGAGAACTATATTTCAGCTATAAAGATGTATAAAGAATACATGTATACCTAGTTCTAGAAACTAGATGTGGAAAGGACATTGTACCAGAAAAAGGGTAAAGTGGGGGTACTACATCTCATGAGGAGACAAAGGAAACCTATTATATGTGAGAGAAAGAATGGAGGGGGATGAATATAGTGGGTATCTTACTGCCTTCAGAATTGGCTTTAAGAGAAAAATTTTAGACATATTCAATTTATGGTGAAACTTCTCCCACCTCATTGAAAAATGAGAAGAGAAAAGTGAAAAGGGAAGGAATAAGCTAAGTGGAAGGGAATACGGAAACTGAGAGGGAAAGGGGTAATATAGGGGGAGGAACTCTAAGGCGGGGGGAGCAAGTGATGCTCACAAGCTTAATACTGGGAAGGGGGATAAGGGGAAAAAAAGGGAGAAAAGCATAAACCAGGGTTAACAAGATGGCAAGTAATACAGAATTGGTCATTTTAACTATAAATGTGAATGGAGTAAACTCCCCCATAAAGAGGAAGTAGTTAGCAGAATGGATTAAGAGCCAGAATCCTACAATATGTTGTTTACAGGAAACACACCTGAAGCAGGGAGAATACATGCAGGTTAAAGGTAAAAAGTTGGAGCAAAATCTACTGTGCTTCAGGTGAAGTCAAAAAAGCAGGGGTAGCTATCCTGATCTCAGATCAAGCTAAAGCAAAAATTGATCTAATTAAAAGAGATAAGGAAGGGCACTATATCTTGCTAAAGGGTAGCATGAATAATGAAGCAATATCTATATTAAACATAAATGCACCAAGTGGTGTAGCATCTAAATTCTTAAAAGAGAAATTAAGAGAGCTGCAAGAAGAAATAGACAGCAAAACTTTAATAGTGGGAGATCTCAACCTTGCACTCTCAGAATTAGATAAATCAAAGAAGTCAAAGAAGTAAATAGAATACTAGAAAAATTAGATATGACAGATCTCTGGAGAAAATGCAATGGAGACAGAAAGGAATACACTTTCTTTTCAGCAGTTCATGGAACCTATACAAAAACTGACCATATATTAGGACATAAAAACCTCAAACTCAAATGCAGTAAGACAGAAATAGTAAATGCATCCTTTTCAGACCAAGATGCAATGAAAATTACATTCAACAAAAAGCCAGGGGAAAGAAGACCAAAAAATAATTGGAAACTAAATAATCTCATACTAAAGAATGATTGGGTGAAACAGCAAATCATAGACATAATTAATAACTTCACCCAAGAAAACAATAATAATGAGACATCATACCAAAATGTATGGGATGCAGCCAGAGCGATAATAAGGGGAAATTTCATATCTCTAGAGGACTATTTGTATAAAATAGAGAAAGAGAAGATCAATGAATTGGGCTTGCAACTAAAAATCTAGAAAAGGAACAAATTAAAAACCCCCAGTCAAACACTAAACTTGAAATTCTAAAAATAAAAGGAGAGATCAATAAAACTGAAAGTAAAAAAACTATTGAATTAATTAATAAAACTAAGAGTTGGTTCTATGAAAAAAACCAACAAAATAGACAAACCCTTAGTAAATCTGATTTAAAAAAGGAAAGAGGAAAATCAAATTGTTAGTCTTAAAAATGAAAAGGGAGAACTCGCCACTAACGAAGAGGAAATTAGAGCAATAATTAGGAGTTACTTTGCCCAACTTTATGCCAATAAATTCGACAACTTAAATGAAATAGAAGAATACCTCCAAAAATATAGCTTGCCCAAACTAACAGAAGAAGAAGTAAATATCCTAAACAGTCCCATCTCAGAAAAAGAAATAGAACAAACTATCAATCAACTCCCCAAGAAAAAATCCCCAGGACCAGATGGATTTACATGTGAATTCTATCAAACATTTAAAGAACAATTAACTCCAATGCTAAATAAACTATTTGAAAAAGTAGGGATTGAAGGAGTCCTACCAAACTCCTTTTATGACACAGACATGGTACTGATACCTAAACCAGATAGGCTGAAAACAGAGAAAGAAAATTATAGACCAATCTCCCTAATGAATATTGATGCTAAAATCTTAAATAAAATATTAGCAAAAAGATTACAGAAAATCATCCCCAGGATAATACACTATGACCAAGTAGGATTTATACCACGAATGCAGGGCTGGTTCAATATTAGGAAAACTATTAACATAATTGACTATATCAATAACCAACCAAACAAAAACCATATGATCATCTCAATAGATGCAGAAAAAGCATTTGATAAAATCCAACAGCCATTCCTAATAAAAACACTTGAGAGCATAGGAATAAAAGGACTTTTCCTTAAAATAGTAGAAGCATATATTTAAAACTTTCAGTAAGCATCATATGCAATGGAGAAAAACTGGAACCTTTCCCAGTAAGATCTGGAGTGAAGCAAGGTTGCCCACTATCACCATTATTATTCAATATCATATTAGAAACACTAGCCTCTGCAATAAGAGTCAAGAAAGATATTAAAGGAATTAGAGTAGGCAATGAGGAAACCAAACTATCACTCTTTGCAGATGATATGATGGTATACCTAGAGAACCCCAGAGATTCTACTAAAAAGCTATTAGAAATCATTCATAATTTTAGA
Organism: Antechinus flavipes; assembly: GCF_016432865.1. NCBI lineage: Eukaryota > Metazoa > Chordata > Mammalia > Dasyuromorphia > Dasyuridae > Antechinus > Antechinus flavipes. The sequence continues at coordinate 163,793,289 of NC_067401.1, forward strand.
AAAGTAGCTGGATACAAAATAAATCCCCATAAATCCTCAGCATTTTTATACATCACCAACAAAACCCAACAGCAAGAGATACAAAGAGAAATTCCATTCAGAATAACTGTTGATAGCATAAAATATTTGGGAATCTATCTACCAAAGGAAAGTCAGGAATTATATGAGCAAAATTGCAAAAAAGTTTCCACACAAATAAAGTCAGACTTAAATAATTGGAAAAATATTAAGTGCTCTTGGATAGGCTGAGCGAATATAATAAAGATGACAATACTCCCTAAACTAATCTATTTATTTAGTGCTATACCAATCAGACTTTCAAGAAAATATTTTAATGATCTAGTTAAAATAACAACAAAATTCATATGGAACAATAAAAAGTCAAGAATCTCAAGGGAATTAATGAAAAAAAAAAAAATCAAATGAAGGTGGCCTAGCTGTACCTGATCTAAAATTATATTATAAAGCAGCAGTCACCAAAACCATTTGGTATTGGCTAAGAAATAGATTGGTTGATCAGTGGAAAAGGTTAGGTTCACAAGACAGAATAGTCAACTATAGCAATCTAGTGTTTGACAAACCCAAAGATCCTAACTTTTGGGATAAGAATTCATTATTTGATAAAAACTGCTGGGAAAACTGGAAATTAGTATGGCAGAAATTAGGCATGGACCCACACTTAACACCATATACCAAGATAAGATCAAAATGGATCCATGACCTAGGAATAAAGAACAAGATTATAAATAAATTAGAGGAACATAGGATAGTTTATCTCTCAGACTTGTGGAGAAGAAAGAAATTTGTGACCAAAGATGAACTAGAGACCATTACTGATCACAAAATAGAAAATTTTGATTACATCAAATTAAAAAGCCTTCGTACAAACAAAACTAGTGCAAACAAGATTAGAAGGGAAGCAACAAACTGGGAAACCATCTTCACAGTTAAAGGTTCTGATAAAGGCCTTATTTCCAAAATATATCGAGAACTGACTCAAATTTATAAGAAATCAAGCCATTCTCCAATTGATAAATGGTCAAAGGATATGAACAGACAATTTTCAGAGGATGAAATTGAAACTATTACCACTCATATGAAAGAGTGTTCCAAATCATTATTGATCAGAGAAATGCAAATTAAGACAACTCTGAAATACCACTACACACCTGTCAGATTGGCTAAGATGACAGGAAAAAATAATGATGAATGTTGGAGGGGATGTGGGAAAACTGGAACACTGATGCATTGTTGGTGGAGTTGTAAACGAATCCAACCATTCTGGAGAGCAATCTGGAATTATGCCCAAAAAGTTATCAAATTGTGCATATCCTTTGATCCAGCAATGTTTGTATTGGGCTTATATCCCAAAGAAATACTAAAGAAGGGAAAGGGACCTGTATGTGCCAAAATGTTTGTGGCAGCCCTGTTTGTAGTGGCTAGAAACTGGAAATTGAATGGATGCCCATCAATTGGAGAATGGCTGGGCAAATTGTGGTATATGAATGTTATGGAATATTATTGTTCTGTAAGAAATGACCAGCAGGATGAATACAGAGAGGACTGGCGAGACTTACATGAACTGATGCTGAGTGAAATGAGCAGAACCAGGAGATCATTATACACTTCAACAACGATATTGTATGAGGATGTGTTCTGATGGAAGTGGATTTCTTTGACAAAGAGACCTAACTGAGTTTCAATGGAGAAATGATGGACAGAAGCAGCTACACCCAAAGAAAGAACACTGGGAAACGAATGTGAACTATCTGTATTTTTGTTTTTCTTCCCGGGTTATTTTTACCTTCTGAATCCAATTCTCCCTGTGCAACAAGAGAACTGTTCAGTTCTGCAAACATATATTGTATCTAGAATATACTGCAACATATCTAACATATATAGGACTGCTTGCCATCTAGGGGAGGGGGTGAAGGGAGGGAGGGGAAAAATCGGAATAGAGACGAGTGCAAGGGATAATGTTGTAAAAAAAAATTACCCTGGCATGGATTCTGTCATATAAAGTTATTATTAAATAAAATAAAATAAAATATTTTTTAAATAATTAAAAAATAAATTTTCTTTTTTACATAGCTTTTTATTTACAAAACATATGCATGGGTAATTTTTTTAACATTAACCTTTGCAAAACCTTCTGTTCCAAGTTTTCCCCTCCTTCCCCTACCCTCTCCCCTAGATGGCAGGTAGTCCAATACATGTTAAATATTTAACATATGTTAAATCCAATATATGTATACATATTTATGCAGTTATCTTGCTGCACAAGAAAAATCGGATCTAGAAAGAAAGAAAGAAACCTGAGAAGGAAAACAAAAATGCAAGCAAACAATAACAGAAAAAGTGTTGTGATCCACACTCATTTCCCATAGTTTTCTCTTCATTACCAAACAATTGGAACTGGTTTGAATCATCCAAGAGGTGATTTTTAATGAGAGTCAATCCTTTTTATATAATTCATATCCGCTCTCATATGGATGGGCTGGGACCTATATTCGAAGGGAACAAAATAGTAGATGGTCTGCTTACACAATGTGTTCTTCTCTGTCCTCTAGAACAAGCAATGAAAGCTCATGAACATTTGCATCTATCTGCCAGATCTCTCTGGAGATTGTATGGGGTGTCCTGGCAAGAAGCAGCAAGCATAGTAAAAAGATGTGTAGCTTATGTACCATATTCCCAAAGACCTGTAAGGTTGAGGACTAACCCTAGAGGTAACAAATCAAATGATATATGGCAAATGGATGTTATACATATGGGAAAAACATGCATTCATGTTACAGTTGACACTTATTCAGGCTTTGTAGCTGCATCTTCTCAATGAGGGGAAGCTGCTTCATGTATAATAAATCACTTATTTTACTGTTTTGCCTCTATGGGTATCCCACACACCATCAAGACTGATAATGGACCTTATATACCTCAAAAATATTAAAACAGTTCTTACAGGAATTTTCCATACAACTCTATAGGACAGGCCATTGTAGAAAGGACTAATCAGATCCTCAAGAGATTAATCAAAAAATAAAAAGAGGGAGATGGAGGTAGAGTCACTCAGAAAGATATAAAGACACACAATAAATTATTTAAAGTTTAATTGAAATTATTTAAGTTCAGCTATGAAATAATCTCTAGTGAAAATAGACAGAGAATCACTCAAAGATAACACCCCATCTTAATTAAAAAGGCCCCCTAAGAACGAAACCATGGTAATGAAAAAGGATCCTGAAAGACAGCAGGGACCCTATAGGGTTCTAATGTGGGGGCCAGGATATACTTGTATCTCCACAAGAGAAAAGCTTCCCCCCAAACATCTCAAAGTTGTCCATAAAACAGAAGAGGAAAAGAAGGAAGAAGAGGTGACTGTCCAAAAGGAAGAGAAAATATGCCCCCAAGATCACTAGAAAGATGATTTGGAAATGCATCCCTAATAATTGGGGACGAATTTCACTTTGAGAAATACAATGGAACTATAGCAAAAGTAAAGTACAAGTTTGCTGGACTTGCAAATAGGCTTCCTTTGTGCTGATTGTGAAGGAATAGTACCTGTTGCACACAAGTAAAGAATGTGACTTTATAAATGCCAATTTTGGGTATGGGGTATCATGTGACATACATGGTGGGCATACAGGGGATGCCCTGGCATAGTGACACCCTCATCCACGTGGGAGGGCTGCAGGGGTATGTCTACATAAAGGGGTCATCAGGCTGGTCCCTCATAGCTGCATGCTGTGCCCATACTCGTACTTGTTATATGATTGAAACTGGACATTACAGTTGTGGCATGAGGCTAAAAGGATGAATTATGATAGTCTCCCTGTACCTGTTTGGGTATCTTACAAAGGCAATGCTGAAAAGGTTTATGGAAAGCACAAGGCTCTATGGGACACATTCTTGTCACTCAAGAATTGGGCCGGCAGTTTGGCACATGGTAAAACATCTTGGGCCCAGGTTCTTGGACAAATGGCATGAGAATTAGATACCAGTTCTACACTAAAGCCTGTCTGGGAGGGCAATATGCATTCATGTGGGAAGATTGTAACTGTTACCAAAGAAACCTTAGATTTTTACAATGTTACTTGTTGGAATTGTAGTTAGTGATTGCTTAGAGAATGAAATTGAAGCTCACTGGAGTTCATGTATCAATGCTTTTCTGTAAAAAGTGAGAAATGGTATTGTACTAAGACTGATCATATATTCAATATCATAATAGAAAAGAAGGAAACAGACCTTTGTCCCATTAGAAAAAAGAAATGTATCAGCTGTGTCAAATTAGGTGTCACTATGTTGGTTTCACTTATAGCTTCATCAGTCTCTCTTGCAATGTCCATATCTAATCTTCAAAACAGCATAGTACAAGCTGGATATATAGAGGAACTAGCTAGGAATGTCTCAGTGGGTTTTGCCAGACAAGCTAAGATAGATGAGCAATTTTTATCAGAGGATAAAAGATTTAAGGAAAGTATCATTGGAAATATGAGCAGAAGTAGTTATTGAAACTCCAGATTCAAGTACAATGTGACTACAAATATACAAAGGTTTGTATGATCCTTTGCTGTCTAATCATACAGAACAATATTATGATTGGGACAGTATCAAGGGGCATTTGAATGGTTTATTTCTCAATAACACAATTGAAGGTGACATAGAAAGCTCATATAAATTAGCATTGACATAGAGAAAGGTTCTTATGAAGATTTGAATCCAGAAAAAACTACTGAAAAAATCATACATTGGTTTGATAATACCTCTTCATTTTGGTTAAAATTAGAATCATGGATTGCCCTGTGTGTTGTTATGTTCTTATTGCTTTGTTGTTTTGCCCTGTAATATTAGGATGCTTTTATGGATCTTTCCCCACTATCCTTTCAGAGGTTGCAGCTCAAGAAAGGACTTTTTATCTAAAAGATAAAAGGGGGGAATTGCTAGGCTATGGGACTCTTCCAAGAGGGAGTACAGAGGCCATGCAGAAACACCCTTGTTAAGCAAGGAGCAATGATCCATGACCATAGTAATGGTTCGGTCTGAGGGTCACAGTTAGTTGCTAGTTAAGAGGGATGCCTCTGGCCTGTGAGCAGATTGCTAAATTGCTGAGTGACTCTGTTCCCATTGGCAGATACCATGCATTTGCAAAGCCCACAAGCTGCTTCTCTGAATGATGATTGGGAATTGCCTACTGTTTGCTCACTGATCACGCTTGCCAAAAATATATATCAACAAGGCTGTATGGCATAATAAACTGGAGCTCTTTTCACACTCTATAAGTCTTCCACTTCATTCATCTCACTCTGAGGTCAAAGGGCTCATATACTCTGAGTTCTTAGGACAGCAGTAACAAACAATCTTGTAACAAATAAACTTAGTAAAGCAAAATGAATTGCCAAGACCAAAAACTGTATGTCCCAAGACCTTTAGTCCACTTTTTTTTTTTTTTTTTTTTTGGTCAGGAAGTGAGCAGCATGCTTCTTCAAGATGTTGTTGATCGTTACATTGATTAGAGTTCTTCAGTCATTCAAAATCAATTTTTTAAGCCAAATTTCTGTCCCCACATGAATTGTTCTTCTTATTCTCCTCACTGAACTTTGTGTCAGTTATTCTGTTTAGTACTCTCTGAAATTATCTCTTCTGTCATTTCTTATAGTGAAATAATATTCCAATACATTCATGGTTCAATTTGTTCAACCATTCCCCAGCTGTCTAAGAGACAATCAGCAGGACCCTGTTAGATTGTTCTTTTCTCTCTTAAAAGAAAAAGTCAAATCTACCTTTCAAAAATGGGAAATTTGTTTTGCTTGGGAATACTCTCCCCGCAGTGTTATAATCCTTCTTAACTTTCCTTCTCCCTATTTGTTTCCTTCTTGAGTTTGATGTAATTTTGTGCCAAACTCTGCTTGTTTTCAACCCTCCTTTATCCATTTCAGATGAGTGAGGTTCATCTGATGCCCCTTCTCCCCCCTCTTTCCACATGTTTGTATACTATTCTCATTCTAATTATGGGAACTAGTAAGTTCCATCCCTTTCTTTCTCCTTTCTCATTTCCTATATTCTTCCTTTTAATCTCCCTCTCTATCTCTTCTTAAAGCTCTCAGAATAGAATCAATTTGCCTCCAAGAAGGATCTCTATTTTTTTTTCCACTCAACTTTCTCATTACTTTCTGAAGACATTAAAATTTCTAGAAATACAAGAATGTTAGCACTACATCATCATATAATTCTTTTCATTTGTTCAAATAAATTTACCTTTCTATGTTTCTCATGACACTTGCGCTTGCATTGCAAAGTTCCTACTCAGCTCTGGTCTTTTTATTGAAACTTTTTGAAAGCCCTTATCATATTAATGATCCATTTTTTTTCTTTGTAGGAGTATTCTAAGCTTTTCAGGGGATGATTTTGTTGTTGTTATTAGCCTACTGTAATGTTCTTCTTCAAATTATAATGTTCTCTGGCAGCAGGTTTCTTGGGGAACTTCTGTGAGCAGCCTTCATTTCAGTTCAGTGTAATAATCACCTCAAATGCAGCCAGGTGTTAAAAGTCCAGTCTTTTATTATCTCTTCCAAAATATCCCGGTTAGCTTTCTTAGAGGCCTATCTCTCTCTTGGTTCTGAAAGCTCTTGCTGCTTGTCCTTTAGCTCTGCCAACTTCAGCCCTAACTCCCCCCAAATCCAAAACCTCCAGCCAGCACAAAGGTGGAAGTTGGAATGAATCTTGACTCTTCCTCCTAGAGTGGGGTTGTGGACTTCTCCTCTCGTGGGCTTGTCCTTCTGATTTGTGAATCTCCTGGACTGAATCCTGACTTGTGAATCTCCTGGAGTGCCTATCAATTCCTGTGACTTAGCACCTTGTAAGAATCATAACAGTCTATAGCTTTTGCCTTTTGATATATTTTATTCTAAGATCTCCTCTTACTTTTAATATAAATGTCTAGATCTTATGCAATTTTGACCATAATTCATTGGTACTTGAACTGTTTTTTTCCAAATATTTTATTTCCTTTGGCATGGGAGCTCTGAATTTTGTCTATACCAATTCTGAGATTTTTCCTTTTGGGAATTTCTTTCAGAAAGTAGATTCTTTCTATCTTCACTTTGTTCTCTGATGTAACATCAATACAGAAGAACAGGACAATACACACATATACACACACATACATACATATGTATATTTGCACATATAAGTAGATATATATTTATTTCTACATATGAGTACATGTATGTATATCTGTATATACATGTGTGTGTCCATAGAGTCATATATACACAATTCTTTTTGCAGTAGCCAGAACTGGAAACATCAGATGGGGAATAGCTAAAGAAATTATGGTATATGAATATAATGGAGCAATATAATTATGCCATAAAAAAATGACAAAAGGAAATTTCAGAGAAACCTTGAAAGACTTGTAGGAACTGATTCACAGTGAAGTAAACGGAATCAGGAAAACAATTTATACAACAACAATAACATTGTAAATACAATTTTGAAGATTTAAGAACTCTGATTACTTTGGTAATCAACCACAATTCCAGAGAATTGATGATAATTAAATGCTCACTATATGTTAGACACTGTGCTAAGTGTTGGAGATAAAAAGAGTCTGTTCTCAAGGAGCTGATATTCTAATGGAGGAGATAACATGGAAACAGCTATGTACCAAAAAGATAAATACAGGGTAAAGTGGAAGCAATTTCAGAGAGATGACACTGGCATTGAAGGGAACCTAGAAAAGCTTCTTATTGAAAGTAGGATTTAAGCTGAGATTTGAAGGAAGTGAAGGAAGCTAGGAAGCAAAAATAGGACAGAAAATATTCCAGACTTGGGGGGCAACCAGAGAAATAGGGGGAAACCAGAGTGGGGAGACCACTGAATCAGGAGATGAAGTGTCTTCTGGGAGGAGCATCAAGAAAGCTAATGTCACTATCACAAAGTATATAGAGGATAATGAAGTAAAAAAAAGCCTGAAGAGGTAGGGAAGTGTGAAAGACTTTAAATGCTAAACAGTGAGCATTATATGATATGTTAAAGGTAGTCATTGGAATTTTTTGCAGGAATTTATCTTGCATGTCAGGGTGATTCCTATGTTTTAACCCACCTTCTGACAGGGATGATGGACCCAATATTAAGAACGAATCATAGATATTTTTGGACTTGGCCAATATAGGAATTTGTTTTGTCTGACATTATATATTGTTAAAGGGCTTTTCTTTTCTTTTTTCAGTTGGGAAAGGGATATAGAAAGAACTAAAAATAAATGCTAATTGAAAAATGTTTTATTAGGAGCAGTTAGGTGGTCCAGTAAATAGAAAATACTGGAGTCAGGAGAACCTGAGTTCAAATCTTGGCTCAGACACTTATTAGCTGGGTGAACTTGGACAAGTCACTTAACCCCAAATGTCTCAAAAAAAGTTTTAATTTAAAAATAAAAATTGTTCTGAATTTGTTTTTATCGTGATTTTCAGGAAATTATTAATTCTTAAATTATATCTCTTGTTTTCCAGGCCAGTTGCTTTTGAAATTGTTGAGGTCTAGATTTGGGGTACCTAAATGAAATTAGGGTTAAGGTCTAGTGGCTGGTTTGGGGTACAGATTCGGCACAAGGGGGTCTAGTAGCAGCACGAGTTCCCAATAAAAGCATTTATTGGCCCAGAGAGCTAGATTGATAAAAGAGGTTTATTACTGGGTAAGCAAAGTTAAAGTCTAGGCGAAGGTAGAGATAAGGAGGGCACTGGACAGAGGGTCCAGTGAACAGAGGGTCCTCACATGGTAGCCATGTTTGGAATCTTTGCCAAGAGGGGTTCCCAGCATGGCCTTTTTATAATAGGAGACTTAGCTCGAGGGGCTTTCGGCTGTAGCCCCAAAGTTGGCTCAGATCCAGGTGGGGCTGGGAACAGGTCAGATCTTCTATTGGAATTCAAAGGGACCAGGATTTGTGAGTTAAAGGGTAATTTACATTAACTAGGAGAGGGTAGGAATCTAGAAAAGAATCTTTCCCACATCATTCCCCCCTCAAGCAGTTGGAACTTAAATTCATTTAAGGAAAAAGACATGGGGCAAAGTCTCTTATTGAGACAGAATTGAAGATTTTCTCCTTCCAGGATTTTCCAAGTTCGGGGGTCCCCTCTTCATTCCCCCCCTCAAGCAGTCACCTCCAAAGGCATGTGGGAAAAGGGGTGCTGATCTCCTCTTCAACTGCTTCGAGCTGGCAAGGGTCATAGAGATTTGGGGTTCATGCCAGGAGGTGAGGCATGAGGTGTGGGATTTGAGGATGACAGCATCTAAGGGATGTGTGTCCCGGTCAGTTATTCCCAGTCAGTTGTCCCATGTTCTCCAGGCTGAAGGGCAGTTGAGAGTACAAAGATTGAAGCCCAGATCTTGGGAGCAGGTTAAAACCAGGGTGTAAACCAGGGTGTCATCCAGGGTGGAGATGACGGCAGGAGATGCATCAGGTCCCTTCTGTGGGCTGCCTGTAAAAATGCTGATGGCCCATCTAACAAGGAGAAGTAGGAGAAAATGCTGGGAGCAAAAGATTATTTGTCTATAGTAAAAAGTGTTAAGTAGCCTCGAGTTTAGCCCTTTCACTCTTAATTTCCAGGAAAGATAATTTCTCCTGGTGTTGGTTCAGGGTATAGACTAAGAAGTCAGGGGAAACTGGAGGACTATATATGTAATCAAGATAAGAATGCAATTTAAGCTCTTAGAAATCTTTTAACTGTGCTGCCTTTCTTTAAAAGGAGTTGGTTCCTCAATAAGCAAAGATCCTAAGCCTTCCCCCCACTTTCCCCACTCTATGGGGGAGGGGTGGAAGGGGTCAGAGGGAGTGCAAAGTATCTCAGCACTGCCGATCCAGCTTACCGGCCCCTGAGGTATTGGGACTGTCCTGGGATAAAAAGGGAAACAGGGCCAGACCCCAATTCCCTACCGGGGAACAGGACGCCGGGGGCCAATTCAGCCCCTGTGGTGTGACGCAGTTTCTCCGTTGTTCCTCCTGCTCGAACTCAGGACAGAGACTGGGGTCTCCTCGGACAGTTTCCAGGGCACCTTCGGGCCTAAGTCTGGGAGAGATTTGTATTAAACAGCGCTTCCGCTCCAAATGTTTTTTCAGGAGGCAGAAGTTGCCCTGAGAAAAGAGCTCAGTGTCTCAGGTTAGAGTTAAAGAGAAACCAACAGCTGTTAGCAGCAGAGTGGAAGAAACATTGAGGTTTTGGACTCCGAAAAAGTTGAGGTGGTGGGAGGGTCCTAGGTTTCACTAAGCTGAGTCTTTCAGCTTTTAAAGAGACAAGAGTGCTGGGTGTGTTTTGGCTCGCCGCTTTTGCCTGAGGGCATAAATGTTAATCAGTCCCAGGATTAGAAAGAAAAAAACTTTAAAGGATGGACTTGTCCAGAGAGATTGGGAATTCAGCTAATCTATTCAGAGTTCAAGTGTTGAGAATGAGGCATTTTTCTCAAGCCCAGTGTTTGTCTCTGCATTAAGAGACAGCTTAAAATCTCCATAGGGATGGGGTGTGGACAGGTAAAAACTTTCATTCTTCCAAATCCTTGCAGCCTCCCTCGTATCTCTTAGAGATAGAGCCGCCAAAAGAAGGCCTTGTCAATCCGCAGCAATTCCTAAAGAATTGTGCCAGAGCTTAGAGCTCCCAACAACTACCCAAGCCCAGCCCGAGGGCTTTGGGTGTCCACTGCAAGATAAGGAAAGAAAAAAAGTCTTTTACCTTGTCCAGAGTTAAGAAAGCTAATTCATGGCAAAACCCGAAAACTTTCGCATTCTATAACGTAACCTTCGTAGACGTCTCTAGAAGGTGTCACAAAGGGCCCTCCCAGAGGACCAGTTGCCAAAAAAAAAAACAGGATTTCGTCCTCATAGCCTCCTATGAGCGACAAATCCCCCCAAGACTGCAGGAGTCTCCTGTAATGGGCTGAGGCTTGAGTTGATGCACTGAGGTCCCAAGCACATGAGGCTAAATAGTAATTGGACCATACTCTATTAATATGTAAGCTTGGAGAAAGAATGGCCCCCACCCACTCTTTGTGCAAGTCCTGATGTGTTGTATAGGAAATGACGATTTTGGTGGGTGGAGGCAGGGGAGTGGAAAAGGAAGGGGAAGGAGAGACTTTTTTTGGGATTGCCATTGCCACGGTTGGCTCAGCTCACATCTCTCTCTGTTAGCTGATTTGTTTCTCTTCTTCTTTTTGCTTTTGCTGCTTTCGACAACTTTTTCTGTTTGTTAAGTGTCTGAGGCTGGATTTGAACTCAGGTCCTTGTGACCTCAGGGCTGGTGCTCTACCCACTGAGCCATCTCCAGAGGTGCCAATTGGCCCAGTCACTGGCCAAAGATTAAAGCAGACACCTATATGTCCGGAGTAGGAGGATCAATAGCAGCTGAAGTTAGTGCTGCCCCTATGAGATGGACTTTTGAAGGCAAAACAGGAGTTTTTACTCCTTTTATAGTTGAAAAACTCCCCATCAATTTGTGGGGAAGAGATGTTTTACAACAATTAGGGATAAAAATGAGTACTTCGGTTTTTTAAGCAGGGCTGCTGTTGAAGGCCTGCCAACACTTTCACCTGTTCCTATCCAATGGAAAACTGATACACCAGTGTGGATAGAACAGTGGCCCTTAGGTAGCGATAAAATTCAGGCCTTATTAGATATAGTACAGGAACAGCTTGAACAAGGACATTTACAACCTTCTCTAAGTCCTTGGAATTCCCCAGTGTTCGTTGTAAAAAAGAAATCAGGAAAATGGAGGATGCTCACTGATTTAAGAAAAGTAAATGAACAGATGGAAACTATGGGAACTCTTCAGCCTGGACTTCCATCTCCTACTCAATTGCCTAGAGAGTGGCCTCTTTGGGTCATCGATATTAAGGATTGTTTCTATTCTATCCCTCTGGATAAGGAGGATATGAAAAGATTTGCCTTTTCAGTGCCCAGCGTTAACTTAGCTGAGCCTTATAAAAGATATGAATGGACAGTTTTTGCCACAGGGAATGAAAAACAGCCCCACTATGTGTCAAATGTATGTTGCTGCTGCTCTTGCTCCAATAAGAAAAGAATTTCCAAAAGTTATACTATTACATTATATGGATGATATATTGGGATGTGCACCTGAGGAACAAATGTTAGAAGCATGTCTACAAAAGACCATAGAAACACTAAGATACTAAAAATTATACATAGCTGAAGAGAAAATTCAAAGACATGCTCCTTTTCAATATTTAGGATATGAAGTATACCCTAAGGTGCTTACAGTACAAAAACTGTCCTTAAGAACAGAGAAGCTAAACACCTTAAATGATTTTCAGAAATTGATAGGAGATATCCAATGGATGCGACCAGTGTTAGGCTTGACTACCTATCAGTTACAACCATTATATGATATTTTAAGGGGAGGCAGTGCTTTAAATTCACCATGCCAGCTTACAAAAGAAGCTCAAGAGGCTTTGAGAGAAGTTGAACTGGCTTTATCCAATGTGGTTGAGAGAGTCACTCAAAAACCCTTGGAAATAACAGTTTTTGCCACACAAGAGGCACCCACAGCAGTCCTTCATCAAGGAGACAGTGTGATAGAGTGGGTGAATCTCCCAGCACAACCAGAACAAAGCCTTACTCCTTACCCAGTGCTTGTGGCTAGAATTTTGTTAAAAGCCATTAAGCGAGCAGTACAATTATCTGGGGCAAGACCTGATAAGATATACACCTTTTACACCAATACACAAATTAATGTGTGTTGTGAGACCATCCCAGAGTGGCAAATTTTATTAGCCATGAATCCTAATTTTATACATGGGTCTCCATTAAAGATAACCAGACTTTTACATAATTGGCGATGGATTCTTGAAGAAAAAGTTTCTAAAGTTCCTCTTAAAGGACCAACTATCTTTACAGATGCATCCAAACACAATATTTGTGCTGTATACTCTCATGATTTAACCATAAAGAGAGTAGTCAGAACTCCTTTTCAGTCCACTCAGCAGAACGAATTGTATGCAATCATGTTAGCTCTCACTTATTACCCAGGAGACATAAATATAATATCTGATTCAGCCTATTCAGTAGGTGTGGTACAAAGAATTGCCACAGCCCAAATAAAATTTGCAGCTTCTAATAAATATCAGCTCTTTAAGGAACTTCAGGAGCAAATGAGAAAACATCCAGGTAAGATTTATATCTTGCATGTCCACTCACATAGTGGACTCCCAGGCCCTATTTTTGATGGGAATTCAAAGGCAGATAGCCTTTTAACTATGTTAGCCAGTACACCTCTATTTCAGGAGGCCCAGGAATCCCATTCTAAGTACCATCAGGCTGCTCGAGCTTTGCATTTACAATTTGGGATTACAAAAGAGGAAGCTAGGAGCATAGTAAAAAGCTGTACAGCTTGCCTTCCTTTCCATGCTCCTACACTGCCTCCAGGGAAGAACCCTCGTGGTTTGAGACCCAATGAAATCTGGCAAATGGATGTGACCCATTATAAATCTTTCAGTCGTCTGTCTTTTATCCATGTTGTGGTAGACACCTTTTCAGGATTCACTTTTGCCACACCAGCAGCAAAAGAGACAGCCCGAGTGGTCATTGAATTCCTCATGCAAGCATTTGCCATTATGGGTGTGCCACAAGCAATAAAAACAGACAATGGTCCTGCATACACCTCCAAACATTTTGCACACTTTTGTGCACAGTATAAGATTTTACACACCACTGGCATACCCTTTAATCCTCAAGGACAGGCAATAGTAGAGAGGAGAAACAGAGATATTAAGACGCTACTCCAAAAACAAAAGAAAGGGGGAGCCACGGGTAACCCTAGAGAGCTTCTAAATCTAGCACTTTATACTATTAACTTCTTGATTTTTGACAAAGATGCACTGGCTCCGGCAGACAGGTTTTATAACCCACCGGAAGGGCAGTGTCCAGTGCGAGCAGCTCCACTATCTTTAGATAATCGCCAGGTGATGTGGAGAGACCCAGAAAGTGGTGAATGGAAGGGACCAGATAGGCTAACTGCTTGGGGGAGAGGTTTGCTTGTATCTCTACAGGTGGAGAAGGAATCAGATGGGTGCCAACGAGCCGTATTCGCCTTGTCCACCGCAGAGAGACAGAGCAGACCCTTGAAACGAAGGAGAAGACCCAAGAAACATCGGGTGGTTCTGTTGCTGATTGTGCTCACCATTGAAAGAGTGTGGCAGTTATGGCGTTTGACTCATGGACATAGAAAATCATTGGACTTCAAAACCCTCAGAAATCATTGGATTCTCTGAGACATAAGATTGTTGTAGGACTTTAAATCCCTCAGGAATCATTGGATTCTTTGAGACATAAGACTTGAAAGCCCTCAGGAATCATTGGATTTTCTGAGAAATGATAAGACTGTTACAGGACTTCAAAATCTGCTGGAATCATTGGAATCCCTAAGACATAAAAAGACTTTTGCTGGACTTCAAAAACTTGAGGGGATCATTGGATTCCCTGATATGTGAAGCAATGGACAATAGACTGGTTTTGGACTATCTCTTGGCTGCCATAGAGGTGTATGTGTGACTGCTGTTTACATACTCTCCTTCTAGGACTTTTGGCAATCTTTTACAACACAATGTTGATTTATATTGTTTGTTATACCGTTACTTGGGTGTATAATTCATGTTTGTTACACCACATCAAGCCTGCACTGACTGTGGGGAGAGTCATCACTAATAGCCTCTGCGTTGTTGCTATGTGCTATGTGCTATGTGTTCCCATGCTGATGGGTTTGTGCATAATAAGACCCTTGAGCCCAAAACCTGCTAGCAACCCCCACTTCCCTTTGGTGCTTTTCATCTCCCTTCCTGAGATGTCAGGGAGGGCGTGATTATCTCCTTTTTAGTGCTTTCACCTCCCTTCCTGAGAAGTCAGGGGGGTCGTGATCACCTCCTTTTCGTTGCTTTCACCTCCTTTCCTGAGAAATCAGGGAGGGTGTGATCACCTCCCCTTGGAGGCTCTGACCTCCCTGAAGAGTCAGGGATGGCATGATCACCTGTGTTCTAAAACAAAAGAAAGCGGGAGATGTAATGCGCTGAGGCTTGAGTTGATGCACTGAGGTCCCAAGCACATGAGGCTAAATAGTAATTGGACCATACTCTATTAATATGTAAGCTTGGAGAAAGAATGGCCCCCACCCACTCTTTGTGCAAGTCCTGATGTGTTGTATAGGAAATGACGATTTTGGTGGGTGGAGGCAGGGGAGTGGAAAGTCTCCCAGCGAGCTCAAATTAGCCCGGGCATTTGAGCTGCCCCCCGTTACAGAAGCATGACATGGTGGATTTGCCTCCGTGGAAACCTCCTAAGAGGGCCACCAACATTGAGGGCAAGGTAGCAAAGGAGAGATGTGGTAGGAGTGGGTGTGTTCTCCTTTCAATAGCTCCTCTCTTAACATTAGACAGTATGTATATTCTATAGCCCTGGCCTCCTTGAGCAGCAAGTCAGGGGCCTAGCTCTGCCTTCCATCAACATACAGTGTAAAAGGCTCTAGGCCTAAGCCTAATCAGGACGATGAGATTCCCAGCTTTCTCAAAAGGCAAGGTGGGAGTGGCCTCAAGTACTTGGGTGAAGTAAACTCTAGCCCCAGGAAGTAAAAAGCTTAGCAGCTACCATAGTGTGGCCACAAATTAAAATAGCTACTTAAGGCAGTTTTACTTCTGGTCTATGCAGTCACACCTGAATTCAAAACTCCCAGCAAATATTAGCTGCAGTCCCAAAGGATTTTATCTTCTACATCAGTTATCATTAATCAAGGACTTCAGATGAATCTAGTTCTCAAGAATCACAGTAAAGGGTTTACAGCTTATACAGCTATCTTTCTTATATAAGTAGACACTTTTAAATTTAACATTACACAGATCTTGAAGTTCACAAGTAAATGAACCAAATTTCATATACCTTATAATTGCCCAACAGAGATGACAAATTTTAAGGCATAACTCAGTTACAAATTGCCCAATACCTCTAGAAAACACACCATCTAAGTAGGAAGGTAAACTATCCCATCTTAGTCCCTCAACATCTCAAAGAACGGGGGAAGGAAAACAGGGAACAAGTCTAGAGAACATGAGAAAAGCACATGGGAAAGACAGACTTCTTTCCTAAAGGTATTCACCGAATTCTTAAATGGCTTCAGTTTCTCCCATTAACTCATTTCTTGCTGCAGTCAAGGAATGAGGGGAGAAAAGAAATAAAAAGCCATCTTTTAAAGAATTTAATTTGCCTTGACTTGAAATTTTATTCCCCAGCCATCATTCCAAAGGTCTTTCTTGAAGCTGCAACCTGGCCAGGGTTGGAGCCCAGGAAAAAACCCTTTGTTGGCAGGGACATAGAATGCCAATCCAGAAAAGAATAGAACCGAGTGTGCTAAGAGCAAAAGGTTTTAGGACTAAGAAAATTAGGAGCAAAAGAGTTCCCACCTGTTTACCTAGGTTATCTCTCCACAAGCAGCTAAGAAATAGTTTTAAGTAGTGCCCTAAGGCTAAGAAAAAAACCAAGAGCAGTTTAAAATCCCCAGTCTTTGTAGACAGCCTTGTGAGCATGCGAAAGCGTAATTCTGAGGCTTTTACAGTTAACGCAGGATGACCAAATCAGGGAAACTGAGTCCCGTTTAAAATGTATGGGGCATGCACACTTCCTGAGGACTGGAAGCTGTGGCTTTAAGAGCCAGGTAAAGGTCTGGGAGGGGCGCGGCTCACTTGTCCAAATTGCTAGCAAATTTCTATTTTAAAAGTTGGTGATTTGAGTTCCAGAGATTTGAGAAGATTAAGATTGAGTCCCCAATCTCCCCACTGTACAGTAACCCCAAGAAGGGGACAGGATAGGAGCATTTAAATGGCAGGTTACCAAGCCACATGAGAGAGGTCGGAAACAGGCCTCGAGTTCTTCACTCCCCACTCCATGGAAGAAGGGGGAGGAAAGGCCAGAACGAGGGTGGGGGAGGAAGAGATGCCATCTTACCCAGCGCAGTGTGTCTTGAATGGCGAGGGCTCCTCTGGCGGTTCCACGCTGGAACTTGAAGGCGGGGCAGCTCATCTAAGCTCCCAAATCTTGCTGGGAGAGCAAGACCTGAAGGAGAGACTGCTTACCCCTGTCCAGGGAGTAGCTGCCCTGGGCAGAGACATTCTCTAAACTCACCCCAATTCAGTGACCTTTCTCCTCGTGGCTATAGCCTGACCATTAGAGACTCCATTGCACTTAACAGTGACGTGGGAGAAGGGCTCAAACACAGCTCCTCTTACGTTTCTCCGGCTATCTCCCCAGAACAGAGCAAAGAGAGCGCTGGCCTGGAACCCCCGAGAAGGGTAAGGTCCCCAGAACGGCCACATGACCACTCTTTGGTCTGGGGTGGTGTTAAAGAGACACTTCCTCTCGTGTCTCAACAGTTCCTGCTGGAGAGCAGAACTATCTGGTGACAGGAAAAAAAGATTAGAAATGCATTGAGATGCAAAGGAAGGGCCTTTCTCTCTCCGAAGGATTTGGTCAGAGGGAGTTTCTTCAAGCAAAGCATCTGCTCCAGGAAAGACTTTAGAGGCAGGGGAATGTCTAGATAAAAATAGAAGCCTTTTCACCTGAAATGGAAGTTGGTTGAGACGGAACACAGATATTCTCCCCACTACCTTTAGAGATAGAATGAGACCAAAGAAAGAATGCAGATTCTTCCCGGAAGAATACTGCCTGAACAGCTCAAAACCCAGATTGGTTCTGAGTGCCCCGAAAAGGTTGGGGTCCAGTTTGATCGCCAAATTATCTAGCTTCCGGTGTTCGTTTCGTCAGGGAACCAAATGTTGAGGTCTAGATTTGGGGTACCTAAATGAAATTAGGGTTAAGGTCTAGTGGCTGGTTTGGGGTACAGATTCGGCGCAAGGGGGTCTAATAGCGGCGCGAGTTCCCAATAAAAGCATTTATTGGCCCAGAGAGCTAGATTGATAAAAGAGGTTTATTATTGGGTAAGCAAAGTTAAAGTCTAGGCGAAGGTAGAGATAAGGAGGGCACTGGACAGAGGGTCCTCACATGGTAGCCATGTTTGGAATCTCTGCCAAGAGGGGTTCCCAGCGTGGCCTTTTTATAATAGGAGACTTAGCTCGAAAGGCTTTTGGGTGTAGCCCCAAAGTTGGCTTAGATCCGGGTGGGGCTGGGAACAGGTCAGATCTTCTATTGGAATTCCAAGGGACCAGGATTTGTGAGTTAAAGGGCCATTTACATTATTAACTAGGAGAGGGTGGGAATCTAGAAAGGAATCTTTCCAGCATCAAAATCAGATAGGTTATTAATTTTTTTCCCCTTTTGATTTTGGGGAAGTAGTAAATTTTACTACTTTATTTTCTAAGTTACTTAATCTTCTCCCAATTTTTTTTCTTCCATGCATTTTATTTCATTTTTAAAGCTCTTGTTTTATTTCTTCTAGCTATTTATATAGTCCCTGTGTAAAATCCATTTTTTTCCTTTGAGCATTTGATCCAGAGCTGATCCAGTTATTTTTTTCCAGGTATCTTTAGACTTATAATAAGTTTGAAACTGATTATTGACTTTTTTGGTTTAGTCATCTCCGCACTATTAGTTCATAAATTAGGATTTTGTGTCAGGGATATACTCTACCCCTTGCTGCACATTTAGGTCAGTGGTTGACCTGGATTTTCTTGCTTTAGGTAACTTGTATTTTTGCACCCACTTCCTCCTCCTAGTGTGAGCTCTCTATGTATCTTGAAGATTCAGAAGGCAGTTATCTTCAGAACTCACTGGAGTTTCAGGACAAGGTGTTAAAGACGTCAGAGCCCTTGGTTGTCCTAGTTCCCCCTGAACTGAACCCACACGGGTCACAGTTATCTTGCTACTGGGGACTTCCAAGCACCCTAGAGACTTTCCTCCCAAAAAGAAAGCCTTCCAAGCTATGTGTATCTGACCCTTCTCAATTAGGATTAGGCGGCTCATTATCCTGGAAGGGAGTTTGCTGGCAGCCAACCCGCTGCTTATTGACTTTGTGTATGTACAGTTTGGGGAAAAAAAATCATTTTTCTTATAGTTCCTTATTGTATTACTCCTACTTCTTATTGCATTGTTTTATTTTCTGCACATTATATGTTTTTCCTAGAGTATGTGTTGAGGAGTTGTTCAGGAAGCCATTTTAGGAAATCATCGTATTTTTCTGACTTTCTTCACTATTTTTTCCCCAGTTTTTTTTTCATGAATTCTTCTTTTCGGGACTTTTCCGTAATCAACTCTACCGTACACATACAGCATCGTTTTTTGGTTTTTCTTTTTCGGGGAGTGTGGCTATGCGGCACGCACTGAGTTTGTAAGAGACAGCGATATGGCGGGAAAGCCAGTGCAAAGGTGCACCGAGGGAGGGTGTGAGTGATCAGCAGGAAGGCCATTTTAGACGATGTGTAAAAAGAAGTGTGTCAGGGCATAACACACAGACGCACAATTATTTTATGAAATTATACTTGATATGGGCATTTGCACGAATCAAGGTCACAAGAATATTCATCTCCGCTGCAACACCGGGGCAGTGCGACAACGGGGCCGAGAGAGTTAAAATCAAAGTGATGCCCGGGCCACGCCCCCGACCACAGCGCCCAGCTTTTAGCCAATCACAACCTCTTGACCGGCCCCACCCCGGCCATACTAATATGGCCGAAGCTATTCGAATGACACCACCGCCCCTCCTATAAAGCGACTTCTGATTGGATAAACTGTCTTTTCTCTCCTCCCTCTTTCCCCGGGTTGGACTTGGGCCGCAGCGGTGGACTTCAGAACCCTTTCCAGTGCAAGGGGGATAAAAGCTATCGAAATGGAGCGAAGTTTCGCCGGCCGCCGGGCGCTGGTCACCGGAGCCGGCAAAGGTGGGGCCGGGGCCGATGCTGCAGATGGGGTTGGGGCAAGGGTCGAGGCCGCTGGGAGCCGAGCGGCCAAAAGGGTTCAAATCCGGGCCATCCCTAGAGTGCATCCCTAAGCCTCTTTGGACATTTCAGGCATCGGGAGGGACACTGCCAAGGCGCTACGTGCCAGTGGAGCCCAAGTGGTAGCAGTGAGCCGGACCCAGGAGGACCTGACCAGCCTGGCCCAGGAGGTAAAGGGGGATCTCGGAACCCAGCAGTCTTTTCAAGCCCAGTCTCGTCCCGCCCACTAGAACCTTGCTCCTAGCCCTCTAGGCACGTGAGTCCAGAGAAGCCAAAGGCTGCTGATTGCCAGGTGACCCATGGGTCAGCCACGTCTCTCTAGCCTGCCCTTCCCTACCAAAAATAGCAACAAAAACCAGGGGTTCCGAAGCCATAAAGTGGAATTTAGGTGCAAAAGACCTAGCATCACATTCGATCTCAGCTCATTAGACCACGGGTCCTTATGCCTTTTGGACCTTGTTTCCTTATCTTTAAAATGGAGATAATAAAACATCATAATAACCGCAGGCATTTTATACAGTGCACTTTAAGGTTTGCAAAGCCCTTTATGCACATTTGTCTTTTGATCCTCAGTACCACCCAGGGAGGTTGAGTGTTAGAATTTTTTTTAAGCTTCTCTGTGGTTTCATTCTTGAAGAGAATTCCTGATGAGAAAATTGCTTCTACCGGAGTGGCTGCTTTGGTATTTGAGCCCTAAAGAATTGCCTGGGGGCATGAAGCAGTTAACTAGCTGGCTCTGGCTCTGGGTTAGGATCCCAGAAGGGCTGTGCCGCTGGGAACCGGAACCCAGTACTCCCTAAAACAGGTTTGCTCCCTTCAAAATTCTGGTGCCTCTCAACTATTATCTTCATTTTACAGATGAAGAAACAAGCTTAAAGGAGCAAAGTGATTTGCTTAGAATTAGTAAATGTCAGATGTGGAATCCCACATCCTACAAACACAGGAATTCCTGACTCCAGTACCTATGCTCTCTTTAGAGCGTTCGATCTACAATAAATGGCGTGTGCAAAATGCTTGTAAAACTTTGAATGCCAGGCAGTAGGTGGCAAAGTAAATAGAGCACCAGCGCTGAAGTCACAAGCACCTGAGTTCAAATGTTGCCTCAGACACTTAATAGCTTCCTAGTGACCTTAGGCAAGTCACTTAACCCCAATTGCCTCAGGGAAAAAAAAAACTTTTAATGCAGGCTATTTAATATTTCCCTCACTTTCAATCTCTCTTCCACTCTACAGAGTTGATGTTTCAGGTCTTGGGGCTATATTGTGAGAATCACTTTCCATTTTAGCCCCCTAATTCTATTCTCCTTCTTGACTATATTCTACATATTTGTGCCCATTCCATCTGAGGACCTCAAAGGTCACACTGGACACAGCCTTGGAACTACTGGACTAGAGGCTGCTCCCCCTCAGCAAAGTTTCTTAAGTAATCTGAGTTCTAGCTATTGTGGTGATATGAGTAGAGATAGTTGAGTGTGTGAGGAGGCACCCAGGTGCACAATGGTTAGAACACTGGTCGACCCTGGAATCAAGAAGACCTGTGACTCCTCAAATATTTAACTTGATGTATGATCCTAGGCAAGTCACTCAACCTCAATTGCCCCCTATCCCACCCATCCAAAAAAAAAAAAGTGTAAGGAGTGGGCAGGGCAAGGAACCTTCAGTTTCCTTGAGAAATCCAGTAGTGGCTCAGTATTTAGAACTGAGGGATTCTGTTTTCTGAAGGGCCCTAAAGTACTCAGAGACTTTGCTAGGGGCTACAGGGATCTTCTGGAAACTCAAGAAGCACTTCTTCCTGTCACTGTCATTTTGCAAGTTATTTGAAGGTACTTCTACTTCATCCTTTTAACCCATTAATGGAAGAATTCCCAGATTATGGGAGCCTGTGGCCTAGTCATTATCGGCTGACCATACCACTTTCCCACTCTCACAATTTTGTTCCTTCTTTGTGAACTCCCGACTGAGTTCAGGAACTCTCCATGGGAAGCTTTTCTCCCATTGTTACCTAACATCTTTTCCAATCCCCTGAAGTGCCCAGGAATAGAGACTTTGTGTGTAGATCTGGGAGACTGGGAAGCCACAGAGCAGGCTCTGAGCAACATCGGTCCTGTGGACCTGTTGGTGAACAATGCAGGTGTAGCCTTGCTTCAGCCTTTCTTGGAAGTCACTAAGGAGGCTTGTGATAGGTAAGTCCTAGGGGCAAAAAAATAAAAATACAAGGGAGGTTGGGGAGGAGGGGCAGGAGGGAGGAAAACCAATCCAGGACCCTAGAAATCCATACTAGAATTTTTCCCCTCTGGAAAACATGAAAATCTACCTTAATTGCTCTGCCTAAGGAAGGAAGGAGCTAGGTCTTCTAGCTCTGGTTGGGAAGCTTTTTTCTCTTCTAGCTATAACTGTATCTGATGTCTATCCCCAGATCTTTTGATGTGAATTTTCGGTCAGTGATCCAAGTGTCCCAGGTGAGTTGTGACGCCAAATTTGGGGATCACAAGGATTATTTGAAGTATCTTGTTCAAACCTCTTCTTCCCTCTCATTCTTCTGTTTTGATCACTGACTTTCCCCCTGATTTATAGATCATCTCCAAAGGGTTGATAGCCCGGGGAGCCCCAGGAGCTATTGTCAATGTCTCCAGCCAGGCCTCCCATTGTGCCTTAAAGGATCATGCCATCTATTGTGAGTGCCCACCCCAGTTTGCCTTCCTTCATTGTCCTTTCTCTAGCAGCTCATTTCAACAATTTGAACCACTAGGCTCCAGTTTCCTGTCTTAATGTAGAATAGAAGAGCTGGAAGGAACCTGAGATTTCATGTAATTAAACCCCTTTACAGGTGAAAAAAATGTGGCCCAGTGAAGTATCCATAGGGAATTGGTGAAAAGCAGGACTGGATACCAA
This sequence comes from Antechinus flavipes, assembly GCF_016432865.1. Taxonomy (NCBI): domain Eukaryota; kingdom Metazoa; phylum Chordata; class Mammalia; order Dasyuromorphia; family Dasyuridae; genus Antechinus; species Antechinus flavipes. The sequence goes on from NC_067401.1 coordinate 163,816,109, forward strand.
GTCTTTTGACATTCAGACTAAGGCTTAGTCTTCCCATTACCCCAAGCTGCCTCCAACTCTTGGGTTCACTAACCCTGACCATCTTGGTCAATCAACAAGCACTTATTAAGCATCTACTGTGTGCTAAGCACTGTGCTGAATATTGGGGAGACAAAGAAAGGCAAAAACACAGTTCCTGACCTTTGGATGTTTTTCCCTCTGAACATTTGCCAGCTATTTCTCTTAATTCTTCTAAATAACTGACTTAACTCTTTTACTCTCTTCCTCTCCATCCCAGGCTCCACAAAAGGTGCCATGGATATGCTAACCAAGGTGATGGCTCTGGAGTTGGGACCCCACAAGGTGAGATCTGAGACATCTAAATCTACTTGTAAGAAAACCCAAATGTTTTCTTATTATCAGGAAATTAAAGTTCTCCCCTCCTCTGCCCTGGGCAGCCCAGGGCTAGAATAGTCTCTTCAATTCTGGGTGCCACATTTTAGGAAGCACATTAAAGAGAAGTTAGGATTTGAAAGATGGACTGCATGCAGTTGTATTTCAAGTTAATGTCCTATCAGTTGAAGAAATGGGGAATGCTTAGGTGCTATTGTAGATACGTCACAAGGCCTGGAGGCAGAAATAGCTGAATTCAAATCTGGCCTCAAACACTAGCTGTGTGATCCTGGGCAAGTCACTTAACTGTTTGCCTCAGTTTCCTCATCTGTTTAATGAGCTGGAGGGGGAAATGGCAAACTACTCTGATGTCTTGGCCTAGAAAATCCCAAAATGGGGTCACAGGGAGTCAGTTGGGACTGAACAACAACAAGTCTTTTGGTGAGCTAAGTGGTACCACCACCACAGTGGATACTGCACTGGTCCTGGAGTGAGGAGGATCTGAGTTCAAATGTGACCTCAGAAGCTTACTAGTTGTTTAACCTAGGACAAGTCACTTAACTCTTATTGCTCCAAACAAAAACAAGAAAGCCAAGAAGAAAATGTTTTGTTATAACTGTGTTCTACATGGGGGTTTTTTTTGGAAGAAGTGTTAGATTTGTTTGCCATGGTCCCAGTGCCTGGCTGATCAATAGGCAGAATCAGAAGTAATGGATAAAAGTTTCCAAGAGAAGCAAATGTAGGCTTGTTATCAGGGGAATAAAAAATATCTTTAGAACAATTAAAACTATCAAAAAGGAGGTTGCTTTAGGAGGAAGTGAGAATAGGGGTCTTCAGACAAAAGCTGGATAAACACTAATCCAGTATGTAGAGAGGCCTCATGACCTGGAGGTTGGACCAGATTTCCTAAGATCCCTTTCAGCTCAGATCGTGAGATTCCCAGATGTGGCCATGGCCTGATAGGTCAACCCAAACATTTCTAACCCAGATCCGAGTGAACACGGTGAATCCTACAGTAGTGATGACTGCCATGGGCAGAGCCAACTGGAGTGACGCCCAGAAGTCAGAGCCCATGCTGCGCCGAATCCCACTGGGCAAGTTTGCAGGTAAGTCCTCAAGACCAAATACCATCTGCTCCCTCCCTTTTCCCCTGAATTGTTTCTCTTTGGGGGCCTTCCAAGATGTGTAGCCCGTCCCTTGCATTTGCCAGGGGCACAAGAATACATAATCCTCAAAGTGGAAGGGGCAGGTGGGAGTTGGAGCCCGATGGTGGAGACATACCTGCCTCCCAAGCTCTAGATATCACCCCATTCCCCTTGCAGAGGTAGAAGACGTGGTGAACAGCATTCTTTTCCTGCTGAGTGACCAAAGTGCCATGACTACTGGCTCTGCTCTGCTGGTGGATGGAGGGTATCTGGTGGGTTAGGAGGCCTGCATCCTGAACCAGGGGGAGGCATCTGCTTTGTGTGCCCTATTAAATGTTTATAATCTGCTCCTTGAATGCCTAAGAAGGGAGGGGTTCTGTTGTACAGGGTAGAGTTGGAGCAGGAAAAGTATGACATCAGTGCCTGGCGTCCTGGAGAGTCCAGTCTAGTTCAGGCTGTCAAGTACACCCACACACTAAATTAGATCTTTGGGCTCAAGACAAGCTGGGTCAGAACCAATTTAGGGCTTTTGACAAAAAATAGAGACCAGCAATAGTATAGGAAGGACTCCCTTGTATACAATCTGGGGTACAAAGTAACCATCAAGGAAAGCTATTATTCCCTCTGACTTAGAGGGAGTAGAGTCAGAAAAACAAGCTATCTGCTCAGGACAGGGTCAGCTCCCAAGAAAGGAAAGGCCTGTGTTCATGGAGAATGTTTATTGTATAAAATAAGAGATGATGGTCCTGTCCTGGGACAAGATAAATAGACCCCACAATTACATACTTCCACCCCTCTGCTCCCCACCCTCCCCAACCTGGGAGGCTACCCTGGCCATGCCCCTTGTCCTCTCTGAGAGAGACCCTGCTCTCCCGTGCTAGCTGGAGACCTGGGTTCCTGGGTACAGAGCAGAGTGGGAGGAAGCTTCAGGCTGTGCTTCTCAGACCTGAGTAGGAGGGAACAGGGGCTTCCTCTCTCCCTTATCAGCCCTCCCTCCAGCCCCTCCAGGACAGCATGCCCTGTTCCTTGTGCTGATCTTTCCCCTCCAGAGCCCAAGCCTCCCTTTCCCTCCCCGCTCCCACTCTATATTCCCACTTCCTATACTCATGTCATCTCAGACTGAAGGGAAATCAAACATTTGAACAATGACACTATACTTAGGGATTTGAGACATTATCCCAACCTCCTGGCCCTTGGGCTACTAGCCCTTCTCACCACTCAGGCCCCTGGAGTAGGATTCTCTGGGCAAGGTTTAGAACACAGTACACTTCTTTCCAGGTTTCTTAATGGGTGGGGGACACAGCACTGCCCGAATAGCTTCATCAAACACTGTCTTGAGCCCCCGCTGAGTCAATGCTGAGCACTCCAGGTATTTGACAGAACCTGGGAGCAAGCAGAAAAAGTCTCAGGCTGAAGATGAGGGTGGCACCATCCTGACCTTATTAAGTGGCTTATCAGGCTTATAAGGGGCTTGTTGTCCCCTTCTACTTCCCACTGCCCTGACTCACCAATCTCCCGGGCCATGGCCAGGCCCTGGGGGTAAGTGATGGGGGCCAGCTTCTTGTCCCGAAGTCGTTCAATGGTGTCCTTGTCATCTCGAAGGTCAAGCTTGGTGCCCACAAGGATTATTGGTGTATTGGGACAATGATGTCGCACCTCAGGGTACCACTATGGGAAGAGGTACAAAATGCTAAGGGGTTATCCATGGTCCATGTTCTCTAGCTATGGGTCTCTCTCCTTCCCTGGACCTCATGCTTTTAGAAAAGGAAGAAAAAAGCCTAATGTTCCTAGCAATGGCCTTCCTTCCTTCCCTTGCCCACATATTACCTTGGCACGGACATTCTCGAAAGAGGCTGGGCTCACCAGGGAGAAACAGATCAGGAAGACATCCTATGTAGGAAAGGGTGATCAGTGGTTTGCTGATAAAAGAAGCTCTCCCCACCCTCTACTTTACCTATCTTGCCCAGCTGTAGAATCCCAATCCTGACTTCCAAGTCTGGATATTGAAATTTCATTTCTTCCCAGAGCCCCAGAGGAAACAGGGAACTGCAGGGACTACATACAGTCTGGGGATAAGAGAGGGGTCGAAGCCGATCATAGTCTTCCTGCCCAGCTGTATCCCAAAGTCCCAGGTTCACTGGTTTTCCATCTACCATCACATTGGCTGAGTAATTGTCAAAACTGGAGGGACAAGAGATGGAAGTCAGAATTGAGGGATTTGGCACTTGGATTCCCTCCTAGAGTTCTGCAAAGGGATCTTCAAAAGTTTTAAAGTCGCCACCACTGCCCTGCCTCCTCCTCTCAACCCTTCAGAATCAGGAACACTGTGTCCCCAGGGAATGTAGACTGTAGCAAACTTTGTATTTGCCCTCCTATCTCCAAGGCCCTCTCTTCTCTTCCACAGTCAAGGGCCAAACCCACACATGCATTCCTTTTTGTAGCCCTCATCTTTCATGTCCCTTCTAGCTAGGTGTCTTCAAGTGCCCTATTCCAAGACCAGAAGATTCCCCAGGTCCCAGATGCTCACACGGTAGGGATGTATTCTCCAGGGAAGGCATTGGTGGTGTAGCTGATTAGCAGGCATGTCTTCCCCACGGCTCTTTAGGGAAAAAAGGCATTAACCAGAGGATGATTCCCAAAGTCTTGTCCATACCCTTTCCCAATGAACCCTCCCATTTGATGGATCTACCCTTTCTCTTTGGAATGTTGTAGCCCCAGGACTGCAATGAGGAGACAGAAGTCTAGGTAAAGGTTGAAACTGGAGTCTCCCATGGTTCTATATGCCTCTCCCAGGTCCAGCTTTTCTGAGGAGGCCCAAGAAGTGGAAAGGAATAGAGAAATGGAACTTGTTGGGTGGGGTTAATGTAGGAAGGGGAAGTGATGGGTATTCTAACAATTTAAGTGAATTTAGAAAGGGTCTAAAGTGGATGAAAAAAGTTAGAGGGGAGAGGCACCTAAGACAGTGCCAGACTGATTCTAATGATTGACAGGCTCAATAGCAATCTCAGGTCTGGGGTACAGAGAGATTGGGAGGAAATAAGCAAGTGATGGAACTCTTCAAAGTCGTGGGTGGAGGGTGGGGGGGGGGAGGGAGATGAACTAGTTATTTCTCCATTGTACTCTGCCTCCTGTGTCACTAGGCCAGTAGGAATCAAAGGACTCAAAAGTAGGAATAGAGGGGAATGGGCTGAGACACCGGGAAAGAAATTCATACTCAATTCAATAATCTAGGCAAAGTGCTGGGAAAACAAAAGCAAAAATCAAACAGCTGTTGTCCTCAGAGTCCACCGAATTGAAAATGCGGGTAGGCAAGGTCTGAAGATGGGTGAGAAAGGGGGGAAAATTTCAGAGTTGGAAGGGACCTCATGGGATCCTCCAGTTCATTGCTCCCTGATGTAAAAATTAATTTCCATAGCATCCGCCCCTGACCAACAGTGAGGCATTTCTTCGACCCCTTAGGTTACTGCCCTTTCCTGGGGTTGGCAACCCGCCCCCCACCCATCATTCCCACCCTACCCCCGTTCCAGACCACATGCTGACCGAGGGGCCACCTAGGCTCTTGCCCAGCCCCAAAGAGACAACGCTGTCAGGGCGTGGCACATATGTGCCCTCAGATGGGGGGCGGCGGGGACACACCGCGCCCGGCTCGGGCTGTTTACCCGAGCAGGTGTCAGCCCAGTCACCTGGCCTCGTGGGTTCTCTGCAGCCCCCGAACGTGCCTTTTCATTCCCCCGGACCCTGCCCCGACACCGAAATGCAGACCCACCCTTAGCAGCCTTGCACGGGACCCAGCCCCAACCTCTCAAGCCAGGGTGGTGCCCCAGACTCCGCCCACTGGTCTCCCAGAGTAGAACCCAGTACCCCCAGAGCCAGATCCACCGCCCCTCCGCCCCGGCTCCCCTGGCCAGCCCCGGGCTCACCCGTCGCCGACCACCACACATTTGATCGCCTGCATGTGCCCGGGGCCAGGAGCCGGCTGCGCGGGAGCCGGGGTCTGCGAGTCGAACCGCAGGGAAATGCCCCAGCGCCGCAGCCACGGCGGGGACTGTAGAGTCGAGGGGGCCGGGCCGAGCAAGCGGCAAGGGCGGGAGACAGCCGAGCGCCGCGGCCGGAGACAGCCGAAGACCCGAGGCTGGCGAGCGGGCGGGCACCGCGAAGGTGGGAGGTGGAACCCCAGACCATTCCCCGCCCACTCGGGCGGAGGTAACTCCGTGGCCCAGGGTCAATGGGGCGGCAGGGATTTAGCTCCTCCCAAACGGACTCCCTAAGACCTCTGGGATGGGTAACTCAATTCTGCCCCGTTTTCTGGCAATGCGGAGATGGTTCATCCCACATTCACAGCGGGGCGGGGGAAGCGCCCGGAGGCAGGACACGCCTGCAGGTTGAGAGAGAGGAGTAAGGACTCCAGCCAGGGCTATGGCCATCCATCCTCGTGAAACCTAACTCATTTCACATCTTCTCGCCAGTAGCTAAGATTTTCTCTCCAGCCATTATTTTGCATTCTAATTATCACTGCACTGATTGTACCCTGGCAGGAGATTCCCAAGTTCCCGGAGGGTATCATTTTGGTTTTGTCTTTGTAACCCTAGTACCTAGCTCCGTGCTGCCTCTGTTAAGTAGGTCTTGTGCTGTTTGGATTTAATTTGAGGCCCTTGGAGAATGAGGCAGAGGGCCATAGTAAAGGAGGGAAGAAAAGTTGAATGTACCACTCACAAAAAAGGAGCAGCTTCTCCCTCACTACACTATCCACCTCCTCAAAGCTCCAGGCTCTGTCTGCTTGCTTCAACATTATGTTGCTCTCAGCGTTCAGCCTTTGTGCTGAAGGCACAAAACAAACTCCGATTCCTTTGGCTTGCTCTTATCTACACCAAAGCAATAACCGGAATGTACCTTAGATACCCCCTAGAGCTGCGGGGAGAGGGGGGGAGAAGGAGGAGGCCGGGCCAATACCTTTTCCATAGCAAGCACTCAAACATCAATTGATGAATAAGATTTTGATTGAGTGGCACAAACCTTGGTGATGGGGAGAAGTGGGGGCGGGGAACTTTCAGAAAGTTCAAAACTCCCCTGAGAGAATACTTTTTACAGGGAGGTAGATTTTGGCATCCACATACAAAGGTACTCAGATGTTCACTGACCGAGCCTTTGTTAAACATGGGGAAATTCCAAGACCATGGAGGTTGCCATGTGGCCACCATTGCCAAAAGGATGAAGACTTATTAAGGAAGAAGTCCTTAAGGAAGGCAGCACAAGACGATAGCAGATAGGGTCTTGTGTTCAGGGAGAGCGATGCACAAGCACCGGAAGCCCTGGTGTATCATGAAATGCACAAGCTCTGTATTTCAGAAACATGCCAAACAATTTAAAAAATCACCATGCTAGCCGTAGGGCTGGGCCCCAACAGCGTGCAAAACAATGTCCACTGAGTGAGTCTCAAGGTTCAATTTTAAGTGTTCATAACATCATCTGCTTTGTAACTGGCACACCATTAGGCACACACACACACACACATAAACCCCCAGCTAGCTCTTGGGCAGAGATATCTGCAGAGTTCAAATTTAGTTCTGCTCCAGGTTTCCTGTCATCTTCCAGCACTCTCTTTAAGGCACATGATTCTCAAAATAGGTTGGAGGGGCAAAGATTTGTGGCTTCCCTTGGTGCTCAAAGAGGACCAAAATGACATCACTATGTCAGGGTCAAGATACAGTGTGTTGACTGTGGCTGAAAAGACCAATATGAGCTTAAAGCTCCATAGAGCACCATAGAGCAAGTACAAATAGTCCATGTGAACATTTGGAGTAGAGATGTCTGAAGCACATCTCACATTTCCTTTGAGCTATAGCAAAGGGCAGAGAAGGGAATTGTTAAGTCCTTGGATCCCAGGGAGCATTTGGTTAACTGATCTGCCTTATAAATAAAGGCAATGCCCATGGATTTACTTCTGACACAGTGGGCACTGACCAGCCAAGACTTTTCACTTAGACCTAGACTGGGGAAATTCCTTTGGGACAATGAAATTCAAATCACATCTAAAATGCATTTTTTCAAAAAACACAGCATGGTAGCCTCCATTCTCCTCAGTCATCAGTGTTGCTTTAAGTTGGAGATGGGATAGGAAAGCCATTTTGCCTTGTGTGAAAGAGGTGAAGGAAGGGAAGAAAGTTGGGAGAAACCCAGATTTCCCACCTCCCTTGATAGTAGTTCTCTAGCATCAACTGTACTTCCACCAGGAATCCTCAAATGCTCTGGAAGGTCTCATTCTGTACTTTTCATCTTAGGTTCTAAGGAGAACCTAAGGAGATGGAAGATGTCTCATAGGCAAGCAGAGCTGAGCTCCTTTTGTCTTGCTGCCACCATTCCCTCTGCTTTATACCCAGTCCCAAATCTCCCTTAACTCTTATTATTTGTCGGGGTTTGGAGTCCCCAGGGGAGAGCCCTGTACATAAGCCAAGATGGCGTTCTGTAGGAAGCTTGCTCGCTGGGCCTCTTCCTCCCGCAGCCTGTTGATCTCGGCACTCTTGAGCCTCAGCTTTTCCCTGATAGAAGCATTCTCACTCTCTTTGTCCAGCAGAGCCTCCCGGTGGCTGCTTGACATCACTGTGGGGAGAGAAGTTCAGTGAGCTGAGGTCCCTCTGTCTTGAATGTCATAAGCAGCAAACAGACCAGAAGTAAGAGGCATTTGCCTGTCTCCTGTCACTCAGGAAAGAGGAGCCTGCCTGTGCTGTTGTTTCAGCTAAAGACCTCACCTTTGATCTGCCTTTCCAGAGCTGCAATCTTCTCCTTTAAACCTTCCTGGGCTGTCCTCTCTGCCTGCAGGTGGCCAATCTGCTCCTGCAACTCCACTCGCACCTTGTTCACTTCGGCCACCTTCTCCTGTTCCTTGTCTCTCACCTCCTATTGGGGGAAATACTGTAAGGAAAGGAAGTGAGAGCTTAGCTGTGGCCCCTCTGCAGAGACTCAAGGGTCCTATTCACACACCTTCTGCAGCTCCTCTAGCTGTCGCCTTACAGCTTCCATCTGAAGGCTCATCTGGTTGTTCTTGGTCTGGCTTTCAGTCACAGCTTGTTTCTGCTGGAGGCAGTATTCCTGAGCTTCATCCCGAGCCTGGGAAATCAGCCGTATTTTCTCTTCCAGATGAGTCACTCGCTGTTGCTGCAAGTTGCAAAGAACAATAATAACTGGGGAAGAACTGGTCCGTACTGTGGACTGTCACCCTGAGAGTATATCCCTACAAAGGTCTTGGTCTTCCCTCCTCCAATACTTTCTACTGCATTAGTCCTGCTCCCAGGACTTCTTAAAATCTATTGAATGAACTGAACCTAACTCAATGCCTTCTCCACAGTAAATAACAGACTAAGAATTTTATAACTTTACAGTTAAGAGCAGCTGTTCAGTTCCTTTGCTGCATGCAATACTGCTTGAAATCAATGGATCAGGGGCAGCTAGTTGGTGCAATGGATAGAGAGCACCAGCCCTGAAGTCAGGAGGACCTGATTTCAAATCTGGCCTCAGACACTTAACCTTTCCTAGCTGTGTGACCCTGGGCAAGTCACTTAATCCCAATTGCCTCAGGAAAAAAAAAAGCCGAAATGAATGGGTCAAAAGCTGTGGATTAAAAATCTTTTAACTAGGGAAAATAATCACTGCAATGGGGCTTGTTGCAATAGAATTTGATCTGTAAAAAATTTTTAATAAAGCTTTTTATTTTCAAAACATATGCACAGATAATTTAACAATACTGACTCTTGCATAGCCTTGTATTTCAGATTTTCTCCTCCCCACCCCCTCCCCTAGATGGCAAGCAATCCAATATATGTTAAACATGTTAAAATGTTAAATCCAACATGTATAAACATAGTTGTACAATTCTCTCGCTTCACAAGAAAAATCAGATCAAAAAAAGGAAAGTAAATAAGAAAACAAAATGCAAACAAACAACAAAAAGAGTAAAAATGTTATGTTATGAGCTATACTCAGTTCCCACAGTCCTCTCTCTGGGCATAGATGGCTCTCTTCATAATAAGATCATTGGAATTGGCATCAATTATTTCACTGTTGGAAAGAGTCACATTCATCAGAATTGATCATCTTATAATATTGATGTTGCCATGTCCAATGATCTCCTGGTTCTGCTCATTTCACTTAGCATCAATTCATGTAAGTCTGTCCAGGCCTCTCTGAAATCATGTTTCTTATAGAACAATAATATTCATATACCATAACTTAGTCAGCCTTTCTCCAACTTTCTGCAGTTTCTTTCCATTATGAAAAGACCTGCCACAAACACTTTTGCACATGTGGATCCCTTTCCTTCCTTTAAACTGATCTGTAAATTACCTTGGTACTTGTTTAAATATCATCTTCTCATGTTCTCTTCATGTGTCCTGCCTCCCCCATTAGATTTGTAACCTCTTAAAACTAGGGACTCTTGACTTCTATTCTCAAACATTCCATTTTTGTCTTATATTCCTCAATACCAATAAAGAACTCAGATTTCACAGTGTTGACCAACTTACCATTTCCAGGCGCACTTGGCTCTTGGCTTTTATCATCTCCTCCTCTGCCTGACTTCGCTCAGCCAATATAGCTTTCTTCACTCGGTTCACCTCCTATTTCAACATAGACATAAATGTTTAGGTCAAGTTTAAGTCGCTCATACCCATCCTCAGGAAGTGACCCTGCTTTAACCATTTAGTAGGACTTTGGCCAAAGTCAGTCTTTCTGGAGGTGAAAAGCTTAGACTACTAATTTCACTATAGAAGGAATTCCCCCAAAAGAAACAACTTTTACCAATAATGATGAACAATCATTCTTAACCTAAAGAGTAAGAGTTGTCTGGGGGCACTGAGACTTAAAGGACTTGCTAGAGAGCTCCCAGCCAGTGTATGTCAGATGTGTATCTTGAATTTAGTGTGGCCCTAATCAAACTGAGACCTATTGAAGACCTGAGCTTAAGAAGGCCAAGGTCTCCCACTGCATCCAGGCCATTTCCAGATGTCCTGATCTATATCTGGCCATTGGACCCAGATGGTTTTGGAGAGAAAAGTGGGACAGGCGACCTTGCACAACCCTCTTCTCCCTTAAATCCAATTCACTTGCATGTCATGGCATCAACTCCCTGATGTCATGGTCCTCTTGGAGAATGAAGGACGAACAGGAACATCCATTTTGTCATACTACTTTTCAACTTAACCCAGAGCTCTAATTGAGTTACTGAACTTTTTTTTTTTTTTTTTTTTTTTTGGGCTGAGGCAATTGGAGTTAAGTGACTTGCCCGGGGTCACACACAGCTAGGAAGTATTAAGTGCCTGAGGTCGGATTTGAACTCAGGTCCTCCTGACTTCAGGGACAGCACTCTATCCACTATACCATCTGGCCCCTCAGCTATTTTCTTAACAGAGCTTTTTGCCAGGGTATTTCCCACCTTCTACCCCCCTCCCAAATGCTTTATGAGAAATAAGTGGCCTTAGAACAAAGGAGATCCTTTCACTTTTTGCCCTAAACTCAGGGTTGTCACTTCCAATCCAACTGCAGCCTTGCTTTGCCACAGTCTGCTTCCTAGATCACTCCTGGGTTTCTGGGCATTTCCCTTAAAAAGATCAAACTAAGAAGCAGACATTAGCAAAGAGTAAGGGGGTAACTCAGAAGCCAGAATATTCTTAAATCCAAGTCCACTAGATTTCTGCTGACCCTGAAGTACAAGGAAAGTATGAGGGATGGGTGATACCTCCATACTCCAGAGGCTTATTTCCAATTTTTTACTCTGAGATATGTTAGTTGTGGGTTAGAATCTCCACCCCCTTCCCCACCCATCTACATTATGAATGCTCACCTCCTCCAGGGAGATTCGTACTGTCTCCAGCTTTTGTATCCTCTCTTGTAAGGATCTTTCACTCTCCTCCATTCGACGAGTCAAGTGTTCTACCTGTTCAGTAACAAAGATGCAGTGCTTGAAGTCTGGAGAAGCCCTTCTCCCTAACTGTTTTCCCAACAGTTTCTGGAAATAGCTTTTCTGACTCCCATTTACTTCCTTCTGAGAAGAGCTGAGTTGAAGGCCCAAAAGGCCTCTAATTCTATTATTAGGGGGAAGAAAAAAACTGAGGTGGAAAGATTGTTTATCCATTTAAAAGTGAATTCATTTTCAGGGACAAATTAACTTCCTAATTTTAAGATATTCTGGCTGCTCTCTTTCCTGATAGCATAAGTAGGTTGTAAGTCAGGCAGGTAGCCTCAGAATCTGGGAATTAGGAGGCCTCAATTAAAATCCCTCCTCTAACTACTTAACACCAGTTGACCTTGAGCTAATTTCTCTGATTCTCAGTTCTCTAAATGCATCCAAAATGGGGGGGTCAATAGTATCTGAACTACCTATTTTCCAAGATTATTATAAGGATTAAGTAAGAATGTAGGAAATATTTTGTAAATGGTAAAGCACAATTCAGCTTTTTTTTTTTTTTACCAATCATAAATCAATGTAGAGAAATTCCCAGTGAGTAGCTTCCTCTGCTGGTACAAATCTGTACTTTCAGGACTTGAAGGCTAAAGTCTAAAGGGATTTGCCTAAGGGCTGTGTCAGAAGGATCAAGGTCCAACTCTACCTTTACTCTGCCACACTTTCAACTAACTCTATAAAAAACATGGTTGTCCTATGAATAATCAGGCATCAGGAGACCTGGGTTTGGTTCTAGCTCTGCCACCACTTCTCTGGGTGATTTCTGGCAGGCCACTTTACTTCCCTGGCTTTGCTTCCTCCTCTGTAAAATGAAGAGTTTGGCCTAGACAGTCTGTAAGGTTTCTTCTCAGTTTTCTGCTCTTCTAGGACCCTGGAGAACTATAGTCTTCCAGAAATCACTCCCCAACCCCTGCCTATCCCATTAGATAGATGTAGTGCAGGTAAGCTTATTGAGGTGCCCCTGGTAGGTTTAGGAACATCAATAAACTCAACATAAGCTTGATAGACTAAGGAGGCTCTAAAATTCTGCTTCTCCACAAGACAGGTTTGGGTGCTTCTTTACCTCTTTTAGTCGGAGGTTTTCGGAATCTTCTAAGCTTTGTTTGAATCTCCTCTTCTCCATTTCCAGGCGCTCTAGAAACTCAAAATAGGGAGATATGGGTCACACTTTTCCAGGAGAATGGCCTGGTGCCCCCATGTGATCTTGCTGTCCCTTAGGGTCCTGCTCCCTACTCCCCCAACCCTCCCCCAGCACTCACCTTCAGCCTGAGTTAATCGTAGCTTCAGCTCCGAAGTTATGTTGGTCAGTTCCTGTTTTGTAAGGAAAAGCCGCTCCTGCTGAGTCTTGCTCTTTCGCTCTAATTCATCCACCTGAAAAGTCAACATGGTTTAGAACAGAAGTGTCAAACATGTGGCTCCCAGTGCAGCCTGAACCAAATTTAAAATATAATTGGGGAATATGTTAATAAAAATCCAAGAAAACATAACTAAAGTTAATATGTTTTTCTATGTGGTATAAGTGATTTCTGTTTCTTTGTGACTTTGACATCAGTGATATCAGGCCTACTCAACTCTACCTCTGGACAACTCTGCCTAGACAGAGCTGCTGCTCCTTAGCTAGAACATACAAACATGCGCCAGTCTATTAGCCCTGGCCTAATGCCCTACCATACCTGGCTACGAAGAAGCATATTTCTTTCATTGGATGAAGCCACTTCTTTCAATAGTTTAGATTCCCGATCTGCAGCTTCCTAGGAATACAATAAAATGAGAAGCAACTTTGGTCAAGCTCTTTCTGCCACACCTGTGAGGCTTACATGGTATTCCTCCTAATTCATCTACCTGTTGCCCAATCTTCCCCTGGATCACTGAGTCCCTCGTCCAGTATACCTGCTGCTCTAGCTGCAGTTCCTTGGATTGTCGCTGTGATAAGTTTATTTGCTCTTTCTGTGCAGTAGTCAACAGCTCACTCAGATCTTGGACTTTCTGCTCAGATAGGGCCAAGGCAGCCTCACTCATCTGCAGCCTATATGATAAAAGAAGAGATTTATTAGATCAGAGCCTATCCAATGCCTCCTGGGTACAGCACACTGGGTTAGGGAGGTGTAAGAAATCTGTTTGAGAGGATAAAACAAAATACAAGGAATTATAAAAGCATAACAATCGTACTAGAAAACTGCATAACAAAGTGCTGTGTGAGATCCATATGGAAAGCCTATGTTTAGGAGGAATGCTTTTAAAGATTGTACAAGTTTCTTCTGATCATTGCTTTAAACCTACACTCTTCAGCCTGACTTTTAAAGATTCCATCACCAACTATACCTCCCCCTTCCTTCTTTCCCATTACCTTAATCTCTCTATTCCAATTAATCTATCTAAAAAAACCAAACCCAGCCAAACTTATTCCTTCCATCAAATATACTTGTAGTCCTTTCCTTTTTTCTGTCCATATCCCATCCTACCTCCTTCAAAACTTAGCTCTTAAATTCAAAATTAATCCAATCCAACTCTTTATTATGCATCACTTTTTTTAAAAGCAAACTTGATACCACCAATTCACTATTTTTCCCTGATGTTCTGAAATGCCCATGCCTGTGTGTTCTCATGATGTGACAACTCTGTGAAAGTCAGGGACAGAAGAGATGATTAATATATTTTGATACCTTCAGGGAGCCTATTAAGGGTAGCTCAAATCAACATCCTGCCTACTCCAGCCCAGCCCATTACATACTTGGCCTTGAGGGAATTGATGATGGAGTGACGCTCATTCAGGGCCTCTTGAAGCTGACTCACTCGGACTGCCGATGTCCTAAGGAATGGCAAGAGAGATGACCATTGAAACAAACCCAAATATCCCCAAAACAGCCACTTCTCACCTCTTTCTGAATTACTCACCTGCAATTCCTGGAAATCTCTTCTCTCTGTTTATCAATTGTATCCATCAGGTTCAGGAACTGGGAAAAAACAGATATAAGCCATATAAAAATGGTGAATCCTAATACTTTAATTGAAATCTGGGACAAAGGGCATAATTCCAAATTAGCAGAAAACTAAGTAGTCCTCAGGTCATGCCAAGGAAATAAGAGTCTACCTTCCTAATTTCACACTTCATCTAACTAAAGGACTCCTGTATCAGTAGGCTGTCAACTATTAGGAAGGACAAACACTTGGGACTGAGGGATTCTGGGGTACAAGAGCAGAACACGGAGTCAGGAAAACAGGAGAATCAAATGAAGGAACTTGACTAGGAAGACACTGGAAAAACAAAAAGGAGAAGTGGATGGCATACCTAATGATGACCAAAAAAAGGATGAGCTAATTTAATAACTCCTTTTCTGAGGGGGAGAGAAATCTTAAAAGACTAGGAAGAAAGGGGAAAGAAGACTTGGGTTCTCTTCACCAACACAATGTCTATAATGAACAGGACTAAGGAAATCATATCCCTGAGGGTAAGCAATAAAAACATAAGCGCAAGCTGCAGATATATCCAGACAGCTTCTTGTGGGAGGAGTCTATGCTCTGGGCTGCTTTCTCCCTGTGACAGAGGTAAGATGGCAGGTGAGAAGGAAAATTGCTTACCTGTTTGGACTTCTCTTCTTTAAGGTTTTGGACTTCTTTACTTAGCACATAGGTCCGGTTCTGATTTTCCTGGAGTGACACCTGCCTGTCTAAGTTGTGATCCATGGCTTGTTCTGTGAGATGACAGCAGTGTCACCCCCTGCATCCCTCTTCATTCTGGTAAAGCTGTCACATTACTTGGCAAAGAGCTGGATAACCCACTTATAGCCAGACTGTTCTTTTGGCCTGTCCAGAAACTGTAGCTGTGGATAGGTCTCAGGACACTGAGGACTACCAACCAGATGTGCTATTTGTTCTGGTCACTTTTTACAAATTTACAACTATTACAATAGATGAGATACCTAAATAATCTCAAATGATAAATAAGTATGAACTGCATGTGATACTACTTCAGGAGTCTTCTTGAATTTTCATTTAGGGTAATTTAAAAATGAATTTCCATTTCTTGAGAATAATCTGACTGAGAAGATATAGGAAGGGACTTAGAATATGGTGAGGAATATAGAGACACTGGACTATAACTTTTCATTTTTTTTGGACAGTTGACAAATTAGAACATTTCTCCACCCCACCCTTCTCCTCATCCAAGTGAATAAATGAACGTTTAGTGCATTATTATTTTTCCCAAGAGATAGTTTGATACAGTGGAAGGAGTACCTAACTGGAGACAGACCTTAATTCAAATACTGCCTCAGAAACGTACTAGCTACCTAGGAGTCTCTGGACAAGTCATCCTCTCAGAGTTTCCCCACCTGTAAAATGGAGACAATATTTGCACAACTAATCCCTCACAGGATCACTGAAATGAAAATACTTTTGTAAATTTTAAAACATTAAATAAATATAAAATTACTATTATAGTGGCCCTTAAAATCTCCAGGGAATCTTGCTCATGTAGATATGATCCTAGGGTCCTGTAGAAGCATTGACTTCTCCAGCACCAGCCCAGTGAACAGAAAACAAGAGAAAATTCTCAGGCTATGCTGACTTGATCAATAATAGTTGCTACTACTTACCTGTGCCTTAAAGTTTGCAAAGACACTTTATATATGTTAACCCATTTTATGTAAAGCATTTTGCAAATCTTAAAGCCATATTAAGCCATAGGATGTTCCATTCTAGGTTGGATTTCTAAGCTACCTCATTAGAAATTACTGATGCTGGAATAAAACTTATTACTTCCAGTGCTTTCACAAAACACTTTCTTAGAGAAAAAGCCTTATACTATCAATAGATAGGTATGGAAAAGAAACTTCTCTACTGTATACTAGTCCTATGCAGCTAGATTCTTTCCTACTCAGCTGAAATTTCCACAAAATATTTAGCTTTCTCAAGAGACAGTAATCAGAGGGATCCTCCAGGTCAGAGAATTGTTTTTATGTCCCATTTCAAGACAGTTCTGATCTATTCCAGTTCCCTATAGGCCTGCCACTTACCAACAGCTTTCAAGACATCCCCTGGGATGTTGTTTCCAGCTAGTTCCAGCTTCCTTAAGGTCTTGTTGTTGGAAAGACAATTTACAATTGCCCGGCCTCCCAAGAGTCCAATGTTATTCCAACGAAGATCTGACGGGGAAACGTGACAACATCAGGGACAGAGAACACCATCAAAGAACAGAAGAATAAAAAAGAAGTCTTGACATTAGTTGCTAATTCTTCCATTTTTAATTAGAGGTGCTATGGATTCAAAAGGCGGCAGCTATGGAGCCTAACAGAAAGAAAGGGATCAAGCTAGAGCTTTGATTTGGAAAAAAGAGGAAAAGATCTATTTCAAGTCGCCATTTCTTCCTCAATTAGAAGTGCACATTTGCTTACCTGCCACTTTTTGAAAAACATGAAAACTGCAATAGTAAGTAAAGAAGGAGGGATGGTAAAATGCTTAGAATGATCAGGGTACAGAGAGGGATGCTAATTTGTATAGCTATGGCAGCACCATAGGGAACATTAGCAAGTTCCCTAGTGCTTCAATGGATAGAGGGCCACACCTGGTCTCAGGAAGATGGCCTCAGAAACTTACTAGTGTGTGACCCGGGGCAAATTTGCTTTTCTTAGTTTCCTCACCTGTCACAAGGGGAATAATAACAACCTACCAGAGTTGGTGTAGGATCAAATGAGATGGGATTTGTAAAGTGCTTTCACATATCTTAAAAAGTACTATAGGGAATGCTAACTATTCTTCTTATCATTGTTTATTTTCCAAATTGTGTCCCAAATTCCCTTTGCACCCTAAGGCCCAGACTAACTCTATGGCCAGGAAAAGTAAGGAGAGACAGCTCTCCCTTGCTTCTAGGTCAGTAGCATCAAGCCTGGATGGAACTTCCTTACCTATATCTTGAAGAGTGGAATTGTTCTTCAAGGCCATGGCCAGCTCTTCTGCCCCCTTGTGGTTGATCTGGTTGTTTCGTAGGTCTAGTTGCTGCAGAGTAGTATTGGCCCTAAGCCCCTCACAGAAGAGAGAAAAACTTTCTTCCCACATTCCCAGATTGTTCCACTCTAGAACAAGACTGTGAAAAAAGCCATTGTCAGGGCTGAAGAGGCTTGACATAGAAAAGCAACTTGTACCATGAAAGCTCATGGAAATGAATAGGAGAATGGTTTGGGAGCTTCTCTCTAGGAAGAACCCTGAGCCATGTTGATGAGAAGGGGATGGGCAGGGAGCCACCCTCTTACCTTTGAATGGACTTGTTTTGTCGGAGGAGTTTGCCCAGAGCCTCAGCTCCCATAGCTCGAAGGTTATTACCCTAGGACAGATGGACTCTCAATGTGACTGTCTTACTTTCTGAGTGAACCTATATACCTTATCCTACTACACAGAGCTTTAAGCATGGTCCCTAAAGGCACTGTAGGAGGAAGTTAGGGACTGCCTTTTTTTTTTAAAGAAGATATGTTTTCCTCAAAATCAGCATCATATTATTCTCTCATTTGACTAGTGCCACTTAATCATTCATTTATTCAACACTATGTATTGAATTACTTACTATGCTTACTATGTATTAAGCATTCTAGAAAGTAGATAGTCTCTACCTTTGAGCTCAAGGATTTTTTGGAATTCAAGATGTTTGTCTAGAACACATTTAAACACACAATTTTGAGACATATAAACTAGGCCATTCAAATAATATCTCTGTAATTATCCAAACTTAGGGAAGGCTAATCTGAGTTGCTTCCATAGGCCACCAGACACTGACTACCCTACGATAAATATTTAGCAATTCCCATTTTCCCCTCTATCTTTCCCTATGTTTCTATCTGCTCACCTTTAAATCCAGATATTTGACTACTGTGTTTGAACAAAGTCCTTGTATGAGCAGTTTAGATCCTGTAAGAGACAAGGAGTTATTTTTTTCTAGGAATAAATGGCTTCCTTAGGTCATTCCTATATTCTTTTTCTATCAACAGGCAACTGCTCAGACCCAAAAAAAGAGATTTTTTTTATTTTATTTGGTCAGAAATGAACCAAAGTTGATTATAGCAACAAAATGCTACTTCAACTCACTACAATCAGGTAGCCAAACATTAGGTCTACTAGGTTAGGAACTCCTAAGGCTGAGACTTGTAAGGATTCTCCAATTTATAATAAGAAATTACATTTAAATAATATATACTCAAAGGTTGCCAAGTTTCAAGCAAAAGAAACAGATGTTCACAGAGGTGAAATGTTATCACATAATAAGCTTATTTCTAAGTCAACACATAGAGTTTGGTACATGCTTAGAGGAATTAAGAGAATAGGATAGTAATCTCGTTATTGTGGAAATCTAGGGATGCTATTATTTGGCCCAAAGTCCCTTGCAGAAGAGGAAAAATCTTTCTTCCCATCTCCCTAGGCTGTTCCACTATAGAGTGATGTTGGAAGAAGAGATAAGAGCCAAAGGAGCCTTAGGAGATTTAACTTCTTAGTGGAAACCCAGTAGTTATGTTCAGTAAATTAAATGCTGATGGAAATATCAACAAGTATGTGTATCTGAGGCCAGAATTCAAACAAAGAGATCAGAACTGCATAAGCCCAAAGAGCAGCCAGAGCTTGTAGAATCTAACCTGGCTGCTGGCCAAGTACCCATAACCATCATTCACCTTCTTCACTCATCATACAGTCACTTAGGAGGACCATTGAAAACAGGATGTCATTTTGCAGGAGCTTCCCCAAAGCTCCACAGGTGTCAACTGACAAGCTCTGGGTGGCCAGGTCCAGCTTGTTCTTGCGATGACCCTCCCGCAAATCATGCAGTTGCTTAAGGACTGCTTCCTGGGGCTCAGCTCCACTGTCCTTACATAGCCGGCTATAGGAACGGCGGAACTCCTCCATTGTCCCAGGAAAACTACAGGGGCTTTTTCAGTATGTTCCTTATAGTCCAACTTTTCTGCGGAAAAATTCCAGAATGAGAGAATTAGCAATTCCAAAGCCTCACAAGTTATGACGTGATTCACTCCATCCTTGGTAGATGTTCCTAGACTAAGCCGTCCTCACCATTGCTAACTTAAGATATCCACAGATACGTAAAACATAAATCAGAATCTGATAAATTAAAAAGAAGACTAAAAAGTGCCAAGAGATTAGGTGAAGAATAACAATCTAATAATTCACACTAATACTAGATATAGGAATACTGTCTTACCAGATAAGGGATGCAGGATGAAATTAGACAAAACAGGACAAGTGTTGAGAAATCATTAGGTCCTTTTTCTTCTTTCCTATTCTCTTTTCCTACCTTAAATACCATTTCAATTATTGTAGTACAAGGGTACTAATAAGGACTGAATGAGCTAAGGAATTAGGGAGAGGACACATGTAGGAGATCTATATAAAATGAAGTTCTTAGAGATGACCTTGTCATGCTGGAAGTCCTCTTTTTTACTGGGGTGTTTCCCAGGGTAAATGGAGAAGGCCCCAAGGAAGTTGAAGAGTACAATGCAGTCCTGAGCATATTAAAAAGGCAAACTATCATCATAATATTTTATTAATAAAGCTTCTTATTTTCAAAACTTATGCATAATTTTCAATATTCACCCTTGCAAAACCTTGTATTCTAAAATTTTCCCCCTCTCTTTCTTTCATGCCCTCTCCTAGATAGCAAGTAATCCAATATATGTTAAACATGCAGTTTTTCTATACACATTTTCACAATTATCATACTGCACAAGAAAAATCCAATCAAAAAGGGGAAAAAGAAAGAAAACAAAAAGCAAACAAACAACAAAAAAAAAAGTG
Organism: Antechinus flavipes; assembly: GCF_016432865.1. Lineage (NCBI taxonomy): Eukaryota > Metazoa > Chordata > Mammalia > Dasyuromorphia > Dasyuridae > Antechinus > Antechinus flavipes. Next base: position 163,836,365 of record NC_067401.1, read on the forward strand.
AAAATATGCTGTGATGCATATTCAATACCCATAGTCCTCTCTCTGGATACAGATGGCTTTATCACAAAATCACCGGAACGGGCCTGAATCATTTCACTGTTGAAAAAAGCTACATCCATCAGAATTAATCATCATGTAATCTTGCTATTCCCATGTACAATGATCTCCTGGTTCTACCCACTTCACTTAGCATCAATTCGTGTAAATCTATCCAGACCTCCCCGAAATCATCCTGCTGATTGTTTCTTATAGAACAATTATATTCCATAACATTATATAATATAACTTATTCTGTCATTTCCCAACTGATGGACACCCATTCAGTTTCCAGTTTCTTGCCACTACAAAAAAGGCTACCACAAACATTTTTACATATGTGAGTCCTTTTCTCTCCTTTATTATCTCTTTGGGATACAGACCCAGTAGAGATACTGCTAGATCACAGGATATGCACATTTTGATAACCTTTTAGGGATAATTCCAAATTGCTCTCCAAGATGGTTGAATCAGTCCACAACTCCACCAACAATGTATAAGTATTCCAGTTTTCCCACATCCCCTCCAACATTTGTCATTATCTTTTCCTTCCATCTTAGCCAATCTGAGAGGTATATAGTGATACTTCAGGGTTCTCGTGCATTTCTCTGATCATTTGTGATTTAGATTTACATGATTAGAAATGGTTTCAATTTCTTCCATATGAAAACTGTCTGTTCATATCCTTTGACTTTTTATCAACTGGAGAATGATTTGAATTCTTATAAATTAATCAATTCTCTATATATTTTAAATGAAGTCTTTATCAGAACCTTTTAATGTAAAAAAAAAAAAAAATTCCCAGTTTATTGCTTTCCTTGACTGCATTGGTTTTATTTGTACAAAAACTTTTTAATAAAAAAAAAAAAACTTTAACTTAATAAAAAAAACTTTTAACTTAATAAAATAACTTAAAATTTTGCGTTCTATATGTAATCCAGTTCGTCTTTGGCCACAAATTCCTTCTTTTTTCTACAGATCTGAGAGGTAGTAGTCTACCTTTGTTTTTCTAATTCACTTATATCACTCTTTTATGTCTAAATCACATCGTCATCAATCTTACTATAGTCTTCCCTCTATTCCAGTGAAGACAAACTAAAACCTTGAACCAAGAACAGCAGAGGGAATACTAGTATCTCCCAAACTTCCAGACCTGAAGCCATCACTTAAAGAAAAAATCATTATGGAGAGGACTACTTCCTTATCATTACCAACAATAATTGCTATCTACTTCCAACAAGTGGATAAATACAAGAGCCCTAGGAATAGGAACATGCCCAAAGTCCATTGGTCTAGTTCTAACTCAGGCTCCTCTTACAGCAATTGTATGGGAAAGCAACTTCTGTGGGGAAAGGGACAGCCATCCTCATCAAGCAGCTACCACATACAAAGCTGCCTCCAGCCAATCTGGAGTAACAAGGCTTCCTGATGAAGAGACAGGAAGCAAGCATAGGCCAGGCAGGTCAATTATCACCTTGACTTCCATCTCCCCTTGCAGACACCAAGGACTCTGAACCCAAGAGCCTTGGGAAGTGCAACACTTCCAGCACAGTGTCCTCAGCCATAAACTTGGGAAGCATCCCTTGTGGAGATGCAGCCTAGCAACTACTTCTGCAGGTGGTATAGCCCCAGCTCCTGAAGACCCAGAAAACAAAGTTCTGTGCCAGAGTCCTTGACACAGCCAAACAATTCAACATCAGAAACTGCTGTGATTTTATCAATGGCAATAACATCTGCTTTGTCTCAGGACCCTAAGAACCATGAGACTTGTCCATGTGAATTGCAGCTGAAATCTTTCACATGTGTGGTCACTACCTCCATTAGAAAGTGATCTCCTTGAGAGTTGGAATAGTCTTATTTTTCAGTGTCCAGTGCTTAGCACAGAGTAACTACTTTAATAAAATACATTTCATTCTTTTTTCATGATTGGGTAGTACATTGAGGAGGAATATATATATACATATACACACACACACACACACACACACACACACATATATATATATATATATATATATATATATATGGAGGACAGTACTGTGTATAAAGGGGAACATATAGGGGACAGAATGCCATATAGAGGGATAGGAAGACAGAGCTACATACTGGGAAAGGGTCCTATGGAAGGAGCAGTATGTGAACAAGGGTAAGGGTAGGGTCTGCATAGAGAAAACGATAATGTAGGGAGGAGCAATGTATTAGGGAGAAGGAGGAGGCAGAGACAAGATAGAAAGGCATAGAGGGAAGGGAATGGGGAGGAGATAAGATGAAGAAGGCAGTATATGAGGGGAGCAAGTGCTGTGCGGTGGGGGGGGGAGGGGTGGAAAAGACACTGAATGGGAAAGGGGATAATGGAGAGAGGAGTGCACTAGGTTAGGACTGGTGTCGAGAGGGGAGTGAAGAAAGAAGAGACGACATAGAGAGAATCTTGAATGGGGGAGGAGGCCGTGGGTCGAGGGACGCGTATAGAGGGGCAAGCGGAGCGAAGGGTCGATGACGTGGTGCTCTCCCGCCCCCAAAATTCTAGAGGAAGGTGGGCGCAGTTACTAACTCCTGGTTACAGGGTAGGAGGCTAGCACAGGTCGTGGGGTCCCATATGCTTTTCCATTTCCCCGCATCCCCCCACCACCACAGGCGTGGGTTCCAGGCCACCCCTCCAGCTACACTCCAGCACCCTCACTCGCTAGGAGGAACGGTCATCTCACTCACCGGCCGCCGCCAGCAGCGCCTCGGTAACCAGGAAGTGCGGGGTGCGCTGGGAAAGGTAGTTCAGCCTGGGTCTGGAGGCGGTAGGAACTACAAGTTCCAGGAACCCTCACGGGGTCTTGCTTAGGAAACCCGTGGTGGGCGGATGAAAGAGACGAGAACACGCGTGCGCCGGCTTCGATATAGGCTTGGAATAGGAGCTAAGAGCAGCTGTCCGCTGTGCCTCTTGCTTCTTACCGCCACTCTTTCTCATTGGCTAGTACAATTCCTGGGGCGGGATCCCTGAGCTCTAAACTGACTTCGGCTGCCGAGATGGAGGAAGACGGCCCTAGCTTTAGGAAGGTAAAGACTTCTCTGCGTTTTGGTAGTCAAGTGTTCCCCAGAGACTGTGGAGCAAAAATGGGACGGGGTCGCCTGGAGCTAGGAAGGGGACAGGAGGGGGACTTATTTGGAAATAAGAATGGAGTTGCTTTCTTCTGGAAAAAAATAACGATCTCCAAAGATCTGATCCTGGCACCTTCCACCCCACTGTAGACGGCCCTGATTACTACAGTCCTGTCACCTGCAGATCAAATGCAAAATCCTCCAGCTTTGAAACTCTTTCCTAAGCCTTCTGACCCCTGACTCCTCTCTACGAGCTCTCTGCCCAGCCTGCTCGCTGGTCCTCGCCCCTGACACGCCATTTCCCGACTCGGAGTCATTTCCATTGTCTGTTCCTCAAGCCCGGAATGCTCTCCCTCCTCATCTCAGTACCCTGGCTTCCCTGGCTTCTTTCAAGTCCTGGCTAAATCTCAACTTCTAAGGGAGTCTAGCCCTGTCCTACTTATTTTTAGCGACTTCCTTCTGTTGGTTATCCTGTTTAGAATCGGTTTGTACAAAAAAACAGAATTAGTCAAAACAGAAACTTGGTTACCTGGGTGGATTCAAGAAAAAATGTACAGGCTAAGTGTTCCTTCTGTAGTCTCAGTAAACCTAAACCTACCTATTTTAGTGATTTTATGAACTGTTTATGTTAGCGATTTTCATAAGCTAGTCTGTGACCCAGGGTTAGGATCCAGCTTGTCTTCTACACCATCACTAGGAATTTGTCTGAGGCTAGATTTGAACTCCTTAAATTCAGGGCTTGACTCCAGGCAGATCCTGAACACTGAGCCACCTAGCTTAATACATGGTTAATGCTTAATACATGGTTATTTACTGATTGGGCTTGAGAAAAGACATGTGTGGCATTAGTGAATAGAATGCTAAATGGAATCAGGAACAACGAAATCACATCCTGTCTTTGACTATAATAGTTTGAGGCCAAGTCATTTAGTCTCTCTGATACATAATTTCCTCATCTGAAAAATTAAGATAAAACTTATAGTTATGAAATTCAAATGAGATCGTGTGTGTCTGTATGAGAGAGAGCAAATGTAAAGTGCTTTGTAAGCTTTAAAATGACATTTTGTAAAGTGCCTAAAACCCAGATTCCACCACTAAGCATATATTCAAAGGAGATTTAAAAAGAAAGGATTTATATGCCCCATAATATTTTTGTAGTAGCAAAGAACTGAAACAGACTAGATAGATATCTATCAGTTGGAGACTAGCTAAACAAATTGAGGTACATGAATATAATGGAATATTACTAATTTTTTAAAAGAAACAATGAATTTGCATAGAATCAAACACCTCTAAAGAAAATGAAAATTGCAGAAAATGCACTTATCTGAACTGATACACAAAGTAAAATAAGCAGAACTTAAATAAATATATATACACTTTTATAAATTTATGTGTAAATATACACAACAATGTAAAAATAAAACAACAGTGACCACAAAACAATTGAATATTGGGAAATAGCAAAGCACACATGACTTCAAAGAAGATATATGAGAATTTATAGTACCAGATAGGCAATGAAGGAGGTGAAGGAAAACCCCAAATATTTTAGGACTATTGGGAAAGGAGTAACTGGGATCTCTAAACAATAAATAAGGACCATATGTTGATTTAACCCAACTTTATCTGTGTTCTTTTGTATTTTTATTTTGTTAAGCTTTTCCCAATTACATTTTAATCTGGTGTTAGCCACATTCAGAAATGATACAGACTAATACTGACTCTTCCGTTTCCTCATTTCTCAATCCCTTACAGCACTATTTCAGACCCCACCACTCAGTCATAATTGCTAAGTAATTTTCATTTATGTCTAAACTGCCAAATGAATAGGCTTTCTTCTCTGATATCTTTGACTACCACGACAATATTCATTCCTAGTTATCTTTCTATCTATTACCATTCCCCAGTCTCTTTTACCTGGATCATCATCTATCCTCTCTTTCTCAGGTCTCTTTCATGAGTCCTCTTTTTTTCATCCTCATTTTTACAGCTTTCACTAAGGCTCATAAATTAAGCTATTATCTCTTTACATATGCTTCCCAAATCTATTATATCTACCCCTAAACTTGAGTCTGCACGCCAATCGCAATCTGCCTGTTACATATAGCTTCTCTGAATGCCTTATAAGCATATCAAACCCTGTAAGTCAACAGAATTCCTTATCTCCCTCTTATTTTCCCCCTTTTTGTTGTTCATCATTATAGTGTTCCAGATTCACAACTTCAGAGTCATCTTAGACTCTCCTTTTCCGTCTCCCCCACTGCCAACGAATTAGGTAGCAAGTTTTATTAATTGTATCATTTCAACATCTATTTGATGTCTCCATAGACATATAGAACATTGTTCTCTGGATTTTCCTTCTTTTTCGCTGGCTAAACTTTATTTTCTTCTATTGGTTAATCATCCATTTTATGGATGCCTAAGCATGAAGGTATTTTTCTCCCTGTCTCAGGCTTCTTTGGGCCTTGTTTCTTCTCTCTCAACACTGTCTCTGAGTGATCTCATTTGTTCCTATGACTCCTAAAATTTCATGTATACCCATCTTTTATCTCTCTCAAATTTAAGACTTGTGCCTGATACCTACAAACTGATGTACCATAGGGATTTCAAACTCAATATGTCCAAAATGGAATTCATTCTTTTCTCCTTCTCAAAACAATCCCTTTTTCTTGGGGCATGGAGATGAATGGGTGAGTTAGAGAGGCTACATTAGTGTGATACAGTGGAAAGACCACTGGCTCCAGAGTCAGAAAATCTGGGTTCAAATCCTACCTCTGACACTACCAATGTAACTTTGGACAAACCAATTAACTTGCCTGGACCTCAGTTTCCTCATCTGTTTGTTTAATCTACAAGGTTTCCAAACTCCAAATCTTATTATCTAGTTTTCCAGGTTCCTACCCAAATTGAATGACATCTCTTTTTTTATGTTAAAGTATATATTAAATACAATTTATGTATATATATCCATATAGTTATTTTGTTGTACAAGAAGAATCAGACTTTGAAATAACGTACAATTAACCTGTGAAGGAAATCAAAACTGCAAGCAGACAAAAACAGAGGGATTGGAAATGCTATGTAGTGGTTCACACTCATTTCCCAGAGTTCTTTTGCTGGGTGTAGCTGGTTCTATTCAATATTGAACAAATGGAACTGATTTGGTTCATCTCATTGTTGAAGAGAGTCATATACATCAGAATTGATCATCATATGGTTTTGTTGTTGTGTATAATGATCTCCTGGTCCTCCTCTTTTCACTCAGCATCAGTTCATATAAGTCTCTCCAGGCCTTTCTGAAATCATCTTGTTGGTCATTTTTTTCAGAACAATAATATTTCATAACATTCATATACCACAATTTACCCAACCATTCTCCAATTGATGGGCATCCATTCATTTTCCATTCTAGCTACCACAAAAAGGGCTGCCACAAACATTTTTGCACATACAGGTCCCTTTCCCTTTTTTAAGATTTCTTTGGGATAGAAGCCCAGTAGTAACACTGCTGGATGAAAGGATATGCACAGTTTGATAACTTTTTGAGCATAGTCCAGATTGCTCTCCAGAATGGTTGGATCTGTTCACAGTTCCAACTAAGTTAGTGTCCCAGTTTTCCCACATCCCCTCCAACATTAACCATTATCTTTTCCTGTCATCCTAGCCAATCTGAGAGATGTGTAATGGTATTTCAGAGTTGCCTTAATTTGCATTCCTCTGATCAATAGTGATTTAGAGCACCTTTTTATATGACTAGAAATAGTTTCAATTTTTTCATCTGAAAATTGTCTGTTCATATCCTTTGACCATTCATCAATTGGAGAATGGCTTGATTTCTTATAAATTTGAGTCAATTCTCTATATATTTTGGAAATGAGGCCTTTGTCATAACCTTTGACTGTAAAAATGTTTTCCCAATTTGTTGTTTCCCTTCTAATCTTGTCTGCATTAATTTTGTTTGTACAAAAGTTTTTCAATTTGTTATAATCAAAATTTTCTATTTTGTGATCCATAACGATCTCTACTTCTTCTTTGGTCACAAATTCCTTCCTCCTCCACAGGTCTAAGAGGTAAACTATTCTATGTTCTTCTAATTTATATATAATCTCATTCTTTATGCTTAGATCATGAACCCATTTTGACCTTATCTTGGTTTATGGTGTTAAGTATGGGTCAATGCCTAATTTCTGCCATACTAATTTGTAGTTTTTCTCAAACAGTGAATTCTTATCCCAAAAGCTGGGGTCTTTGGGTTTGTCAAACACTAGATTATTAAAGTTATTGACTATTTTGTCCTTTGAACCTAACCTATTCCACTGATCAACTAGTCTATTTCTTAAGCCAATACCAAATGGTTTTGGTAACCACTGCTTTATAATATAGTTTTAGACCTGGTACATCTAGGCCACCTTCATTTGACTTTTTTTTTTCATTAGTTCCCTTGAAAGTCTTGACCTTTTGTTCTTCCACATGAATTTTGTTATTTTTTCTAGAAAATTGATTGGGATAGCACTAAATAATAAGTTTAGTTTAGGTAGTATTGTCATCTTTATTATATTTGCTCGACCTATCTAAGAGCTCTTGATATTTTTCCAATTGTTTAGCTCTGACTTTATTTGTGTGGAAAGTGTTTTGTAGTTTTGCTCATATAGTTCCTGATTTTCCCTTGGTAGGTAGATTCCCAAATATTTTACACTAGCAGCAATTACTTTAAATGGAATTTCTCTTTGTAACTCTGTTAGATTTTGTTAGTGATATATAAAAATGCTGATGACTTATGTGGGTTTATTTGTATCCTGCATCTTTGCTAAGTGTAGATTATTTCTAATAGCTTTTTAGTAGAATCCCTGGGGTTCTCTAAGTATACCATCATATCATCTGCAAAGAGTGATCATTTGGTTTCCTCATTACCTATTCTAATTCCTTTAATCTCTTTCTCAACTCTTATTGCCGAAGCTAGCATTTCTAATACAATATTGAATAGTAATGATGATTGTGGGCAATCTTGTTTCACTCCTGATCTTATTGGGAATGGTTCCAGTTTATCCCCATTACATAGGATGCTTACTGATGGTTTTAAATAGATGCTACTGATTATTTTAAGGAAAAGTTCATTTATTCCTATACTCTCAAATGTTTTTATAGGAATGGATGTTGGATTTTATCAAATGCTTTTTATGCATCTATTGAGATGATCATATGATTTTTGTTAATTTGGATATTGATATATTGAATCACATCTCTTGCAGTTTGTCTTCTATATAACTACTGTACTGAGGCTTTTATCTCATTATAGTGTCAAAATAAATCTCAAGAACAACTTTGATCATAACATACCTCCGTTCTTTACCTTTTGTTTCTAGGATAAAATATAGACTTCTCAGATGGTAAATTTTTTTAAGTGAAAATAGTTTTTAATCTGCACTCAGAGTTCATCAGTTTTTTTTGTTTTGGGGGTTTGTTTGTTTGTTTGTTTTTTTGGAAAGTGGGTAGCAGTTTTCATTTTGGGTCCTTTGGAATTGTCTTGGATCATTATCTAGATCAGAGTTGCTGCATCTTTCATAGTTGATCATAGTTATTCTATGTATATGTATATCACTATGTATTCTGTTCTTCTGATTCTGTTCACTTAGCATCAGTTCACATAAATCTTTCCAGGCTTTTCTGAAATCAGCCTGCTCATCATTTCTTACAAAACAGTAGTTTTCCATTACATTTAAATAGCAGAACTTATTCAGCTATTTCGTAGTTGATGGGCGTCCACTCAGTTTCCAGGTCCTTACCACCACAAAAACTGCTCATTATTTCTTAACACCATAGTATTCCATCACAATAATTATTACAATTTGTTCAGCCATTCTCCAATTGATGGATATCTCCTCACTTTCCAGTTTTTTGCCACCATACATATAAAAAAAGCTGCTATAACTATATTTGTAATTTAAGTCCTTTTCCATTTTCTTTGATCTCTTTGGATTACAGACCTAGTATAGTATGCATAGTTTTTAGCCATTTGGATTTTGTTCCAAATTGTTCTCCATAATGTTTAGACCAGTTCATAACTCTACAAACAGGGTATTAGTATCTCTCTTTTCTCCATATCACCATATGCCATTTTCCTTTTTTCTAGTAAATGTCAAGCATCTGAGGTGGGATTTGACTTCAGGAGCCACCTGGCAGTCCCTGTATATTCTTTTTTGAACACTTCAATCATTTGAAATTAAAGTTCCTTCCCTTTCTTCTTCATTTCTTCATTAATGTATTCCTTTTTCTTGTTAACCCAAACCTTATGTTCATTTAAATTCCCTTAATATAGTGAACTTTTGAAGAGACTTGTTTCTCATTCTTTTTGAATGTGAGCACTTTATCATTATATATTTAATTCAGGTTGCACAGTTAAGTTTAACTTTTTGGGCATTTCAGAATTTCTATTAAGCTCTGGTCTTTGCTAGGAAAGGTTCATTTTCTCTGTAGTTTTTCATGGTATATTATCCCTAATTGTAAGCTTTTCCTTTTTAGAATATCATATTCCCAGCATAGATCCTAAATTTGGTTCCATGATAATTGAATTACTTCTGGCTGCTTGAATTATTTTTCCTTTGAATTCAAGATCTTGATTTTGGCCAAGATGTTCCTGGGAGTTTTCATTTTGGGATTTCTTTCAGGGGGTAACTGGTAGATTCTTTCTACATTTACTTTTTTTTTCTATTGTTCTGATAAATTAGGTCAGTTTTCTTTAATAGTTTCTTAAACTAAGCTATCCAGGTTTTTTTACTTGGTAAATTTTTTAGGTAATCTAATGAGTTCCTTGATCTATTTTATAGGTCAAGTGTTGTTATAATAGTGAATAGCTTATATTATTTCATTTCTTCCCCAATCTTTTGACTCTGTTCTAACATTTCTTGTTGCCTCAGGGAGTCATTGAGTTGTTTCATTTTATTTTTCATGAAGTCTTAATTTTGGTTAAATTTCCCACCACTTAGAGTAAGCTATTTATCCTTCTTCCATTTTTTCCCTTTAGAAATCTAATTTTGTTGTATTCTTTTCTTCACTTCATGTCCTTTTTTTTTTTTTTTCCCTAGTCTTTCTAGTCCCTGTGATCAAGTTATTTTTTTCTTCTGAGGCTCTGCTTGTTCTTTTTGTGGAATTATTTTTCTGGATTTATATTTTATCATTTGAGTTTTTCTTAACTTTTTTCCCCTTCATTTTCTTATGTTTGTACATATTTTGACCTGTATTCCAGTGCTTATAAACTTCAGACTAGAGTTTGCATTCCCTGGTGTGTATTGCCTCTATGAGCTTCACTTAACCTATCCATTTGGTTTTATTCTTCACTGTTTCATCTGATAGCCTATTCATATATGTGATAGGGATGAGTAAAAAAGGCAAGGATCTGGACCTCTACACAACCTTTCTTATTGCCATTATTATTGGAAATGTGATATTAATTATATTGTGAACAATCTCCACAGATGACTTGAGTTGTTTGCTCCATTTCTATTTTTCATGCAGTCCTAATTTTGGTGAGATTTCCCACCATTTAGCATAAGCTATTTATCCTATTTCTATTTTTTTTCCTTTTAGAAATCTAATTTTGGCAAAGGCCTGGGAGCCTCGGGTCTTGGTCACTCAATTGCCAGGCTGAGTAACTGTGGGAGCAGCAACCTTCTGCCTGGTATTCCAGGCTCAGACACCTCTTTCTTTCAGAGACACCATGATCCTTTCAGATATCCAGGTTTTCAACCTTGGTGTCATCCTAAATTCTATTCTTCCTCCAAATAGCCAATTAGTTGTCAGTCCTTGTCATTTCTACCTTCACAGTAACTCTTGCATCTGTCCCCTTCTTTCTACTCACCACTTTAAGGACCTCATTACGTCTCACCTAGACTTATAAACACTAGCCTCTTGATTCATCTCTTTGCTTCAAGTTTCTCCCATCACTTTTCTATCCACCACATGGCTGGCAAAATCATTTTTCTAAAATATGGGGTGTTTCTCTGAAGACTCTTCATAATCCAGCCCTTCCTACCTTTCCAGTCTTCTTATACCTTATTCTACATATATAGAATATACTCTTGTCTCTCATTCAAGGCATTTTCTCTGACTATTCTCAATGCCTGAAATAATTTCCTTTTTCCTTTCCTTTTTTATCTTGAATATAGCTTATTTGAACATATCTGTTTGCTTAAACTTTGAATTCCTTAATAGTAATAACTGATTTTTGTTTTTCTTTGTATCCTTACTACTTGGCACAGTGCATAGAACAAAACAGGTACTTAATTAATACTTGTTGAGTGACTAACCATGTCACTGCTTTAATCAGTAAACTCCATTCTGTTATTTCAGAATTTAAATCCATTCAGGGTTTAAAATGAAATAAGCTCAGGTGAATTTTTAAATCCTTTTAAAAAACAATTTTACTAATAGCAAAAGATGAAGAAAATAAAGCTTTTAAAGAACATATAAATGCTACTTTCTTTCTGCTGCAGAATCACTACACGACTCCTAAGGGAGCCGTGACTAAGGTAAAGTTCTAATGCCATTACCCTCTCTTAATATATCTATAATAAAATGTGTTACGAAATAATCTAATATAATTATTAATACAGATCTCTTATATTTCCAGTACAGAAAACCTTTCACCTTTTTAAAGGCTATTTTTAGTCACCTACCACTAAAACCCTCTCCAGTGCAAAATGCTATTCAGGGCTATGGGTTGAAAAATCAGAAAGAATGAAAAGGGTCTAGGATCAAAGGAAAAGTAGGAAGGAGCTGGCAATCCTTATGGTTTTTATGATAGGCATATGTTGAGCTTACACTCCACTAGCATAATCTTGGGGAAATCAAAATGAAGTTTTGGGATAGGGCATTGAAGGGATTGCTAACTTTAACATGCAGATCTTTTGGATAAACAGAGGGAAAAGGGAGTTGATTTTTAAAAATCTGTCATATGTTATTATTGACTTCTAGGCAGGCTCTCTCAGTTCTGCTCTCTGGTGGATGAAAAGCCTAGAGGCATTGCTTGGTTAATGTTGAGAAGAAGAAATAGAAAGAGGCTTAGATGTTGGAACCTAACGGCCTGTCTGTCAACAGTTTTATGAACCAGTTCAACAAAAACCAGGTCCCTCTTCTCTTTCCTTTACTGCTACTACCCCTTGACCTGGTGCCTCTCCTGAGGCCTTGTGAGACTTTTTTTTTCTCCTTCCTTTATATTTTTCCTGAGCTCTCTTAGTCTTTGTTTTTTCTTTTTCAATTAACAAGCACATATTTTCTTTACCTCCCTGCCTCCCCATTGGGAAAAAACAAAAGAAAACCCTCTTAGGCATAAATAAAACAAATCCTGTAGGTTCTTATTAAAGTTTTTTTAGCCTTTAAATGAGCATTTCTTAATCTGAAGGTCCATAAACTTGTTTTAAAAAATATTTCAACAATTAAATAGTACATAATTAATTTTGGTCTTTTAATTCATACTTAAAACATGTTGAGAAGGGATCTATAGATCGTACCTCATCTCTACCAACACAATATTGTGTTGTGATATATGTGTTTGTGTCTAAAAGAAACCTTTTCCATGCCCTCTTAATGTTAGTGCTTTCCCTCCATTATTTAATTCCAGTTTATTCTATGTATCACTTGTTTGCAGAGATATTTTGTGTGTTGTCTTCTTCTTTAGGGCATGAGTTCCTTGAAAGCAGGAAACTGTTTTTTCCCTTTCTTTGTATCCCTAAGTTTCTGGAGTTTTTTAATTTTTTTTTTTTGTTTTCCCCCCAGTTCAGTTACTTATGAAAATTTTTAGCATTAACTTTTATAAGATTTTCTCCCTCCCCTCCTTCTGAAGTTGACAGGCAGTTTGATATATTTCTACATGTGTTATATCAAACATATTTCCATATTAGTCACAGTTGCAAAAGAAACAAATTAAAAAACACACACAAGAAAGGATAAAATAGAATAAAAAGTTTTATCTGCATTCTGAGTTCATTATTTTTTTAACTGGTTATGGATATTTTATTTCATGAGTCCTTTGTACTTATCTTGAATCATTGTGTTGTGATTTCCACTGTTTAGCACAGAATAGGCTAAAAACCCTGGCACTGACATTGATGTTCATTCAGTCCTCTATTTTAACTTTGTTACCAAGGTATTGCCAAATTAAAAAGTGTCATCTTTCCTCCTAAAGTGCATTTTCCCTGAAATAAGTTTAACAAAACAAATGAATAGGATGATTGTGACTTATAATACATGACATTGGGTAGAGTTTTGAACCTGGAGTAAGGATGACTCGAGTTCAGCTTCAAGACACTTACTTGTCTTGAGCAAGTCTCTTAAACCTTTGTCTCAGTTTCCTCACCTGTGAAATGGAGATAATAGGGATTGTTGTGAGGATCAAATGAGATACTATCTTTAAAATGTTTTGCAAAACTTAAAAAAAGCACTATATGAATACTGTTATAATCTTACTGGGTCATCGCTTACATTTGTTCAATTCTAATTTTTAAGGAATTACTTTTACGTTAGCCTTTTTACTTCCTTTTGCATTTGGCCAGTTGTACTTCTGAAGAAGTTGTTTTGTTCAGTGGATTTTTTTTTTCATTTTACTAAATTTGGTTTTTTTAAAAGTTGTTTTCATCATTATCTGTGCTTTCTTTTCCAAGATGCTGACTTTTTCTTCCAACTTTCATAATTCTCCTGCATGGATTTAACTTCTTTTCCCCATTTTTCTTCTGTCTCTCTTTTAAGATCCTTTTTGAGCTCTTCCAAGAGAACCTTTTTTGTTTGATAGCAGTTCACATCTTTTGAGGCTGCACACATGGGCATTTTGCCATTGCTATCCTCTTTTGGGATTTGTGTTCTTATCTTCTCTGTCACCTATTGTTAGCTATACTTTGGCTAAGAGCCTGCTAGATTCTCCCACTTTGCCTTGCCTCTCTGCACCACACCTGACTGGGCTCTTTTTATCCCTGCCTAATTCAGATAGACTTTTCCAGAAGTCCTATCAAGATATCTTAAGCTGGGAAATTATTACCTTCCCAATGTTGGTGGGTTCTGTCACTCCAAAATTCATTCAGAGGCTTAACCTAGGGTCAATTCTGAGAGAAGCTGGAGAGCGTTCAGGCAATGTCCTGGCTTCTCTGCCATCTTTCACTCTAGTCAAGCACTTGGGTAAAATCTCATTTCCAGAACTAGCCAGCAGGTGGTGCTAAGAACACACTTTTGCGGGGAAGGGGAGGAGAGAGGGGAAAGGAGGGTAGTTCCCATGGTCTTAGTTATCCATCCTACTGATGAAGAAGTAGTATATGTTTCTGCTCATAGTAACTACTACAACTATTCTAGAGGGAATAAAAATCATTTTAGCTACCTCCGACTTATTTAATTGTTTTTTATTTGATGGAATTCCACAAGGGTGCTTCTGGGATGTTAAAATTTATAACTGTTCTTCAATTCATTTAACAAACATTTATTTGAATCTGTTAAGGTGAACTGCAAGGGGAATGAATGGTTGACAATATTTTCAAGTATCATATAGTCTAATGAAGAGAAGAAATGTACACAAGTAGCAGGACAAAAGACATGACTAAAACAAGGTTTATTTGACTAGACAAAAGTGAGTGACTTGAGATAAAGCTTTGGTTAGAGAAATATGATTAGAGCAGTATATTTATCAGACCACTTTAATAATTTCACATCTACGTGAAAAATGTGTACTGATTCTTTCAATTATCTATTTAGAAATACTGTCTTTGGCCTTTGATTTTACGCTTTATTGGGGGTTTTCTATACACCCTTGTCAGCAGGAGATTCAGCAATTTCCCTTTCATATCTGGGCACTTAGAAATGATCCATTATTAATTCCTTTTTGGACAAGATATCTTTGGGTATTTGCCTAATGATATTGTTGGGTCAAAGTTTAGTGATGACTTGGGTATAGTTCCAAATTGCTTTCCATAATGGCTTGACCAATTCCCAGCTCCATCAGCAGTATATTAGTATGTCTGTATTTTTGCAGTCCTTCTAACATTTGTCATTCTCCTTCTTTATCTCTTTAAAAATGCACATCAAGAAAATTTTTAGCATTTATTTTTATAAGATTTTGAGTTTCAGATTTCTCTCCCTTTCCCTTTTATGATGATAGACAGTCTGATATATTTTATACATGTGCAATTATGTAAAACATTTCTATATTAGTTAGTTGTGAAAGAAACTGATCAAAAGAAAAACAAATAAGAATAAAGTGAAAAGAATTATGCTTCAATTTTCATTTACAGTTCTTCATCTTTATCTGGATAGCGTTTTCCTTCAAGCAAGTCCTTTGTACTTGTCTTAGATTACTGTTTTTGAGAAGAGCTGAGTAATTCAGTTGATCATCAGTTTTCCTGATTCTGCTCATTTGCATGGGTTCATACAAGGCTTTCCAGGTTTTTCTAAAATCATCTGTTTATTCAACATTTCTGATTGCAAAATAGTATTCCATGATATTCATAATACCATAGCTTGTTCAGCCACTCCCCAAATGATAGCCTTCCCTCAATTTCCAATATTTTGCCACCACAAAAAAGGGCTGCTATATTTTTGTACATGTAGTTCCATTCCCCATTTTTTATGATCTCTATGGGATACAGACCTAATAGTGGTATTACTGGATCAAAAAGTATGCAGTTTGTGGAAATTAGTATGGCAGAAATTAGACAAGGACCCACACTTAACACCATATACCAAGATAAGATCAAAATGGGTCCATGACCTAGGCATAAAGAACGAGATTACAAATAAATTAGAGGAACATAGGATAGTTTATCTCTCAGACTTGTGGAGGAGAAAGAAATTTGTGACCAAAGATGAACTAGAGACCATTACTGATCACAAAATAGAAAATTTTGATTATATCAAATTAAAAAGCCTTTGTACAAACAGAACGAATGCAAACAAGATTAGTAGGGAAGCAACAAACTGGGAAAACATCTTTACAATTAAAGGTTCTGATAAAGGCCTCATTTCCAAAATATATAGAGAACTGACTCAAATTTATAAAAAATCAAGCCATTCTCCAATTGATAAATGGTCAAAGGATATGAACAATTTTCAGATGATGAAATTGAAACTATTACCACTCACATGAAAGAGTGTTCCAAATCACTATTGATCAGAGAAATGCAAATTAAGACAACTCTGAGATATCACTACACACCTGTCAGATTAGCTAAGATAACAGGAAAAAATAATGATGAATGTTGGAGGGGATGCGGGAAAACGGGGACACTGATGCATTGTTGGTGGAGTTGTGAACGAATCCAACCATTCTGGAGAGCAATCTGGCATTATGCCCAAAAAGTTATCAAACTGTGCATACCCTTTGATCCAGCAGTGTTTCTATTGGGCTTATACCCCAAAGAGATACTAAAAAAGGGAAAGGGACCTGTATGTGCCAAAATGTTTGTAGCAGCCCTGTTTGTAGTGGCCAGAAACTGGAAAATGAATGGATGCCCATCAATTGGAGAATGGCTGGGTAAATTGTGGTATATGAATGTTATGAAATATTATTGCTCTGTAAGGAATGACCAGCAGGATGAATACAGAGAGGCTTGGAGAGACCTACATGGACTGATGCTAAGTGAGATGAGCAGAACCAGGAGATCATTATACACTTCGACAACGATACTATATGAGGATGTATTCTGATGGAAGTGGATTTCTATGACAAAGAGACCTAACTGAGTTTCAATGGATAAATGATGGACAGAAACAGCTACACCCAAAGAAGGAACAGTGGGAAACGAATGTGAACTATTTGCATTTTTGATTTTCTTCCCGAGTTATTTTTACCTTCTAAATCCAATTCTCCCTGTGCAACAGAACTGTTCGGTTCTGCAAATATGTATTGTATCTAGGATATACTGCAACATATTTAACATATATAGGACTGCTTGCCATTTGGGGGGGGGGGGGTTGAAGGGAGAGAGGGGAAAAAACGAAACATAAGCGAGTGCAAGGGATAATGTTGTAAAAAATCACCCTGGCATGGATTCTGTCAATACAAAGTTATTATTAAATAAAATAAAATTTAAATTTAAAAAAAAAAAGTATGCAGTTTGGCTGTCCTTTGGGCAAATTCCAAATTGTTCTCCAGATTGTTATATCAGTTCAAAACTACATCATCAATACATTAGTGTTCCAATTTTCCCACATCCTCTCCAACATTTATTACTTTCCTTTTTTGTCATCAGCCAATCTGATAGGTGTGAAGTGGTATCTCAAAGTTGTTTTAATTTGCATTTCTCTAATTTAAAATGATTTAGAGCATTTCTTCATATGCCTAAAGACAGATTTGGTTTCTTCATCTGCAAACTGCCTATTTATATCTTTTGATTATTTATCAATTGGGGAATGGCTTATGTTCTTATAAATTTGACTCCGTTTTCTACATATTTGAGAAATGAGGCTTTTATCAGAGACATTTGCTGTAAAGATTGTTTGCCAGCTTTCTGATTTCCTTCTAATCTTGGCTGCATTGTTTGTAGAAAAGCTTTTAGTTTAGTAAAACCAAAATTTTTTGCCAATCTGATGGATGAGGATAAAGTTGCTTTAATTTGTATTTCTCTATTAGTGACCTGCATATTTTTTCATATGCTTTTTGATAGACTTCCTGTTCACATCCTTTAATCATTTATCTAATGGGGAATATGTCTTTTGTTCTTGTAGATTTGAATCAGGTCCTTCTATGCAGGATATTCCAAAATTTTAAGCTTTAATTGCTTAGAATTGCACTAAGACTTTTGAGATGCACAGTGTTTTTGGTGAGACCTTTGTCAGAGAAACTTGATTCAAAATTTTTTTCTCTCATTACATTTTCCTTTTAACAATCTTAGTTTTGTTTATGCCGAGTTTTAATTTTATGTAATAAAATGTCCATTTTTAATCTTCTTCTTTATTCTTCTGCTTCATAAACAATTCCTTTATTCATGGATCTCAAGAGTCACAATTGCTTACTTACTTGTTCCTCTTATTTGTTTATTTCATCCATTATAACTAAGTCATATACATTTGGGCCTTTTTAAAAGAGAGATGTCAATTTAAATTTAATTTGTGCCACATTACATTCTACTTTTTGTCAAATTAATTCTTCCTTCTGAATCTCAGGAATTTGGTCTTACTGAACATGATGCTATTATGTTTGCTTCTATGTTAAATATCCCTAAATTTTTTCACTGATTGATCTTTTTTTTAACCAACACCAAATCATCTGGATAATTACTGCTTTGTGGTATAATTTGAAGACTTCTGACTGTTTTCATTATTTCTCATAAGATTTTTGCCCTTTCATTCTTCTAGCTGTACTTGCTTTCTTTCAACTATCTTAAATCAGCTTTAGGCTTCTACATGTGGCAGGTCTTCATTCTACAACTTTTAACACTGCCAAATATGTTCCTACCTTAAGTTCTTCATCTTGCTATTATTCCTATAGGATACCCAAGCTAACAGTAAATTGGTACTTGGACCTGAAGTTGGAGATCTATCACCATTACCATCAAGCTTAGAAAAGGACTTAAGAGACTTGGAGGATAGATAATAATATTTAAGTGCATTTGAGCTTCTCATTGTAGTATTTGGGATTGAGATTGTAGATAGGACCCTTCCTAGCAATGGTTTGGGGGGGCAGGGGGGGGAGGAGAAGGATGGAAGGGGAAGCAGAGAGGGAAGAACAGGAGAGTGGCAGAATCAGATTTTATTTTTGTAGCTGGTGGTTACCATATGTTCCCAACTCTTACTCTTTTCTTTCCCACAGGAGCTGGTAAACAAGTTGCTGTACTTACACTTTAAAGATGACAGATGCAAAGGTAATTTTTTCCCTTTCTTATTTTTTTTTTTAAAACCAAAGCTTTCTTTCCCCCTTTAAATTATTGAAGATGCCCTCCTAACTCCTCCAACAGAACCTTCTCTGATAATTCAGTAACACAATGAGGGTAAAACAAGCTAACATATAAGCCATGTCTGACAACCCAGATTTCTTTTCACACCTAGATACCTTTGCCAAGGAGAGAGGCAGGTTTCACACTCTGAACTCATGGTAGACTACTGCATTGTTTGGAGTTCAGTAAGAACTCAAGATCAAGTGTCTTTTAATATTGTTCTCTTTTGTGCCATTGTAATTATTGTGGAAGCTTTCTCTTGGTTCTGTTTACAGAATTCAATTCATAAAAGTCAAAGATGATTTTCTACTTACAAGTCAGGTTTTAGCATCAGAATCTTCTGAAGTCAGTCAGTGACACTGAGAATCCATTTAGCACGGCACCTGATTCTTCCCCACAGTGGTATTGAGCAAGCATAATGTGCTCAACTCCAACAGGATGCAAAGAGATTAAAAAGGGTTACATATTTGGTGACGAAGAGATGGAAGGACTCATGGCATTGATTATCCAGGCATGAGGCCAGAAAAGACTTAAAGCTGGTGCCAGTCCATGAAGAGATAAAGGCAGATACTAAATCAGTACAGAACATGCTGAATTTCAGGTTTATGGGGATGGGACATGCAAATAATTCTATTCTGTTTTTTTCCCAGTCAGTGGAGATGCTCTGCAGCTCATGGTGGAAATGCTGAAGATCTTTGTCCAAGGTGATTTGATAGTTGACTCATTTTTTAAAATTCTCACTAATCTCTGATTTGTGTTAGAGCCACATTGGATTTCTCCCAGTTCCTTGGAAGGAACTAATCTCTGCATGGAATATGCTTTCTTGCATTTTAATTGACTTTAAATCCTGAGACCCAAAAACTGGATTAATGACAGTTCAAGTCAATCCAACAAGCATTTATTGAGTACATAAGAAATGCTGACAAAATGCCTAGTTGCTGGAAATACAAAGACAAAATGAAAAAGTCTCTTCCCTCCCTTCAAGGAGCATATGCGGTACTTAGAGCAAGCACCTGGCACAGAATTCAAGACAACTTACAAGGAGTAAAATTGGAAAGTGCATCAGCTTTGAGTTTACAGCTCAAAGCAGCAAAGTAATCCTGGGCAAAATAAGTGGGAGGCTCAGTTCTCTCTCATGTTGAGGTTCTTCTAAACCACATCCAAAGTCAGAATTATGTACTTCACCCCATCCAAATTTCACTTTTATTCTTCTATGTTCATGTAACAGAAGCTGCAGCTCGTGCAATAAGACAAGCCCAGGCTGAAGACCAGGAAAAAGTTGACATTGAACAGTTTGAGAAAGTGTTGCCACAGCTGGTAAGGATCCACTGGCCTTACTTCTCAGTGTGGGGCTGGGAGATGTGAAAAGAAATTTCTACAAACAAACAGGGTACACTGAAACCAAAAAAAATTTTTTATAAGTGAACACACTGGCCCAGTTATAAATTTAACCCTAAGTAGGATAGAGCATGGTCATTGTTGATAAATGGTTTAGTAGTCTGGATGTTGATAACTTGAAGATACTGAGCTTTCTCTTCTCTCCATCCAGCTTCTTGATTTTTAGAAACAGCAGCATTGGAGAAGATGGAGATTATCGGATCAAGCTGAGCTACCTGTAAACCTTCTCCAGTCATCTATTTGCTTTTGATCGTTTTAGGACAGGGAATCAACCTTATACCAACATTTTGGCTGTGTCTTATTTCAATAAGAAATTCTAAGTGGCCAGATTCTGTTTACTTCCTGACATGACTGAACCAAATCAAAGAGAAAATTTCTATAGCCACTGCCTGCCCGAGAATTTCTACCCAGTCTATCCTCATCAGGATGAGGGTCCCTTTCTTTCCCTTCTGCCAGGATTGGAAAATAAGTAAGTTTATGTGGTGTCTTCCTTGAAACAGCACATAGTGGGGGGTGAAGGAGGAGGAAAAAAAGATAGTTGGATGAGGTACTGGGATCAAGGAAAGAACTAAGAGGGGGCAAGCCAGGTCCCGCTGGAACAAAGTGAGGTGCTCTAGTTCCAGAAGACTTGGATTTCCTGCCCCAGGGGCTACTCATTTAAAGATCAAGGTGCTAGTGCAGCCATCTATTCTTAGCTCCCTGGAAAACAAAAGCTGTATGTCCGTTGGACTGAGGAGTCACCAAACCCCTGCCTCATCTTCAATGCCAGCCCCATGACTTCAGCAGAGTACCCCCAGCTATGGCCCAAGATGAGCTCCCCAAGACTTCCATTGAGCACCAAGCTCACAGCCAGGTATCTGATCTTTAGTTTATACACAAACAGAGCTTGGTGCTCGCCTTCTCCCAACATTCTTGCTGCCATCTGACATCAAAGTTAGTTTGTAACCTTTTAACCATTTGATATTCCCCTCAGAAGCTGCTTCCCTGAGCTATAAATTTGTTCTCACAAAGCAACATCAATAAATCAAAACTGTCTCCCTCCCTGGCTTAGCCTTTTCACTGCCATTAATCACCCAAAGTCAAGTTGCTTCAAAGCCTTATTCAGTTCCCCATCCCCTTCTCCCCCTTCCCCCCCTGCTTTTTTCTCCATCTTTTTAGGACGAAAGCAAAACTCTTAAAAAGGACAGAATAACAAACAGCATGTGTGTGAATGCCCCAGCTCTCACAAGCCAGCTCTCCGCCGGCAGCTGAGAGAAGCTGTGAAATAGGAAACCTTACACATGTGGGCATGAGCCGCAGCCCAGAGCCTGGCTTGCCTGGAAAACGTTACTCTCACTGCAGCCGCTGCTCCAGAAGCTGCCGCCGTCGGGCAGGATAAAGTAGTGTTTGTGTGGGCTGGCCTCAGGCTCTTGAAAATTATGTGTAGGAGCAGTGGCCCTGGATGTGTGGGGAGGGGTTGGGGGGGAGGTTGATGACATCTTGTGGATGCCACACAGGACTGATGGCAGAAGGGGGGGTGCCACAAAGGGCATTGGACACCCAGGTCCACTTGTCCTGTTAGTATCCTCAGACATGCATTAGGCAACACACTCATGGGAGCAATGAAGGTGGACTCTTTCAGCTTAACTGAGGTGAAATAGTTTCCTAAGCGCATACACATAAACAGCCCTTGATAGGCATCCAGGTACTGTGGTCCCTAAACTCCTCTACAAACGGATTCAAGGAGGGTAAAAGGTTCTCTGGTTTTAGGGACTGGGAAAGTGAAAGGTAATAGGTTCTCATCCCAAGTGGAAGAAAAAGTCTGCAGTCATACCATCACAAATGTGGGCAAGGAAGGAACAGAAGCCATTGAATCCAAACTCTTTTTTTCTACAGTTGAAGACAAGCAGGTCCCAGAGAGACTATGACTTGCCCAAACTTTACAAAGCACCATCCTTGCAACTAGACGGTGATAGGTACCAGACCTATGATTTCACAGGTACAGACTTCCAGTTGGCTGAAAAAGCTTGGGTTCTAGGCAATACTCCCTCTCTAGGGCCATCTAATACCTAATAACCATGGACACCTGACTGCTTTTCTCTGCCTCTTCCTTTAAGAGCCTTTGAACAAATTACTTTGTTCTGTTACCAGCAGAATGAAAAAGTGAATCTTTGATTAGACCAGGGTTCAGTACAGTAATTAAGAGTTCACTAAGAGGTTTGACAAGGTCCTAATTTCCACAGCACCTTCCATAGCAGATGTCTGCCTGTCTTCAGCCTGGGCGATTTTTGTATTGGTGCCATCAAGAAAGGCCAGCAGGCATAAAGCATAAAGATGGTTGCCCAAAAACATGCCTGCCGACTTCTAGCATCCATCCCTTTCTTTGCTCAGGACCTTAGTCTGAAGGAAGCAGCAAAGGAGGACATTTGCCTCTCAAGTTCACATCTGTTGAGCATTTTAAGGTTTACAAAGTACTTTCCACACACAACAGCCTTGTGAAGTGGTCAATGCAAATACCAATACCTATATGAAAATATTTTATGGATGAAAAAAATGAGGCCCAGAAACAGTATTAGAGCTGAACCCAGATCTCCCAAATTCAGTCTGGAGTTCTTTCGAAACTGGCTCTTTGGTTACCATTTCCCCAGCCCCTCTGTGGGGAAGGAAGGAAGTCCTAATGAATGAGACACATTTTAGGAGTCTCCTACCATTCCTTACTTTACATGCCCCAAACATCACTCAAGATAGCTGTTTGCAGCAGCAGAGATAACCACTCACTTCACAGAAGCCACGAGGCTAAAAAGGAGCCCAGAGCCACTTGTAAAGTCTGCAGCACTGCTTCAACAGCCAACTGCCTGAAATCAGGTGGCCAGGGGGAGCACAGCTGCACTCCCACCCAGCCAGAACTTGAAAACAAAGTGAGTCAGTCTGAACCTTTGGTGGGCAGTAAGTTTTTGTTTTCAAAGTGACTTTTCGATTCCTTTTACTCTACACCATTGTTTTTCCAGTGTGGGAGTTATAGCTGATGATGTTCTAGGATTGGTATTGACTATCCAGAAATGGCAGGAAACACAGAGCCTGGCTCTGAATACTCTTCAAAAGAATTTGAGAAAATGGGAGCATTTTACTCCCTCTTGTACAGTACTTGATCCACCCCTTGACCCAACACACCCTATCTCTCCACCTTTCTCTTATTCCTTTCCTTCTCTCAGTAAGGTTTTGTGCTTCAAAGCACTCGGGAGCATGTGGAAGTAATTAGACCTGAAGGGAAATACTGGCTGGTATGGGGAGACAATGACAAGTGCCAGGAACCCTGGGCGCCCCTTTTAGCCACTTTGAAGTTCATTCAGATGGTACAAAGCTCCACTGTGCTTTATTCCTTTGGGAAGAGGTGTGGGTGTGTCTAGCCCAATGAGCAGAAATGGGAGTAGCTACTGGAAATCCCTGCCTGGCCTGGGTACTACTTGCACAGGGCACACCCACAGTTTGGTCTTAGGAGGGTTACAAAGTTCTTAGACACCTACTAGGGAGATCCTGAGGAGTAATAAGATGGCCACTGCTCCATTTCCTTCCTTCTCAGACTCCCTAAGCCTGCCCTGGTCAGCCTTCTTTGTGTCAAACAATGAAAGATAGCCAAACTCCTGGCCCCTCCAATCTAGGCAGATGATCACATGAAAGGTTCTTTTCACTGGAGTTTTGTTCTGTTTAGCAGGGAGGTCATTAATGATATCAATTATGTAAAAGAAAAACCTCTGATGGGCCAGAAGTTGAAGCCCATATTAGCCATGTCATTAAGGACACCTGTGTTTCTTAAATAAGAATAGAACTTCTGCGACAAGAAAGTGACTGCATTCTCAGAAGGGTTTAGCTGATGAATTTATTTTCTTTCCCACCCTACCAGATCAGAATTTTAAGGACTAGGAAAGTGAAAGGGAATGGGCTCTCATACCAAGTGGAAGAAAAAGTCTACAGTCATACCATCACAAATGTGGGCAAGAAAGGAACAGAAGCCAATGAATCCAAACTCTTTTCCTATAGTAGAAGACAAGCAGGTCCCAGAGAGACAGTGACTTGCCCAAAGTTTACAAAGCACCGTCCTTGCAACTAGACAGTGATAGGGACCTGACCTATGATTTCATTGGTACAGGAGACTTCCAGTTGGCTGAAGAAGCTTCCTTTACCACTGCAAGTCATTCTCTGTAATTTAGAGTTTTAGAGTTTCTGAGTGGACTGAAAGGAGAAGTGACTTGCTTAAGGGTGTTATATTCAATATGTGTCAGGACTTGAACCCAGGTATTCCAAGCATCAAGGCTCTCTCTAGCCATATGATCTCTCCCTGAGATATATTGCCCCTATCTTACAGATGAGGAAACTCAAAATCAGAAAGGTTATATAGTATTTGAGCTAGAGATGTGAATAAAGGTTCAAATTTCATTACATATGAAATTGGGAAGTCCTTGTCTTCTGAACCCCTCAGAATGAAATTCTGTTGGACTAAGAAATCCAAATGATAAGAGGCAAGATCAGTGAGACTTTTCTTGTTTACCAGCTATTGCAGTTCACACTTTCATCCCATTCCCCTGGCAGAAAGAAAGGAAGACACTGGGGTTGATTAGGAGGAGCACACCAATTCTTTATTCCCAGCTCAGGTGGGGAGTAGATAGGAGTAGCAGGAGTAGAGGAGGAGTCCCCTCCTTTCATGATGAGCTCTCACCTCTTTCCAGCTGCAGTACAAAGAGGGGAGGAGTTAGTGACCCTTAGCCCCAAGCCATCTTCCCCCCCAAGAGATCCACCTTCCACAAAAAATACCTGCTAGTTTTAGCCACTTGGGCACCTTGCCAAGATTCCTCCTCACAGGCTGAGCAGTTCCTGCAACAGGCTGTGGGGGTTCTATTGCCACTTCAGTGGACTCCTCCTGTTCAGAAAGCTCAGGCTCAAGAGCTGGCAAAAGAGCTGGCGTTGCTGAGGCCCTAGACATACACCTGAGCAGGCAACCAAATAAAAGGAGTGTGGGTAGGTCTTAAGTTCAAGGGTTAAGTTCAACTTAAACAGTGTTTCCCTCCCCCTTAAACAGTACCTGCTTAGTTCCTGAACCCTCATCCCCCTCTCTCCAATTCCCAAGACTTACCTGGCCACCAGCACATCAGCAGAAGATGGAGAGATGGTGTTCTCCAGCAACTGAGGTTCCAAGTAGAAATCTGTGCAAAACCCCGAGTCCCACCCTCAGGTGGACTGAAGGAAGAGTGAGTCCCAGAGCTGTCCCCAGCCTTTAGCTCCGGACAACATTCTCCCATGGCTCCCCTAGTTGTCCTTAAGGACAGTGTGACCAATGTTGATATCCTATTCCCGTGGGGAACACAACCCCAAGGTGGGACATGTTGGAGCCATGGGGTCTGCCTGTCTCCTATGACCTAAATGAAGGGTGCACAGTAGCTCTCAGGTTCTACCAATATGTGCAGAAGCCCCCCTTTTAGGCCCCTTCAAGAAATTTTGTTCCCTCACCCTCCCTTTTTAGGATCTTTGCCAATGATCTTTGAAAAGCTCTGAGGCAAGACAGGGGTGGAAGGATTACAGTTGCTGGAGTTCTGTCTATTAATTAGCTGAGCACAGCCAAAGGGTTCTCACTCACCTACTGGTTCTTCAGACCCAAAGTGAACAAGGGCAGCAGGAAAGAGGTTAGCCTGCAGGAAGGGACAGAGGTATCAGAAAAACCAGGTGAGGTTATGGACTGGGAAAGCAGGAAGCCACAGGGTTCAGAACAGGGAAATAAATGGCCTTGAGGAGGATGGGAGGGAAGAAAAGAACTCTAGCAAAGCCACTGCAACTTTGACAACCCCCTTAGCTGCAGATCTGTGGTATTCCTTAGTGTTTGTCTTCTGTGCTATGGCTGAATCTCATCTACCTCTGCTTACTGCTTCAGCCTCAAACATGCCACTCTTAAATCCTAAAGGAAGAGGGTCTCATGTAGAGGGGTAGGACAAAGGAATCCTACTGTCCATTTCCCCAGTACGTAGTCTTCTGGGTTGTTCCTTTTATGCCAAATGTAATATGGAAAAAAAGGTACTTATAGGGAGTAAGTGTTGGAATTTTTTAATAGCCTCTTCCTTATGCCCAATTACTGAGGTGAGTAATTAATATTCTGAAGGAGATAACTAAGTACAGCATCTCCCAGCTCAAAGTCCTTTAGTTCAAAGCCCAGCCTTTAGCTCTTCATTTCCCCACTGCCGCCACTAAAACTTCCCCGTCAATCATGTTCTGGGCACACACATCAAAGCTGTGTGTGGGAATGGCCCCAAGGGGTCAGAGAAAATTCATGGCAAGGTCTATGAGTGAGTCCAGGAGACAGAGAAACAGAGCTAGGAGCTGTGGGGGGGAGGGGGAAAAAAGAGAGGAGAAAGGGGAAGAACTTTGAAGGGAGGGAGGAGAAGGGCAACTGAATAGGAAAAGGCAACCGAGTGTTGGGAGTGTTGAGATGAACTGCTACTGACAAAGAACAAACTGCAAATGACAGATTCCCATGGATAGCCACCAACCATAAGAGGGGCTATAACTGAAAGAGGAGTTAGCTACTTCCTCAATTCCTCTCCCACTGCCCGATGTTGTTCTCCCCAGAATCCAACTAATTCATCATTGTTCTCCCTTATTCTTCCACTCTCCTCAATGTTTTGACCTCTGACATTTCATTAGTGGATACTTGATTCTTTTGAATGATTTGTAGGAGGGTACAGTATCAGGGTAAGAACTAAAAAAGGAAAAAAATTCCTTCAAATTCATTCCAGTTACTAAGTTTCTAGGTCCCATCCAAGGTATCCCTGGGCCATGGGAATGGATGGCTTCTGAATAAAGTAGGGAAAGCCCCCATTTCCTTGGCCCTTTGCTTTCTTCAATTCCTGTGGATTCCTGTGGAATCCTGATCACATTCAAGTTTGGCAATTGGTTTCTAGGGTAATTAATGAATGAATGGTACCTAACACCTAGCCACACACATCAACTTGCATTCTACAAGTAGATAGCTATGCTGTCAATCTTCTGAGATTCTCACTATGGACTAATGCTAATCTCACTTGGACATTGAGCAAATAAGGATACCAATTAGGTTCTGCAATCCTCCTAATCTGCCAAACTAGGCCTGATAAAAGATGATCATGAGATCTGCAAAGAGGATGCAAGAGACTAAGGAAAGGATTACTATCTTGCATCCCTCAGATTTCCTCTTTGCACCTCTGAGAGTCAGACACCAGGTTTTGAAACACCATCATCTCTGCTAAATGAAGACATGATTTTCTACTCCCAGGCCCACGAGGGAGTACCGTAGTGACAGCACCCAGTACCCAAGGCCAAACATATAGACAAGTCATAAAGAAATGCAACCTCAGTCCTAGCAGCTAGAATCCTAGCCAGCTGTTAACTTGTCTAGGGTCAAAGACCTCACAACCTGGCACCACCTTAACTTTCCAGCCTTAAATCACAGCATGACTCTTCTCCTATTCTCCACTCTGGCCAAATTACATTATTTGACATACTGTACTATTCTCAGCTCCCTCTGTCCCCTTGCCCATGCTGTTCTCTCTCTGCAGGATTGGAATGACTCAAAGGACACTTCTTCTAGAAAGCTTCCCAGGCAATAACCACCCTTTACATAGTTTTCACATTCCACATAGCATTTGGTTTGAATTTCCTTTAAAATTCTGCATGGTGATTGATGTCTATTATTTGTGTCTATGCCATAGCCCTTCACGAGATAGCTGGCATCTCTAATATTATCTTTTCTATTCTCCCTAGTACTTAACAAACTTTAGTTACTTGCTTGACATTGTTTAAATATGAAGTTTTGCCTGGGATCCAGAAGCACTTGCCTGTGAGGGTAAAGCCTTCTCCAGTTTGCAGCAGAGCTGCCCTTTGGATCCCCAAAGTGAGAGTTTTCCTCTCTGATAAACAAAAGCCTCAATGTTTACAAAACAGAGATATCAGATTCCCAATACCGAAGGAGAGGAGCATTTCCTAGAGCTGAAGAAAGATCCATCTTCTGAGATATCGTGCCTTAACCTTTGTTGTAGCAAAGTTGGCTTCCTTAGCCTGAGAGAAGAGGGACAGGAATGACCAAGGAGGGTATGCTGCTATGGATTCAGTTTATGCCCATGACTAAGTAAATTGTAAGACATCTTGTGGACAAGAACTATGTCCTCTTCTTTTTCTATTTCCTAGCACAGGACTTTTTCTGTGCTAACTAAATCTTTATGAAGGATGAGCTAGCTTTGTCCAGAATTGCCTAGACTTGTGGCAGGGAGGGGTAACATGTTTTTCTGGGGATGAAAGGGGATGTTGAATCGGTAGAAAATAGTCCTCTAGATCCTGTCTAGATTGAGCTTTCAATGACTCCTGTATGCCCCACTAATCATTCTCAGTGAAATCACTTATTCTTCATCCTACTTATGCTATCGCTACTTAACTATAAGTTCTCAAAGAGACTACAACTGATCACTGAAATACATATATCCTGTTACATGCTGAGTACGTAAAAGGGCAAGCTAATAAAAACAAGTCTGGCTTTCTTTAATACTGCCCTAGGAGGGAGACCTAAGACTTCTTTTTCAGAAAAAAGCAAAATGGAGATGGTCCTGAAGTCAAGCCTGTATTGAAAAGGTAAAGATCCCTGACTTTGCCACTCTACCCCCAATCCTTAGTTGTCTGAGCCATAGACACCAAACAGCCTGCCCCAGCCTGCCCCAGCCTTCCTTCAAATTCCTGCTACAATTCTATCTCTTTCACTGATTCTTCCCTAGTCCTCACCCCTACATTATAATCACCCTTCCTCCTCCAAATTTCTCCTTCATAACCCCTTGCCATTTAAGCTCGGGGTAATATGCAGCTGCTGAGACAGAAAACATTCTTTCCATTTGAGACTGTGAGCAGCTTTAAAGTGCCAACAGTCCATTGGAGGAAAGGGGGGAGGGAACATTAAAAGATTAATAAGAAAATGAGAGCTTCAAAGAGCTACGCACATGGACACTGAAATTTAAGCTACCGCCCTGCTTACACAAAAAAGAGTAACGAGCCCTTTGAAAATTCAATTGCTGAAGATCCAGGATGAGAGAGCAGCCTGGGGTGCAGAGCTCAGGGGCAACTTGTCTGCCACTTTAGGAGGCCCAAAACATCTAAGACTTGTGAGCAAAAGAAGAAATCAGAGCGGTCAAAGAGTTTTTTGGAAACCTCAATGTCCAAAGTGTCACCTTGCCCACACCTTGCCTGTGGTTTTGCTTTGGTGTTTTGAGTTGTGAAAAGAAGGCCTTTCCTCTCTCTTGACTTTCAATACTGGCATAGGATAATGGGCTTTAGTTTAGAATCCAACTTTTTAGACTGTGGTTCAACCACATATGGGGTCTTATAACTGAATTGGGGGAGTGGGGTTTGCAAAATTATGATTTATTTATCAATAAATGTTTAATTTGTATATCTATATAACAGGAGTCACATAAAAATTTCTCAGGCAAAAGAAGGTCACTAGTGGAAAAGTTTAAAAAGCCCTGGTTTAGAACAAGAAATAAGGAAAATGAAGTGTAAAGAACCCAAGATTACATGGGTTGTAACAGGCAAAATTTAAACCCAGATCCTTGGGACGACAAAAATCCAGCATTCATAATCTACTAGCCAGTTATTCACTGCAGCAACCTTTACAAGTCTCCAGTATCATTAGCTCATTGTTCAAGAACCATTTTCATCTGGTAACCCTGTAGACTATCAGGGACATCAGAGGAAAGAAGAGGAGACAATACTCAGTCACCTGCTTTCCCTCCTTAGTCAATTACATAGCGATGAGTCTGGAAAGCCCTGTCTACTAATCCTTTGGAATTCAAAGGAGTGTTTTTCCTTTTAAGTTGTTATCAGAGCTTAATAGAATTCCAAGCTCTGGGAACAGGCAGGATTTCTCCCCATATATTCCCAGGATATCACCATCCTTTTTCTAGAATCTGGTTATCATTAAGGCAGCACTAGGCTGGGAATGGAAGCCCAAGGACCCAAATGGCAACTCAAGTGGGGGAAAATGGAAAAAGGTCAAAGACAAGATGAGGAAAGTACCAATCAGCCAGCTTCTGCCTGATACAGAGGCTCGAAGGGAGAAAGAAAAAATTCTGAACCCAGAATCTGTAATCTAGCTTATACTTGAAATTGTGACTATGATAGTTACTTAAGTCAATTAAGCCACAATTTTCTCATCTATAAAATGGGGAAGAAGGAAAATACCTACTTCAAGTTGTTTGTGAGAATCAAGTGAGAATGAGAATTCCACAAAATTTAAAGCACTTTATAAATGTCCGTTATTATTATTGCTAGGATATGGCAGCAGGCCAAGTGACTAATTGTTCTCATTCAATTTTTAAGAATATGGTCATGGTCATGGCCCTCTGGTCTGTTTTTTCCTATTAGTATTCTTCTTCTAATCTAGGAGGCCTAGCTCTTAAGAGATATAGTGCTATTCAGCACAGCAAAAAGGAAACCAAAGGAGATTCTTCTTTAGCAGTTTCCTCAAGGGCTAAGGACTAGAAGAAACAAGGTGTCCTAACTGGTAAGCCCCTGATGCATATTCAGAAGCAAGTGAGGGTACAAACACACACACACACACACACACCCCCTTCTTTGTAACAGACAGTGTTGATGGAAGATATTCCTATGCCAGTCACACTTCTCTCTATTCCCAGTTCTTTCAGAGGTGGTCTATCAATAAAGGTTATCTAGATAGGTTAACATATAAAACAGATATATCTGTTTCTAACTTTTGTATACCCTTCTCCAAGTTTAGGACATATTACAATATGACCCTTTATGAGCTTTCCTCTTAATACATGCAAGGTGGCAATTGAATAGTGGTGGATAAAGGTCACAAGCTTCCCTGCCATCACCAGAGCCCAGTCACTCCTCTCCTTTATCCAGGTTTCATTTTTCCCCCATCTATAAAATGGGAGAGAATAAGCCTACTTATCGTTTAATAAGATACTAAAAAGATTGTTTATCTTTCCCTTTCTCTAAACTTCTCTATTTCTGCTGAGGCTACAACCATTCTTCCAACTTTTTTAAGTGAACAGTTACTACTATGTCAACTTCAGCACTTATTTTCCCTTCCATCAGTCCTCCCCACCAATATTCAAAGCTAGTAAGCTGCCTATCTTAGCAATTCTATCTCTACAATCTCTTAAATTCATCCCTTTCTCTCCATACACTTGACTGAACACCCTAATTCAAGACAACACTGATAAACTGTACCTAGAATCCCAAAGATTTCACTGCCTCATGTCTCTTCCCAACTCCCATCCATCCACCAAACAGAAGCAAAACTGACACTCCTAAAAAGGTCTGAAAATGTCCTTGTCTTGTTGTTTCAGTGGCTCCCTATTACTTTTAGATAAAACACAAATTCTTCTGTTTGTCATTTAAAGCCTTCATAATTGGGCTCATGCCTATCTTTCCAGGTATTTCATTCTCTTGATTCTCATACACTACCAAATTGTCTTATTTGCTTTTCTCCGTACACATCATTCCATTTCCTATCTCTGGGCCTTTGCAGATGTTGGACTCCCCAGCCTCTCTCCTCAAGCTACCTCCCTCTTCTCCCCATCCTCTTCTCCAATACTTGGAGTGAATTCTTTCCTCATAGCTACCTCCTAGGATCCCTAACTTCCTGATCAACTGGGATCCACTGATTACACAAGGTCTTTCTCATTCCCTCATTTGTTACAGCAATACTCTCTGACTTTAATTAATAAGTATTTAATTGTAAATCTGTTGTATACTATACTCCTCTTGATAACATAAGCTGATTGAAGGTAAGTATGAATCTGTTTTTTATTTTTGTATCCCCATCACATAGCACAGTGCTTTGCAAACATGGACACTTAAATGCTAATTGAGTTGAACTGATTAAAAAACCCAAGTGAGAGAAAGCAATCAACCAACAAGAATGAATTGTTGATTTAATTAGAAAAGGGCTTCATGTAGAAAAGATGAAATTTGAACCAAATCTTGAAGAAATTGGATTCTCAAGAGGCAGAAAAGAGGAAGGAGAGTGTTCCAGACATTAGGGACATTCAGTGCTAAGGCTGAGAGATGGGATATGAATGTATCTTGTGTAAGAATCAGCACAGGAGGCCAATTTGTTTAAACTGTAGAGTGTGGGAAGAGGATGAGACAGTATAGAACATTGAGACCTCAATGATATTACAAAACATTAAGAAATAACATTAGGATAGCATTCTATTCTAATAAGTACTTGGTGTCCCTTGAATCAAAGACTGAATGAATGAGTCAATCAATCTATCTTGGGAAAAGGATCTTAATTCCCTAGACTAGATCACTAGAATATCTTGTTTACTGTAAACAATCGAATATTGGGAATGTGAGAATATCTTTTTGTTTATACAACAAAGAAAGGTATCCCTTTGTTTATTATGAAGAAGACTGAAAGAGAAAATAAGGGCATAATTTGGTTTAGGGATATTTTTTTCCAAAGGTGCAACAGCATTATTTAGTAAATCAAAAACCCCAAACTTAAACTTTATAACTTTGTTTTACTTTGGTGTGAAATTTCATTTATATTGTATTTCTAGATTTTCAAAGCATTTTACTAGCATATTTCACTTGATCCTTGTAATCTTCTGAGATGGGTACTAATATTCCTATTTTATAAATAAGAAAATTGAGATTGAGACAGTTTAGGATTTGAATTCACCACTACCTAAAGGTCTATAAAGCTTGGGTTGGAAGCGGCATGATTCTGCATAACAGGTGAACACTCCCCCTGCCTGAATCTCTCTCTGTGCAGAAATGTTTACATATTAATAAATTGTCTCTGATGGATTTTTTAAACCTAGGAGTATAGATTGTTTTGTTCTACAAGGAGTGATATATAGGAGCTGGAATAGCAGGTCAAAGTTAAGTTGTGAAAGGCCTTACAAGTCAAATAGAAGAGAAACGAAAATAGTAGAAAAATCCTCACAAAGGGCTCTGTAACTCACTCAGTCACCAAATGGGTCTACAATCCTCAGACAAACCAAGTCCCACCCCAAAAGCAGGACAGAATTTTTTTTTTTTACCACTTAGCAACCATTCACCATTCTACTAACCTCTCCCTTCCTTAACCAGCCCTCAGCTGGGACTCCTGCTTTTACTGCAAAGCTTTGGCTGTGATGCCTCCGTGGCTGCTCTGGCCTCACTCTGTAGCCTTAAAAACATCAGCTGTAATTTACAGATGAATTTTTTTAAATGTGGTATTTCATTTTGATACCACAAAGCTCTCCACACAAAACTCAAAACTACCTCCATGTCTCATGTTCCTCTTATCAGATCCCAATACATTTTCAAAGAATGCCTTTCCTTTAGGTCTAGGATACATTCACACAGCACTGTAAGGTTTACAAAACACTTTCCTTACAATCAGACAGGTGATGCAAATAATTCCAATTTTAAAAACAAGGAAAGTGAGGCTTAGAAAAGTATAATAGTATCAAAGAATCTAAGAGTTGAAAGGTTAAATTACTTTCCTAGATCATCCAGTTTATTAAGACAGAATTAATATTCTAGTGGTAAAGTTGGGTCTGAAACCTAAGGTTTATGATTTTTAATGCAGAGTAAACTGGGAAAGAGAGTAGGGGAGAAAGGGAAGAGAATAGAGGAGAGGATTATTCTTAAAAGTCCACTCTTATAGATAGACAAAAGGACATTAAGGACCTCTGGCAAATGAAATTATGTAAGAATGGAAGGTTAGGTGAAAGAGGAAAGGTTATATGTCCCCAGGATCCTTTACTTTGCTTGCTTTTGCCCCCTTGCTCAAGGTGCTCTGAATTTGAGTTTAAATCAAATAAAAGTTCCAACAAAACCCTACTGATTTGCAGAGGATGAAAAAACCATTGAGCAAGTTAAGGAGGAGACAGGAAAGTGTCTTAATTTCAGATGAGAATTATTACTGAAACAACAGACTGCTAAGCATAAAGGAGTAAGCAAATTCATGCACTTTGGGTCAGTGCCTGAAAAACCAAATCCCATGAATGGAATGGAGAATTTCATTTCTCTCAGCCAACACTTTGATTCAGTAGCTCTCCTGGATTCTTCTGAAGTGTTTCTTAACACCTGGAAATTATTATTCTTTCTCTCAGGGCACCAGAGAATCAATCAACAAGAATTTAGCTCTTATAATTTTTTGTTCTGAGAGCTAGAGATACAAATTAAATACCAAAAAATGCCTGATCACATTTTGATTCCAACAGGAGGATAACATGTATATGAACAGATTACGGTAGACTCATATAAAGTAGATGAAGGGCTACTTTAGAACAAGGTTCTTATTTAGGAGAGAGGGAGAAAGGGGTCCATGAAATCTTCTTGTTTTGTTTTGTTTCAATATTTGATAATTATTTCATTATAGTTCATTTCCTTTGTAATTTTATGTATTTTACTTTATGTATTTAAAAACATTATTATGAGAAGAGGTCCATAAGCTTCCCCACACTGTCAAAAAAAAAAAGCCACAATATGACAAAGATTAAGAGTTCCCACTTTAGAAAGAAAAGCACTAGCAGAGGGAGGGGCTCAGAAAAGGTCTCTTGCAGAAGGCAGCCTTTGGGCTGAATCTTGAAGAAACCCAGAAATCCTAAGAAGGGCAAGTAAGGAGGGAGAACATTCCAAGAATAAGGGTCAAATAGTATGGAGGCACCAAGATGGGAAATGTCATGTCCAAGAAATAGCAAGTAGATCACTATTGCTAGACCCTGGAGGATGCATGAAGGGCAGCCATGAACTATAATTTAGGAAATCTACTTTGGCATCTTCATGGAGAATGAAGGGGAGGGAAGGGGGAGAGAGACTTAGGCAAGGAGATCAATTAGAAAGCTGTTATAATGATGAGAGGAGATTGGGGTGTGTGAAGAGAGAAACATATGCAAGAGACATTGTGGAAGCAGAAATAAAGTAAAAAATACACATATAGATATGGATATAGATTCAAAGATGACAATAAAGCTGTCAATCTGGGAGATTGGGAGAATAGTGGTGTTCCCTATTGCCAGGAATTTGGGGACTGGAGTGGATGAAGGAGAAAAAATTATGCATTTTATTTGAGCATATTAAGTTTGAGATATCTGGGCAATATCAAATTTAAATATCCAACAGGTTATAAATGATATGGAAGTAGAGGGCAGGAGAGAGACTAAAGCTGGATATTTAGATCTGGGAATCATCAGCTTAGAGATGATAATTATGCTCATATATCTCCCAAGGATCTTCCACTGACAGCTACCTAACCTACTGCAACCAACCTTCCTCTAAGTCTTCTTACGTTTCATATTTCACAATGCAAGTAAGATCATCAAGTGAGATTGTATAAGAGAACAACAGAACCCAGAATTAAAAAGAAGAGAGACCCAATCAGTGTTGCAACATTGATAAAGATGGGAAAATTATTTTCTACCTGCTTCCTCCTTTACTACTTCCAGCAAAGTCTCCAAAGTTAAATCTCACATAGTTGGCAAACATACTCCCAAAGCCTTTCCAAACCACCCTAATGAATTAGAAAGGGGCAGTTAGATGGCATGGTAAATGGAGCATTCTCCCTGGAGTCAGGAGGACCTGAGTTCAAATGTGAACTCAGACACTTGACACTAGCTGTATGACTGTGGGCAAGTCACTTAACACCAACTGTCTTTAAAAAAAAAAAAAATCAGGGAAAGATGGAGATTTAAGAAGATAAGAGATACTCCTCTGGATGATATTAAAGGTCTCCCAGAACTAAGCAAGGAATTCTCTATACACTATCAGGTAAAAGTATTGTTATCTCTCAGGTTGCACATATCTGGATACACAAAAACTGATTTTAACACTCAGGATGATGTTTTTCTCACCTAGAAGGATCCTGGACTACCATCACCTAGCAGTGTCTATTCAGGGAATTCAAATTAATTTTGTAGATTTCATTCAGTTCAATGATCTGTGGAAAGTTCTGTAACATATTAAATTCCATTTGTTTAACTGAAAGTATATCAGCTACCATTTAATTTCAAACTAGCTGAATTAACCACAAATCATATTTAAACCATGTGCCACATTTTGCAAGAATCAATTTCCTTTAAAGTCACTGTGGGAGAGATAAATTTGAATTCCATAGTGGTTAAGCTGAAACAGAGCCCTTGCTTCATCCAGCATTTTACCTAAGCCAAACATAACTAGAAAAGTGCATATGAAGAGAAATAATTTCATATAACAAATTCCTAAGTACAACGAAAATGATTTTTTTAGGTTACCCATAGACCAAACTACTCTATTAGTAACAATAATAAGAAAGTTTGGAATCATTGAAGAAAGAACAGAATCCTCTG
Organism: Antechinus flavipes; assembly: GCF_016432865.1. NCBI lineage: Eukaryota > Metazoa > Chordata > Mammalia > Dasyuromorphia > Dasyuridae > Antechinus > Antechinus flavipes. Next base: position 163,873,134 of record NC_067401.1, read on the forward strand.
CTGACAAGATCTGTCTTGAACAGGTCTGGATGATGTGACTGACATAGATACTGTAGGAATTACAAGCTCAGGGAATGATAGTGACATTAAGGAAAGCTGGGAACTGTTTTTCTCAAGGATTTTCTCTTCCCCTCACACCTACATTGACAGTTAAATCCACTATTTTTTTTTGGAGCAAGGCCAGTTGGGTCTGGGGAGGCAACCACTGTTGTGCCAGATGTCAAATGATGCCCAGTCTCCCTTGTTAGGCCTGGGTGGCTGCTCCTAGCTCTCCAGGGATACCGGGTTTGTCCAAAGATTTCCAAGTGTGCTCAATCCCTAATCCAAGCTGGAAACACAATTTCTTTCTTTGGTTCTTTGTGGACAGCAAGTGTCTGAGGAAAACAGGCAAGGCAAATAGTAAGGAGGCTACTAGAACAGAGGAATGACTTGTGCAAATAAGTGTCTGGTCTCACAGATGACAGTCCACTTTTTATTCACTTGCTCCTGGGACAACTTCTCTTAAAGCTCTTTTGTTGTCTTCCAACAACCTCTCTTTGCTTTTTTAATTGTAAAATGAACCAGAATAATCATACATACACTCTGTGAAAACAGGAAACTCCCTAAAGGCATGTGAGAAAGGAGGCACAATTAATTAATGTTAAGAAAGTGCTTTGAGATCCATGGATGAAAGACTCCTGAGCTATATACAGTATCATTATTAGTACATTGGACTTCAAAGCCCAGATTCTTTAGGTTTTCATGAATTCCACCTGACCTGAAGAGATGTGAAAAAAGGAGAAAAAAAGTAAAGAAAAGCATGCATATATGTGCACACAGTGCACACAGAACACACACATACACACACACAAATGCATGCAAACAATGTACAATAGATTATACACATATGCCATTCAAAATCTAACTAGCCCAATTTATAGCCCTCAAGCAAGTGATGTCTGCCCCTAGACACCAGGAAGCCCAAAAAAAAAAAAAAAGGCGAAATCGCCAAGAAAACTTTGGAAATGAGGAATGGGCCTCTGTATCCTGTCTCCCTCTTTTCCCATAGATCTTGCTCAGGTATTCAGTTCTGCACACATAAAAAAGAGAGGGAGACAGAGACAGAGACTCTTCCACAGAAGAGTTAACTTCTATAGAAAACTAGAAAGATGGTATTTTCCATTAGCCCTCAGAAAGGTTTTGGAGGGTTGGGAGAAAAAATGTTAAGTAGGAATATGGAAGTATTAAGCAACCCAATTACATGAAAGAAAAGAAAGGCTTTGACCCAATACCTAGTCTTTAACCAAGAAGTCCAGATTCCTTTAATAAACCTCAAATATTACCTAGTCCAGCCTTCTATATGCTATTCTGTGAGTCTTAGACTCACTTGAAAAAAGTAAACCATAGGCTATAGAATTCCTAAAGATTACCAAGAAAAAGATATCTCAGAAACACCTTTATTGTCATTATAAAGGCAGATGATCTGGGTCAGGAAATTCTCACTGGGACTAACCTAAATTCCTCTTCTTCTAGTTTAGGATACCTTTTTGTTTCTTAGTATAAAATAATTACTGATTGCCAATACTATGCCCAGCACTGTACTAGGATTCTATGAAGACTAGAACTGGAAACAGAATTCTTCTTGAGAATAAGCAAAGTATACTTTCTCTATTAGTGTCTAGAAAGAAGACTCAGATCCTGACTTCCAGCTGAGTGACCCTGAAGTATTCCCATCATCCCAAATCTGCTACAATACTCTCTCTTTAGGAATACTACCTAAGTTACAGGCATAGAAGTGCTGGAATAGCCCAAGAAAAATCTCTATGACCTTTAATAGTGCTGCCAGGTGCAGGACACAGGAAGAAGGAAAAAAGGTTTATCAAGAACCCAAAGCAGATTTTAAAAGAAGAAACCAAAAGTCTCCGTAGTAAGCAAAGGCAAGAAAGCAAAATCTTAGCGATAGTGGGAGGCCAGAGATGCTTTCAAGAGCTAAACAGTTCTAAGCTGGAAACCAAAGGAGAAAGGAAGACTGGCTGAAGGATTAAGGAAGGGAGGGAGAGGCATACTGCACTTTTCTGAGAGTATTCCTCTATTATTCTGATTGTGGGAATAGTTTGGGCACAAGAAAGAAAAAAGAGCAAAGGTCCCACTACCTCTATTTAAAACCTAAACTGAGACAGACCACCACACCCTTCAATAGCTGTTCCCCTGCCCTTTACTCTAGCACAATCCATGATGAGATCACAGGACTGAAATTCAGAAGGTTGGGAGGGAACCATTCCTCTGTTTCAGTCCTCAGTTTCTCTTTGTAAAGAAAAAGTATCCTCAGGACAAAGAATGAATTAAAAGAAAATGCTGAACTCCATGGAGAAAGGCATCAAAGACCCATCAAGGATAACATCCATTTTGGATGTCAGGCGCCATGGGAGAGACTGCATGGCTAGAGAAGGCATGAGATGAGGGAGAACCTACAGAGATTAAGCCAGCTCTTTAGGTGTCTCAGGTTCCATAGGAAAGGCTAGAAGATAAAGAATGTGTATATGTGTGCATGTGTTTAGTTGGGGGACAAGGATTGCTACAAATCTCTTTGTCATACACTCACCATCCCCATTCCCCTTCACCCATAAAACCCAGTCCCTCTCCCCAGCAAATTCTAACATTCCAAATCTTACAACACAAATCCCTATAAGTTCTGACTTCCCCCAAGGCAAATGTCACTTTTCTGGAGTATGCAAGAGCATTCAGCAGTCTCCTCTCAATCAGGACCAGCCACTAGCAAGAAGGAGTGGGAGGGGAAGAAGGGGAGACCAGCCAACAACAACAAACTTGCCAAGGAAATGAAAGCCCCCTCAGCTTCCTTGCCTGCCACTCGCCAGGAGGAGAAAGACCTCCCTTTAGTCACTGCCAGCACTCTGATCTCTGGCAGGAAGGAACATACTCCCGGCAGAAGTGGTGCCAGGTCTGGCTGGCCCCATCTGCTGATTGGGGGCAAAGCTGACAGATGAAAGGAGATGGTTGCTGGTAGTAGGGAGTAAAGTGTCACCTGGAATCAGGCTTCTTCAGGTGGGATGGGGTGATGGAAGAGTAAGTTCAGTGTCCCATGGACTCCACAAGTCTGGGGCCTCCTAATTGGAAACATATGGGTCATGGGACCCAGAGCTCAAGTACAGGCTCTACAATGATGCATCTTCTAAATTAAATGTTTATCAACAAGCTAGCTGCCAAAATTGAGAAGTTAGGAGAGACATATGAAAGTTTCCTGGATATATATAGGGAAGCTCAACTTAAGAACACATAAGGAAGGAAAGAAATGTATTAAGACAAGATTTAAAAGAGAAGCAGAGCCCTCCCCCACTACAGATCTTGGGCTCCTTTTCTTGAGTTGTTTTTTCAATCATATCTTCCTCTTTGTGACCCCATTTGGGGTTTTCTTGGCAAAGATACTGGAATAGTTTTACATTTCCTTATCCAGCTCATTTTATGGATGAGAAACTGAGGTAAACAAGGTGCAGTAAATTGCTTACGGTCACAGAGAATCTGAGGCTAGATCTGAACTCACAAAGAGGATCTCCCTGACTCCAGGCCCAGAACTCTTACCTATTTGGCCACCTAGCTGTTCTAGACTAACCTCCCCTTCAATATTTACCCATCCCTTCCCTCTTCATTATAAGGTCATTTCCATTCATTCCCTTTCCATGAATTATCTTGTTTTGGGTTCTGATTCCTCAATTCTATCATTTTCCCCTTTATTTCCCACTCAGGGCAGTACCCTTTTCCCCATAATGGTCATGCTTCAAAACATAAAAGAAAAAGGGAGCCTTCCCATTCATAAATCATCCCCACTTCAGATTTGGGTACCTCCTGCTTCAAAGGCCCATGGAGCAATCATCTGTCATTTGAAAGGGGTTAATAGCTGTTATTAATTAAAATATCTGAATTGGCTTTGAAAAGGAAACCATTAAGGCAGCTATGCTGGGGAAATATATGAAGGAACTCTTGGAGAAGTATGGGGTAAGGAGGGGCAGGGAAGAAACTTTAGAAACATCCCTTTCTAGCTCAGGGTACCAGTTACCAGTAGGATTGGGATCCAACTGCTTCTTACCTTGACCCCATGGTTAAGGGGGAAAAGAAATGGAAATGGCAATATTAGTTAAGATTAACTTCTAAACATTTGTGACAAGGGGTGACTTTGGTATATATCCTGCATAGCCCTAATATCCCAGGGAGAAAGGCTGATGACAACACCTACTTCCTTCAAGTGGACCCTGGGGTACATGGAGGTATACAAGATAGGGCAGTGCCCTGTAAACCAGCTAAACTTAGCCAAGCAGGAGAAAATCCCAATACCAGGGTAAGGTGAGTCCCATGAAACAAGGGACAGAAAGTAAATATAAGCCCAAGTAAAAACCTAGGATCAGTCTTTCTGATTCTATTTGGGGACTCTATGCACATCAGTGGGTCCCAGCTCTTGGGACTGGACAACAGTTACAAACTCATCCCCTTTAGTGGGGCCCAGGCAGGAAGTGAAGGATTTTACAAAGCTCCATTCTAAACAACTTCAGAGTGGGCCTAATCCCTTCTTAATTCAATCTGCCTCTAAAAGGCTTTATTATATGCTTGGCAAACAAACTGCCATTAACTTTCTTTCCAAGTACTTGGAGCCTCATCCAGCAGCAGACCTTCTTAACCCAGCTGGGAGACTGTAGCCCAATGGGCAGACTCCTATGAAAAACCAGAAGCAGAGTCTGTACTCAGAAAGAACAGACAGAAAAGACATGAAATGGGACCTAGTACCACAGAGGAAAGTCGATCCAACTGGCTGTGACATTACCTGCTATATCTGATAACCGCCAAAGCATATATGGGACATTCCCCTAGCAGTCTTTTAATTGAGCTAGGATTCTATTTGGCACACTTTGGAACAACCCACTATAAACCAACACCCAGATTGGGGAACAGCCCCTAGTACCTGGAAGAGAGTCAGCGTGTTGTCACTCAGGATAGTTTTTGGAGGGGCAAGGACTGTGGAGAGAAAAAGTTGGTTAGATTAAGAGTAACCTCTGCCCTCACTCTTTCTAGCTCCCAAAACAAAAAAGCCAAGATATAGAGGTAAAACAGAATGGAGGAATTACTGATTGTGCCCAAACTGGTCCAAACCATCACTTGGCAGCAACCAATCTTCTGTATGGAGGAAAGAAGACAGATTCAGAGTAAGTCCCTTTCTTAGAAAGGACTCATACAAATTGTAGCCCCTATTCTCCCTTGGTAACTCCCCAAAACAACAGAAGATTTGGGAAAGGAAAACTGCTATGTAAGGCAACTTTCCTACTATTATTTCAGAAATAGAAAGGGATTTAAGGGAGAAGGAAGAAATTAAGAAAGAACTTACACAGGTAAAAGGACAATTCAGGATTTCCCAGGTGACTTCTCACAAAGTCTCGCAAATCTCCTACTGTAGAACAAGATGAAAAAGGAATTAAAAGGGAAAGATACATCAATATTTTAGCAGGACAATCATGACTTGCCTACAAAGAACCAGAAACAAATTTTAAGATCTGGGCTTCCTAACACTCTCCATTCTCCTTTAGGAGAAAAGTGGGAAGAAGCTGGTGAATCTGGCTTAAGAGACATTTTTTTCTGGATCCTCCATCAGCTTTACAATATCAGCTTGCAGAATTCAGAAATTAACTTTTTGAGAAGTCTATTAGTAATATTGTGTTGCAAAATAAGCAGGTCCAATCCCTTCTGGTCCAAGGTAACAATGAAATTTAATTTAATCCAAGCATCAACAATAAGAATTTGAACTCTTTTCATCTCACATAATCTAAGTATATTCTTCCTGGGAGTGCAGGGAAGCAGCATAGGAAGGCAGCTGTTAAGCAGCAGGGGCTCCCTTACTACCAAAATGTCAAGGACTTTATTTGGAGAGGCAGCAATGCTGGAGCTATGAGAAAATGCTAAATTATGTCTTCGCCAAAGTATACTCCTCTATCTTCTTTGCAAAGTATACCTTAATTCTGAGTTCTCTTTATCTGCTGTTTTATTTTTCCTCTCTTTCTGCTACCCTGAAGCAATCCTACTACCTCTAACTACATCCTGAATTTGCACTATTTAGTGCACAGATTTCCATCCTGTTCCTTGATTAAAATAAAAGTCCCGAATAAGGTTAAATCTCTCTGATGCAAGAGTACATAGCTAAGTAATAGGAAGGTAAAACTAGATAAGGATGCAGAAAAAAGCATTACTATACAATAACCTTAACTATCCTCAATAACACTCTGTTGGAATCCTTATGAAGTGCTAATTTAGCAAGGTATTTAGCAAATCCTCTAGCTCACTAATGTATTTAAGTACTCATTGGAGTTCACACATTTGGGAGATTTCAAAGTTTAGTGGGAGATTTCAAAGTTTAGTATGAGATATCCGAATTCACACCTCCCTTAATTCCTGCCTCCAGAAAGAGGTGTCAATCTTTGGTAGATCATATATAAAGACGCTCTTAGCTTCGGGTTGGAATTACTTTGGAACATAGTCAGGGGTTGGAGAGGAGCACTCAGGGAGGAAGCCCACAAGCCCTCTCTTGGAGGCAAGAGAGATTCATTCCATTTTCCACCCGGTTAGCTTAGAGGCCTATCTCTCTGCTTGGTTCCAAGAGCTCCCTTTGAATGTCTCCAAATCCAAAGGTTTGTCCTTCAGCCTCCAGCCTTTGTTGGAATCCTTTCGAAGTGCTAATTTAGCATGGTACTTAGCAAATCCTCTATTCACTCTGGGAGGAAACCCATAATCCCACTCTCTAGTATCCCACAATCCCACTCTTGGAGAAGGAGCATAAATAGAGCTTCAGGGAGCCAGTCATTTGACTTCTGAGTTACTTCGGAACATTGCCAGCTTAGAGGCCTATCTCTCTGCTTGGTTCCAAGAGCTCCCTCCAAATGTCTCCAAATCCAAAGGTTTGTCCTTCAGCCTCCAGCCAGCCAGGTGGAAAATGGAATGAATCTCTCTTGCCTCCGAGAGAGGGCTTGTGGGCTTCTTGCCAGAGTGCTCCTCTCCAACCCTTGGCAATGTTCTGAAGTAATTCCAACCCAAAGCTAAGAGCCTCTTTATATATGATCTCCTAAAAGGTTGACTCCTCCTTCTGGAGGCAGGGATTAAGGGAGGTGTGAATTTGGATACCTCATACTAAATCTTGAAATCTCCCAAATGTGTGAACTCCAATGAGTACTTAAATACATCAGTGAGCTAGAGGATTTGCTAAGTACCATGCTAAATTAGCACTTCTAAGGATTCCAACACACCCCCATTTTCTCCTTCTTTCATTTGATCTCTGGTAATGAGCTGACATACTTTCTTGCCAACACAAACCCTTAATCCCCCAATCTTTTTCAGAACATATTCTCAATATATCCCCTCTTTCACCTTCTCCTTTTTCTCCCTATTTTCTCTTTCCTCCTCCTGTCTGTCCTTCTATCTTCCCTGCTTTTCAAACACCCCTAAGTCTCTTCATAAGAAAAACCTTCAATAGACCCTACCATCCTCTTAAACTATTACATTCTTTTTTCCCTTTCTCAGTCAAAAGACTAGATAAAGTTGTCTACACTCTATGTATCTCTTTCACTTTCACTAACTTCTCAATCTTTTGCACTCTAGCTTCTAACTTCATCAGAAGTAAAGCTCCTCCCATCAATTACTAATGATCTCTTAATTGCTAAATCTAAATTTCTTTTCTTAATTCTCCTTTTTTCCAATGTATTTATTGCACCATCCTCTCCCTCCTCATTATAGTCTCTTCTCTGGGTTTTCATAATATTACTTTCTCCGATTTTCTTTCTATTTATTTACTCCTCAGTATGCCATTAGCAACTTATTCATATCATACTACTTAATCTCTAGGTGTTTCCCAAGAATCTAGGCTGGATTCTCTTTCTATATGCTATCTTCATCAACTCTCATGTTTTTATTATCTCACACTATTATTTTCTCAACTAACAAGGCACTCAGTCCATCCATGCCTCCAATATTACTCTTCTCATTGAGGTTAGACCTTGTGTACCTATTCCATCAGTTCTACTATCTAAGGTCTTTTCTCATCAAGGTTCTTGGACAAACCAACATTGTATGAGAAATTAAGACATGGGAAGGAGAAGTTTCATAAAATCTAAAAATACTATTAAAAAATTTTATAGCCTACCTGTTTCATTTGGGCGAAAGAAGCCTTGTAGGATGTATCGGTCAGGGAACAGAATTCTCAGTGCAATCTAGGCCAACAGAGACAGACCATCCCCCAAAATAGCAAACTCAGATTATCATGAGGAATAGTAGCAGCCAACTCCAGAAACCCCTGCCCAGTTATGTAGAAGAAAAATCTATTTGTTTAGTCTCTTAATATTCCTAAACTCTGTTTCTGAGGTTGACAAAAAAAAGGGGGGGGGGACCCTAAGGCAATATAGATAATAGAAACCACCATTTCCTGCCGCAGCTACTTCATCCCTCTATTGTTTGTTACATAGTATCATAAAATCACTCAACTAGGTCCTCACAGGATCTCCCCCATTCAAAGCTTAGTCCTGAAGAGGACTGGCTGAATTCTCCTAGGGCCCTACCTCCCATACCTTTGGATAGCGCTCTAGTTTTTCTTTCATCTGAGCTTCTCGCAAAGATCTGGTCACCAATGGTGCTTCTTCTAGGCGCTTCCTGAGGTAGAAGTAAAAGAGAGGGATATAGGAAGTAGAAAGCAGGAAAAGAGATTTCAAGTTTCATTCTTTCCACAAAGAACTCTCAAGTTAGAGCTATTTCTGGGGTTCATTTTATTTGTCCTGACCCCAGAAATCTTACTCCTTTCTACCCATAAATAAGTTCTAATTTTGTTCTGTAAGAAATGACCAGCAGGATGAATACAGAGAGGACTGGAGAGACTTACATGAACTGATGCTAAGTGAAATAAGCAGAACCAGGAGATCATTATACACTTCGACAATGATATTGTATGAGGATGTATTCTGATGGAAGTGGATTTCTTTGACAAAGAGACCTGAGTTTCAATTGATAAATGATGGACAGAAGCAGCTACACCCAAAGAAAGAACACTGGGAAACGAATGTGAACTATTTGCATTTTTGTTTTTCTTCCTGGGTTATTTTTACCTTCTGAATCCAATTCTCCCTATGCAAGAAGAGAACTGTTCTTTACCCTTTAGTTAGGCCCGGCTCCATTGGGCTTTCTTTAGGATTTGTATCTAGGATATACTGCAACATATCTAACATATATAGGACTGCTTGCCATCTAGGGGAGGGGGGTGGAGGGAGGGAAGGGAAAAATCGGAATAGAAGCGAGTGCAAGGGATAATGTTGTAAAAAAAAAAAAAAATCACCCTGGCATGGATTCTGTCAATATAAAGTTATTATAAAATAAAATAAAATAAAAAACACAAATGGTAAACTGAAAAAAAAAAGAAGTTCTAATTGTATATGGAAAATGCTAGCATGATCTATGAAGCATATCCAAGAAAAATTTGGGTTCTCCCTGAGTTCTGTCACATCCTTGTTCCCCAGGCAGACCCCAAGACATATTAATAGGTATCACCTATTAGGACATCTATCAAGTATCATTTAAAAAGGCATTAGATCCTACAGCTCAATGTTCTTTTTCAAAATACAGTTAGAAGAAAGGATACCTTTTCTGGAAGAGGGAGAGGCTTTACCTAGAAAAACATTCTTGTACATTTATCTTTTCCTCATCTACCTACAGTCTTTGGAAGTAGGACCTGAGGCTTTTTTGGGAACACAGGATAGATGTAAGAGAATATAAAAATTGGTGAATAAGGGAAAAGAAAACAGATGGCAGATGGAAAATCAAAGACTCACCTTTCACTTTTCAACTGAGCCAAACGTCTCCTCACATCATCTACAGTGATCTCAAAAAATTCATCAGGAAGCTCTGCTGGCCAGGCCTGGAACAGATCCTCCAGATCTGGGTGGCACACCACTGTCTCTCGCTCCACAGGCTATAGATTAAGAAGTATATACTTTAGCCATATTTTTGGAGAACTTATAGACAAGAATCTTCCAACTATTCATTTCAGTTTAGTAGTAAACCATGTTGCTAGAGAAATTGAATCCAAGTAAGCTAAGGAGGGAGAAAAATGGCACTTGGTACTACTATAAGCCATCCTTATGTTGATCATCTCTATGGGCAATTACTGTATAAAGAAAACTACATAGGAACTTATTTATATATAATAAGATTCCTCAGCCTAAAACTATAAATCACTATGTGTCTTACACCCACATGGGATGAACAGGAGGAGCTGCTCACTGCAACCAGGTCAAGTTTCTTAACTTGAGAGAAGATGATGAGAGGCTTCTCCAAAGGTAGATGAAGCCCAATCTTCTTTTTCAGACTAAGGAAATGGATATAATCTCCCTCCCTAACCCCTTCAGGTTCAGCAGGTACACCAAAGATGTAGGAAGCATTCAAGAAGAGTTATGTCATTCTTGTCACATCTCTTTCGGGTGGTCCTGAGCTCTCCTAATGACTAAAATAGGAAAGAATTTGCGAAATGTCTATTCATGGAAGAGATGGCCCTTTAAGTCTTTATTCTAATTTGTCCCTGGCTCTTGGCAACTGTGGCTGGGATGAACTGTCATCACTACTTCCTTCATAGGAAAGTACTATGAAGTGCTATTAGGAGGTAGGAAAAGTAGTACTGAATTTACACTCTGTGCACCAATCCTCAGCAACTGTCTACTTTGGCAAAGGACTACACAGAGTCCCAGAGACTACTTGTCACCACCTTTCAGAAATCTATGCCCCTAAAACAAGGTATTGGGTTGAATAATCTCAGGAAATATGCTGCCCCAGACCCATCCATGTTAGGGTCTCCATTCAGTGCAGGGAGGAGCAAGAGCCAAATTAGAGCTTTGGCAAAAACCAGAGCACTGCTGAACTGGCTGCTCCCTCAGATAGCCACCAGCCTGGCCCACCCTTCCCTCCCCTTCACCAGGCCCCCTCCCTTTGCCCACCCTGGGGACACAGGAAGGGAGAGAGTCACTCCTGACTGTCAGCAAAGACAACACAAATTACAAGGCACAGCCAGCTCCATTTGTGGTCCAACTGAGTAATTTCAGAAAGTTAAACCAGTGAGGTCGTGTGGGTGGGACACCTCCGTGGCTTTGAGAAAGCCCAGTGGAGCCGGGCCTAACTAAAGGGTAAAGGAGCTGATTGTAGCTTTCCTCAGACCCAGAGGAAGCTTACCATCTGCCAGTCTTTCCCCTAACAAAACAGACTCCTTTCTATTTGCCTGCTTTGGTTGCCAGAGGAGAAACAGGTGACCTGAGATGGAAAGCAAGTGAAAAGAAGGATAATGGGAAGAGGCTCATTTTTCTCAGGAGAAGTCTCAGACAGACTTGGATATCAGCTTATAGAGGGGCTTTGGCACTCCAGACTTTGTAGGCATAAAGAAAATGAACCTTTTCCTTGCTCTGTTCACTTCAGTTCTCAGGACCTCCTCCTCCTCACCCCCAGCCAGGGCTTTGTTTTGTGTTTTTAACTGCTTTGAAAAGAGAATCACCCATGTCTTGCTTGCTTATCTAACAATTTTAAAGGAAAAGGATTATTTGGGGTACCATGTTTTCCATAATCTTCTATAAGACTTTCTTCCCATGTAAACCCATATACTAGAAAATTCCCCTGCCCTCTTTTAGAAGTGATGCTCTCCATCCTACAGCTACCTAATACCCTTTAGTTTGCTTTTTTTTTCTGTCTTCCACTGCTGGAAATGGATTTCTTTCCTCACTTTATCTCTGTCCTCATCTTAATGCTGGCTGGTCTTAGGCAAGAGAAATTAAAGGATAATTTCCACTTCCCTGGGAATAACAGCTGAAGGTATGAAGCTTTGGAGAATGGACAGGTCTTATAATTACTATATACTCAGCACATTGCTTACCACTTTTTTAAGGGGTGCCTCAACTCCTGTACAGAGGAGCTAGGTGGCACCATCATAGATCACTAGGCTTGGAGTCAGGAAGACCTGAATTCAAATCTGACTTTAGACACTCACTGGCCATGTAACCCTGAAAAAGTCACTTCACCCTGTTTGCCTCAGTTTCCTCATCTGCAAAATGAAGCAGAGAAGGAAATGGCAAATCTTTCCAGTTTTTGTCAAGAAAATCCCAAACAGAGCCACAAAGAGTCAGATATGACTGATTTGACTGAACAACAGCACAGCCTCTGTCACCTTAGCAGATCTGGTTAACAAGAGCTGGCAAAGGCCCACACAAAGATGACTCTTAGGTTGCTAACCAAGGCCCCTGGGGTCTTTAAGACTAACCTTTCCAAAGCCACAGCTAACTTCCCAGCCATTGTGGGCAACCAGTGTTAGAGTTTTTCATAATGGAATGCTAGGCGCCAGGCTGCCCCCCATGGCCACAGAGCCCACATTCCTAAAAGACCAAGGGAGCCAGCTTCTGTTTCTGAGAGAGAGAAGAAAAGAGACATTGCTCCCCAACCCTGAGGCCTGCCTCTCTACCCACAGAGACAGCCCATGGGGAAAAGGCCTGAGAGGCTGGGCCCAGTTTAGGAACAGCAAGGGCAAAACTGGTACGTGGCAGGTTGGAATTCTGAACTCTTTTCAGGTCCTTTCCATATAGGAAGTCAAAAGGCCTGACTTAAGATCTATAAAATGCTTTGGATTTAAAGTGTGGCATAATGGAAAGAGTGCTTGTTTCACAATTGGGGAGAACTGGGTTCAAGTCTCACCCTGGCCATGGGCTGTCTAGAAGACCCTGAGTTACTCCTCCATAGGGCTCTAGGTTAACTTTCATAAACCACAAGCTGCAGAAAAGGTGCTGCTCAATATTGGAAAGGACATTCCTCACTGGAAGCTCCGTTTATTGATGACATCATAAATCAGGTCAAAAACAAAATATGCAAACAACTGAATAATGATTTTATTACTAGGGATATCTCTTCACTAGAGACACCACAGGTTTTGATGAAAAGATAAGTTCTATTTGGAAAGGAATGGAAATTATTTTTACAAATAATCAATTACATCCATCTGATTAAAACTCACCAACCAGCTGCTTGGATGTTAAAAATTAACACAGATTTGTGATCTCATCAACATGAATCCCTCCAATGGTAGAAACAGCAAAGCTATCCATGCATTCTTATTCCATGTGAACTTGTCCATATTGTCCTCCAGATGTTCTATTGAGGATTATTCTAACATGCTACATGTCATCCTTCCTCTAGATCTTTTTATATTTCATAGTACAATTATCTTTCTGTTTTGAGTATAATATAATTCAGTTTAACATACATTTATACAACACTGACTACTGATGTCACGCATTGCAATTTTGAGGGCAAGTGACGGGACTGAGACAGGAAAGATAATTTACTTGAAATACAGGAAAATTAGTAGGGCCACAATCTGCATGTTTCAATTGCTCTTAGGTTTCCTCAACTGCTAGAAAAGGTTATTTTGCATCCCTACTGAGGAAAAAATATTGAGTTTTGTTATTTTTTTTAAATCTGATTTGGGATCTCTGTTGAAGCTCAGAGAGGGCTCAGAAGCACACCAGAATCAAGAGGGGTAAAACTAAATGAGTAACTTTACTAAGGCTGCCAGAAAAAGCCAGATCACCTACTAGTCACAGGGCTGGCCATGGATGGTCTAATCATATCCTACAAGAAAGGGAAGCTCTGTGGCATTTCTGGTAGGAAACACCACTTTGACTCCAAATATGGGAATTAGAAGCCAAGAGACACATCACAAGTTAAGGAGCTTCAAGCATGAGCTCTTGGCTTTGGATACTCTCCCAGGAAACAAGATTTTTAGCAAAATGAGAGAAATAGCTTTTAAAAAAAACAGACTTGATATCACCAAAGAGAACAACTTTTGGAAGCACAAACTACAGGAGCTAGAAATCAAAGTAGGACTTAATAAGAATGCCAAGAATTGGGCTGGGTCTTTTTTCTAAATGCTGAGTAATAGGAACCTATGGCCCAGAGAATTCAGCAGGTAGGATCAAAAAAGCTACACCCTAACAAGGTCAGTTGCCCAAAGCTATGGGATACATCAGCTATATTTAATTTTATTTCAGATTTCAGATTTGGGTTCTGGACTTGTTTACTTCTGATTCTTTGCCTGGCAATCTGGTTCTGATTTTAAGTTCCTTTGCCCTTTGTTCTGTAGTCACTGCAATTTACTGTAACATCCATCCTAGGTAGATTTATGGAGAAGTCTTTAGAGCTAAGATGCTTAGATGTCATTTTTTAAAATTTGTAACTGGTAAATGATGATGGAAAAACTTCAATAGTTTGAGTTCACAAGATCATCAACTTAGGATGAGACCTTAGAGAACAAAAAGATATACCACTTCATTTTATAGGTGAGGAAACTGGGTCCAGAAGTAAGTAACGTGCACAAGGTCACAAAGTTCAGAAAAGTCAAAGATGAGATCAAATCCAGATCCCGTGATTCCAAATCTACATCTTTACCTTTAACTATATTGCTTTCACTATTATCAGAATGCACCCATATAAGTTGGAACAGATAACTATCTCAGGCAAGTTTTTTTTTTAATAGCTTTTTATTTACAAGTTATATGTATGAGTAATTTTACAGCGTTGACAATTGCCAAACCTTTTGTTCCAATTTTTCCCCTCCTTCCTCCTACCCCCTCCCCCAGATGACAGGATGACCTGTAGATGTTAAATATATTAAAGTATAAATTAGATACACAATAAGTATATATGACCAAACCGTTATTTTGCTGTACAAAAAGAATTGGACTCTGAAATATTGTACAATTAACCTGTGAAGGAAATCCAAAATGCAGGCAGGCAAAAATATAGGGATTGGGAATTCAATGTAATGGTTCTTAGTCATCTCCCAGAGTTCTTTTGCTGGGCGTAGCTGGTTCAGTTCATTACTGCTCCATTGGAACTGATTTGGTTCATGTCATTGCTGAGGATGCCCAGGTCCATCAGAATACATCCTCATAAAGTATTGTTGTGGAAGTATATAATGATCTCCTGGTCCTGCTCATTTCACTCAGCATCAGTTCATGTAAATCTCTCCAGGCCTTTCTGAAATCATCCTGTTGGTCATTTCTTACTGAACAATAATATTCCATAATATTGATATACCCACAATTTATTCAGCCATTCTCCAATTGATGGGCATCTACTCAGTTTCCAGTTTCTGGCCACGACAAAGAAGGCTGTCAGGCAAGTTTGTAATAAGAAATGCCAGCATCAATAGCAAATTCAACTGAAGTAGGGGTGTCTAAACTAAGTTTAACTTATTTATTGGTCTTATGCTTTCTGTCTTTGTTCTCTCTCACTCCTGTATATTTGGAAGGCTGAAGAAGTAAAAAATCAAAATGTTCACGGGAACTGAATTTACCAGGGAGGTTGGAAAAGATGAGCAAGTACAAATGGCAGGATTACTGAACTTTAAGGGAGATGTAGTTGCTGAGTGATAGTGGCACACTCTAAAAGCGGCAGTAAAATTCAAAAATTACATCAGATAAGAAAAAAAGTCAGTTTCATAATATCAAGAATTGTAGTATTTTTAGAAAAAAAAAGTGTGAAAAGAAATTCAGAATAAAAACCAACAGTGGGGTGGTGGGTGGTCCAAAGGGCACTCTAGAAGGGAAGAGCAGAGGAAGAGGAGGGAGGTCAAGAAAGAGAAGACAGTAGCTGGCATATGTAGCTTGTTAATCTTTTACTGATCACAGATACCTTATACAGCAGTTTTTGGGACCACATAGCACATGGGATGTAGTCCATTCTTATGGAATGGAGTTGATGGCATCCTAGGAGTAGAAGGACCAAGAAGAAAGTAGTATGGGGGAGGTGAAATTTTCATTTCAAAACTATAATGTTATGTATTTTATTTGGAAGAAGGAGGATATTCTAGCTGACTTGCTAATTTTGAGTCTTTGAATGGACAGGAGAGAGTTTTTCCCCAGTCCTTATGAAAGGAGGCAGTCTTTCTACAAAGACCTCCAAGAGGGCAAAGAGTTTGTATTTTTCCTTGATGATCCTCTAAGGAGGAGGAGAAGTTTTGATGGATGAGCCAGGGAATAGTGAATGCCAACAGTATTTGGCACCTCAGTATTAACTTCCCAGGAAGTGGCTTATGAAGTCTTTAGTCACTTCATTATAGCTGATCTGGATACACAATAAAGAGCTACTGATTGTTCCAGAAGAGCTATCATCTGTGTTATGCCCTTGATATTCCTGCTCCTATTTTGGCTCATCTGCTTGCTATCATCAGCTATTAGGAGAACCACTGTGAAATGTGTAAAGATAGATTGTCACATAGATGAGATCACTGAGATTCATGATTTCATTATTCCAAAAAGGGGACAAAAAGTCTTAGATTTCTGGCTTTTCTTCTTCCCCACTTTACTATTAATACTAGAGAGTTCAGTAAAAGTCCAATAAGCATTATTTTGAGGTGTTCTAATGGAATAGTTCATTACAGTTTCATCTCACAAAATGGGAAGCAATAGAAGATACTGAAGCATCAAAAAAGAAACACAAAAGTTCTGGGATCAGCATGTAACTGTAAGAGAAAGCAAAGAGAAAACAAAAATGCCAATCCAATACTGGCATACATGGAAGGGAAAGAGGAATATTTTTTGATTAAGGGCTATGGAAAAGGGAGACCCTGAGAAAGGAGGGATATCACCATTTTTTCCAAACCTTTCCCTTTTTGCCATTAATACATTTTAAAAATGAGATTTGCACTTCTTCTAAAACTCCCAATGTTGGTTATCTTTTTCTCAACTTAAAAATAAATTTTAAAAAAAATAGAAAGAAAATCATTTAAAAAAAAAAAAGAAAAGAAACAAGGAATGAAATGAGAGAGACAGGCAGAAGTCAAGCAAGATCTGTGACAGAGCCTGATTCATCTTCCTCACATTTCAGTGCAATTAATTCAAACCCATTTGGTCTCTGCTTGGTTGACTTATGAGAGAGTGACTCCGCAAAATGAACTCCCTGTGCTGGAGAAGCAGCAGAACAAGGGAAATGAGAGAAAGGAAAAGGAGAGGCTAGGACAGGCCTTGGGACAATATAGCTTTTAAGAATAAAGGAATTGCTGGCTGTTCCCAACCACCAGGTAGGAATGTCCTGGGGTAAAGGGGCAGATGAAGAAGATAAATTCAATCTTTCCCAGGTGGGCACAAGTCTGCACTAGTTCAGGTCCACCCCTACCAAAAGATCAGGGGAACACTGTTCCTATTATATCACTGTGACACTGGCTTGGGAACCCCCGCTGCTGTTAGGGTGTCTCTCATCCCTCAACAAATGTGGCAAAACACCCGACCTTTTCAAAGGACTGCATAAAGTACCATTGTTCATCACAGACAACGAAGAACAACACTTATTTTGTTTCATATCACCATCTCTCGAGGAAACAGGAGAAAGCTGCTCAATACGGAACTGAAGGCATTTCTTGCCTCCACTCCCCAATTCTGTCACAATGTGGATAGGACTTACATGGGCTTTCATAAGTCTCTGCTTTATTCTTTAACACTTGAGAAACACAAGTTTTTCTGCGACTTAGATCCTTCATCTGGGTGTAATCTGTAGAGTGCAGATTATTAACGTCCAATGGCTTTTCAGGACTCCTGTCCACTGCTGGTGGAGCTTGTTCAATAGGCACTAGTTTTTCTCACTCATTTGGCACTATGGATCTGCTCACAAGCTCATACAAGCTTCATTAGAGCCAGGCACAAGGCCACTTTTTTCTTTCAGAGGAATTAACTTTAGAACAAGTTGCTGGGTTCCATTGATTACCTTCACATCTATCAACTGGACTAAACAGTTATTGGGGACTTTCAGTTCGGCTGGGGCCACCACAGTCAGCAGCATGCCTGGCTTCACGGTTTCTTTGGCTGGTGACAATAACTCGACTTCTATGTTTTCATTCTCAAAAAAGTTAACTTTGCTTGGTTCTGGAAGCTGCACTCCTTAGACTTTTTAAAGGGAATAGTATCATCACAGTCTGCTCTGTCCTGATTTCCATGGCGAACAAAACATAAAGACAAATCTGGTGGCTCATTAAGAAAAGAACTTGACTTAGGAACTTCACTGAAAACCTCAGAGTTCTGTTTGGAAAAACTGATTCTCTTTGACTGGGATTCCAGAGTCTGTTTAAAAGGTCACTTCTCTCCACTGGTCTCATGAACTCTTCGTGTGTGTTTAACTATGTAATCATTTCTGACGGCACCATAATCACAATACTCACACTGATACAGAAATGTCCCTGTGTGTTTCACCAAATGCCTCTGGAATTCTCCTTTTGTGTAGGAGACATAGCTGCAGTGTGAACAAAAGAATCTTACATCTCCATGCTGGAGTGTGTGCTTTTTATATTGCAAAGAGACCTTGGTAGAAAACCAGCACTTATCACAGTAATATTTGCCTGGATGAAAGTTTTTTACTTTAAATTGGTTAGTAATAGTCCTTGAAGTAGCATTATCTTTATTTCCTGAATCAATGGCATTTGGTATATCATTCAAGGAAGGGAAGGGAGGAGATATACTTAAGTTGCACTTGACACAAGCAAAGAACATCTGGTCCTTTTTCAGCTCCTCGAGTGGGATTTTTTGAACAATTCTACACCTCATACAAGTAACAATAGACATCCCGTCATCATCTTCTGCCCTTCTCTCTTGATACCCATGGAGATGAGCTTCATGCCCATTGGGCTGATTCACGTGTTCACTGTCAAGTTGTTTGGGGGATGTAGTCAAAGAGTTATTTCTATCATTCACCTGATTTGTATACAACTGTGGTATTATTTCCTTCATTTTCTTAATCTGCATTTCTAAAAACAATTGTGTGTTGAGTTCCAGGCCTTCAGTCAATGATATCCCTGGTATGCAATCCTCGGCATGTTCCATTCCTGGCATAGAAGCAATTGCCTCCACAACCAGGCTTAATGTTCTTTGTTGATCAGGGAAGCTTCAAGACTTTGAAAAATGCAAGGGCCTTCAATTTTCTGAAGATTTCAATCAATTGCCGGCGGGCCAGACGGCCCCAGCGTCCGGCGTGCTCACTCCAAGCCGACAGCTCCCAGGCCCCAGGGTGCTGCATCCACTCCTGGCAGCTGCCGCCACTGCCGCAGATCATGGAGGCGCGAATTTAGGGTTAGGGTTAGCTGCAAGAGCTCTTGGAACCAAGCAGAGAGATAGGCCTCTAAGCTAACCGGGCTATATTGGAGACAATAAAAGATCTGAACTTTTATCACCTGGCTGCGTTTGGGGTAATTATTGATCTGAACCGATACTAAGGCTGCCTCCAGAAAACCTCCCTGAGAAACCTGCTCTCACCCAGAGAGAACCATCATATATTTTAAAGAAGAAAAAGAATATCACATTTTGGCACCCTGAACATGGTACGATTCAGATCCAGATCCAGTGGAAAAGCCTCTGATCCTGATCCAGTGGAAAAGTCTCTTCAACCCAGAAATTAGGGTGAGTATAACAAAGAAATTTTGTTAAAAAAAGTTAAAGTAGAATTTCAGCTAAGATGGGACAGATGTTTAGAAAACAGCCTTCTGTTTCTGTACAAGGAAAATGTTTAGAGAGCATTGTCAAAATTACGGAAAGCCAAGGTTTGATTATAATTTTGCAGCAGATCATTGAACTTTTACAAACTGTAAAACACATATGTCCTTGTTTCTCTGTGGAAAAGGAATTGGATCTAAATGAGTGCAAATTGATAGGAGAGGATCTTTTGTCAATTCTATAATAAAAATGGACTTAACTCAATTTCCAAAGACATACTTAATACATATAATTTAATACAACTGGCTATAAAATTATTTAAGTGTTAGAATGAAGAAAAAGAAGAAACAGCAGTAAGGAGAAGTGCCAACTAAACTAGGTGATAAGAATGGAGTTAAGTACAATTCTGAGTATGATACTTCACAGCAGGAGGAATTAGCTCATTCCACATCTCATGACTCTCCCTCCTCAATTAACCCTTCATGGGTGGAGGAAGAAGGATGAGGGGGAGAGGCAGAAACACAATCAGCATCTCCTGTGAAGCAGAATATGACAAGATTAGAAGAGGCTAATTAATTAAGGCAAAAAATGAAGGAGAAGATATATCTGATTTTATAAATGCCTATCCTGTGATTGAAAAGCTTGATTCTTCAGGTCAGAAGGAGAGAAAATACACTTCTTTTAATTTGGAAAAAATTAGAGATTTGAAAAAGAGTTGCATTCTTTATGGGGCTACATCCTCTTATGTGAAGATGTTACTAGATAATTTGTCTTATGAAATCTTAACCCCGAATGAGTGGAA
The DNA here is from genome assembly GCF_016432865.1 of Antechinus flavipes. Taxonomy (NCBI): domain Eukaryota; kingdom Metazoa; phylum Chordata; class Mammalia; order Dasyuromorphia; family Dasyuridae; genus Antechinus; species Antechinus flavipes. The sequence goes on from NC_067401.1 coordinate 163,893,447, forward strand.
ATCCATAGCTAGAACATGTCTAGAACCGGGACAAAATTTATTGTGGCTTTTGGAGTATCATGAATTATGTAGGATTCAAGCCCAATGCAACAGGCAAACAGGAGCTATTGTACAAGTTGCTTTTGACCAACTAACTGGTCAAGGTCAGTATGCAGAGAGTTCAGAACAGATTTATTATCCCATAACAGTGTATGAGCAAATTTCTAAGGCTGCAATAAAAGCTTGGAATTCTCTCCCTGGACAGAAAGATGGAAATAAAACTTTTACAAAAATAGAGCAAGGTCCCAATGAACCTTTTGCAGATTTTGTGGGACGTTTGCAAACAGCTGTAATAAGAACCATTGGAGATAATGCTGCCACAGAAATAATGACTAGACATTTGGCTAAGGAAAATGCCAATGAGGTTTGCAAAAGAATTATATGGGGGCTAGACAAAGATGCTCCTTTAGAGGAGATCATAAGGCGCTGTGCCACAGTGGGCATAAATACTTATTATACCCAAACTATGATGAACATGGAAGACAGGGTCCCTCTTGGCAAGGGACTTCTAGAGAAACTCATCAATGTTTTCAGTGTGGAAAAGTTGGAAATTTGAGAGCTCATTGTAGATATGGAGATAGAATGAGAAGACAGGGTGAGAGAAAATCCAAAATCCCATGTCCAAAATGCAACTGAGGCTTTTCATTGGGCCTCTGAATGTAGACTGACCCAGAGAAATGAGAAGCAGGGCCCAGCTACACGGTATCAATCAAAGGACAGGTGGGGCATAATAGCAACTGAGGTTACACCCAGAGAGACTTTAGAAATTCAAGACTCTGATGTCATCAACCAACAGAAAAGCAATGAATCTGTGAGGCCTACAGCAGTGACTGGTAAGTATCCCATGGATATTCTATCTGACTGGGAAGTACCCCATGGATATTCCCCATGGATATTCTTTCTCCCTCATCAATCACTTCTATTCCTTTCTTCCTTCCCTCTCCAAATACAGAATCTAAGGAGCAGCTTAGACCTGAACTGGTAAAAACCCTAAATCTAAACCCCACTCAACCTTTGGGAGCATCCCCACCCTCCTATTTGATTCCTAGGGGATCCCACAATAATCCCCACCTACAATTCATTTGTCGATCTTGACCTGAGGCATAATTACCATCCATTACTGATTAGTTCCGCAAATCATTTGGAGATGGCTCTCTAGCCCCGGGCCATAGAAGGCTAAATAAAAATCAAGGCTTGTATACCTAAACCTTTGCTAATTCCTAATCAGGAACTAGTCCATTGAGGGAATTTCTCAGTGTAATAAACCCATTTTGCCAAAAACTTCGCTTGTAGATTGGGATTGCAAATTCTTTCACAAAATCTGCCACACCAGCCTCCCCCATCGCTATTGGGGTATTTCTCATCCCTCAACACTTTGATATCTCTAGCTATTGCTGAAACTGAAGAGGTTAGTTGGTTGCATCCAAGTGCCAGCAATTAGTCCAACCAAAAAGTCAACTAATTGGTTTATCTTATATCCCTTTTCCATTCTCAGAATCATTTCATTAAGGGATAATCTCTCTCTCTCTCTCTCTCTCTCTCTCTCTCTCTAATAACTTTTTATTGATAGAACCCATGCCAGGGCAATTTTTTACAGCATTATCCCTTGCATTCACTTCTGTTCCGATTTTTCCTCTCCCTCCCTCCACCCACTCCCCCAGATGGCAAGCAGTCCTTTACATGTTGAATAGGTTATAGTATATCCTAGATGGGGATAATCTCTGATAAAGTACTGGACTCCAAAGAAAAGATTTACCAGAGGGCAGACAATCAATAAAAATTTATTAAACACCACCAGGAACCGTGCTAACAGCTGAGAATACAAAAAGAAATAAAAGTGCCTGCCCTCAAGGAGCCTGAAATTCAATTGGAAACAACAAGCAAACAAATATGTAAAATAAGCATAAGTAAGAAATAGATTAAAGCGGGAGCAATACTAGATTTGAAAAAGGAATTCCTGTAAAAAGTGAGATTTTAGTTGGGATTCAAAAGAAGCCAGGAAATGTGGAGATGAGGAGGGAAAGCATTCCAGGCATAAATGACACTAAAGAAAATACAGGGAAAAAGGAGAAAGGGATAGAGGTGGAAGCTAAGATGGCAGAGTAAAGAAAGCATTTTTGCCAGTGCTGTCTCAACACAGCGCTCTAAACAACTTTAAAAAGCACATTCAAACTGATTCTGAGAAAGAAAGCAAAAACAAAACAACAAAAACAAAAACGACAGTCATAGTTTTTATTTGAGGAGCGCTTAGGAAGATAGAAGAGTGCTGTAGACAATGGGGGCTGCCTAGAAGCATGGCACAGTAGTAGTAACACTGACGATGGGTCTAGGCAATGGCAGAGATGATAAAGATCAGAACACTTGATCAGAAAGGAATTCCAGGCTCAGGATCAGGTGCCATTTGATAGTTTCATTACACTGTCCAATGAGGAAAGGGGTGGCTGTAGTCACTAGGGAACAGGTATCATACCTGGATAAGAATCAAGAGGGTAGTGACCAAACCTTTTCCTAGATGACACCAACTTCAAAGTACTGAAAACTTGTATGTCCCCATGATGAGGTTTGAATGCCCTCAATTGCTGGTGGTGATGAGGTTAGTGGCAATGAGAAAATTGTTAAAAATCCCCTTTAATCGCCGCAGGTTTAAAGTGAAAGAATTCACTTATTCCCGAATTACTAATTGCAAAATGAAAGTTTATTGTTGGATAGAAACCAGTTTTGCCAAGGGACTTACTTCTATAGTGGCAAGGACCTATTAAGGAAATGGAGTTTTAGGTTGAGAGCCGGCAGAGTCCTAGCAGCTGATAAAGCTATTGTAGGCCTTCTTCAAGGAGCTGAACTGAAGGAAACTGTTATATTGAGTGTCTTGGTGGGGGCTGGGACAGCCCAAGCTGATCAGACCAGGAATCCTCAATTGAATGAGAATTTAAAATTTCTATAGAAGTTGATTTGCCCCTGAATAGTATTGCTTCCTTTATCGTGGGAGGATGAGCCTTATCTCTAGAATTCTTATAGCCTGGGAGATCCTGATCTTTGAGATCAGAAAAGGGGACACAATCTCAGAGTGACAATCTTAAAGGGAACACAACTTCAGTAAAGGGAATAGTTTCCCTTCCTCTTCACTGAGACCTAGATATGAAAGCAGCAGGACTTAGGTCCTGTCAGAAAGATCAGGCTAGATATTCCCCCTAACCCCAGGGTGAACACTGACCAACTCTTAATATAAATTCCAAAATAAAGAAATAAGCTGGAAAAATGACTGAACAACAAAAAATGAAAGTGACTTTAAAAAGCTACTATGGTAACAGAGAATTTTAAGTCAAATTTAGATGAAGACAATGACTTGAAAACATCTACAAGCAAAGCCTCAAAGAAAAATACAGACTAGACACAAGTAAACCAAGAATTCTTAGAACTACAAAAACCTTTAAAAGAGTACACAAATATTTTTAATATCAAATAAAAGTAACAGAGGAAAAATGGAGGGAATGAGAGCAATGCAAAAAAATTATGAAAAGAGAATCAATAGCTTAGTAAAAAAGGTACAAAAAATACTAAAGAAAAAATTAACTCATTAAAAATCAGAATTGGCCAAATGGCAAAAGAGTTATGAAACTATAGTAAAGAAATTAACTCATTAAAAGGCCAAATTGGTCAAGTGAAAGCTAATGAATCCACGAGTCATCAAGAAACAGTAAAACCAAGTCAAAAGATTTTGGGGGGGGAGAGGGGAGGAAATTAAAAGGAAATATGAAATACGTCAAAGAAAAACAAGTGACTTGGAAAATAGGTCAAGGAGAGAATTTAAGAATTACTATTTGAAATCTATGATTAAAAAAAGAACACAGACATCATATTTCAAGAAATTATAGTGGAAAATTGTCCAGGTACTTTAGAAACTGAGGATAAAGGGATATTTACTACCAGGAGGAACTGATGTAAATTGTATTCCCTTTGACCTTTTTTTTTTTTTTTTTTTGGGGGGGGAGCGGGGGGAAGCTGAGGCTTTTCTCCCTTTTTGAGGGAAGTTCCTGAGTCTCAAACTTTCCTCTGAAAGAGGCCTTCCCTTCTGGACAGTTAAATAGTCTCATTAAGTTGGAGTTTGTGGGCTTTGGCGAACCCTCTATTAAGTTGGAGATTAGTCCATTGCCATGCCCAGTACCTCAAACTCCAGAGATAAGTAATCTCTTTTCAATTAGAGATCTAGGCCCAAGGCATTGTCAACATTGACTCCCATCTTTGAGGCTCCATCTTTGACCATTCTCTTGAATCTCCTGCCTTCTTCACTCCTCCACTAAGACCAAGGCTAGTCCCAAGATCCTCCAGAGAGCTAGTCCAAACAGTATTATTTTGACACCCAAATTTGGGGGCTCTAGAAAGCACACTACATTTTGGCTCCAGAACAGGGACCTCCAGAAGGACACAACATTTTGATGCCCAATGTGAGGCACTAGAAAGCAGTACATTGTATTACTTAACTCTCAGTTAATTTTGAATTGGATTGAAGACTTAGCTGGCTAATAAAAGACAACTCTGCACCCTGAATCTTTGTAAATGTTTTAGACAGGACTTTGCCTACTAAGAAGTCTGTCTTCCTAGCAAGTTGGCTTCTCAGTGCCAATAAATCCCTTTTTGCTACAAAGATTTCAGGTTTGTGAATTCTTTACCATAGGATCTGCACCTCTGACCAGATTCTCATACCTCATTACAAATATCACTGACCTCATCAGAGCCAAGATGATGGAATAAGAAGGAATAACCTGAGCTCTTTCCTAAATCTCTCCAAATAACCTTTAAAAATGACTCTAAACCAATTTTAGGAAGTCAGAACTCACAAAAAGGTGGAGTAAAAGAATTTTCCAACCCAGAACATTGGCAGGAAAGGTCTGTCATACCAGAATGAGAATGGAACATAATCAGATCACCAGATCAGCACAGTTCTGGCCCCAGCAATCCAGGAACAGATCTTAGAAAGACTGAATCAGTGATGGTTTCCAAACCTCTTCGCCCACAGAAGGCAAAGACAACTTAGGTCAGCAAAAAAGCTTTGTCACATTTCCATGACAATAGAACACAGTTCAGTGCAGGCTGCACCAGCACAACCCCAGCAAACCAGGAGCAGATCTAATCAGCAGCAGCAGCAGAAGCAGTGGCTTCCAGAGCTTCCAGCTCATAGATGGTAAGGAGGGATCTAACAACTGGTCAGAAGGAAATTATATGGATCTCTACTAGCACTGAAGCAGGACTCTATTGCTTTGCTCATACCTGAAGATCCAGGCTGCAGTCCCGGGTGGCAATCCGAGGGCAAGGAAGAGCACTAGCACACCAGAGCTTGTAGCTATACACTGGAGTGGTGACCTGTCTTATAATTCCAAAGCAGAAAAGTGCGTTTTCTTTGGTCACAGACCAGAGCACAAGCCAGGAGAATAGTAAACACTTCTCCCTACATCATACTACTTTGAAAGAACTGAAAACATACAGGTCCCTAAAAGTTTCTTTAAAAACAGATGCACAAAACCCCTGAAGCTTAGGATAGTGCATCCTCCATTCTAAAAGCAGAGCCCTACATTAACAAAGAGTTAAAAACCCAATAATAGCCTGGGGAAATGAGCAAATAACAGAAAAAGATTCTGACCAGAGAAAGTTACTACAGTGACAAGGTAAATCAAAACACACACTCAGAAGGTACCAAAGTCAAAGGTCCTACATCCAAAGCCTCCAAGAAAAATGTGAATTATTCTCAGGCCATGAAAAAACTCAAAAAGGATTCTGAAAAACAATTTAGAGAGGCAGAGGAAAAATGGGAAAGGGAAATGAGAGTAATCTAGAAAAAAGCTTTTACTATGGAGGGAAAGAGGGAGAGGAAAAGGGAGTGAATGAAACTCTCATTAAAATTGGCTTAAAGAAGGAATAACAATACAGAATTATATCTTATATAATATATAATAGGTACTTAATAGATACAGAAATCTATCTTATGCTATAGAATAATAGGAAGAGAAGGAGATAAAGGAAGAGTGACAGAAAGGGGCGTAAATTAGGTGAGGGGGTAGTCAGAAACAAAACACTTTTGAGGAGGGATAGAGTGAAAAGAGAGAAAATAGAATAAATGGGTAGGGAAAGAAATAGTTAACAATTATTCTTGTTATAATTATTTATTATAACATATATATATAAATATAATATGTATTATATTATATATATATAATTATAAGAATAATTGTGGGAGGGAAACTGAAGCAATATTTTCTGATAAAGGCCTCATTTCTCAAACATATAAAGAACTGAGTCAAATTTATAAAAATAAGAGCCATTTCCTGTAGAGGACCAGTATTGAATAAGTCCATGATATCACTTGAGACTTACTCTCTATTAGTGGGATCAATTCAAACTATTAAGTCACCATTTCTCTAACAATTGTAAAGACATACTTGGTAAATTTAGGACAATCTGGATGGAGAATGCATGCAATAGGAACAAGGCATTTTATCTATATTATTTACCCCTTACCAATGAATTAAAAACATACTTGAAGTAAATACATTAGTATAATAATTTCTGCTATTTACTACTCTGTTTTGACAAGTACTTTGACACTGATAAAATATCACAACTACTTACAATTCTATTGATTTTAATGAGCATCACAACTAAACTATTTACAATTCTGTATTATTAAGTATCCTGGTATTAATAGTTAAAGTAGATACTGAAATGTCAAAGTATGGATTATGCATTAACCCTAGAAGGTATATATCACCTGAAGATAGCTAGTATATTATAATACTAGCCTAAAAGGTATATTAAAAGTATATATAATCTGGCATTCAAATTAATAAATTGAAATTACAAAGCATATCTTCCATTGGCCTCAGATATTCATGTTATGTCCTACTTTCTAGAGCCCTCAAGTTGGAGTGACAAAACGTACCATTGCTTTCTAGAGCCCCCACACTAGGATGGTTAAAATATCCTGCTTTCTAGAGCCCCTGAGCTGGGATGACAAAATGTACCATTGCTTTCTAGAGCCGCCACACCAGGGTGATTAAAATATACCTTCCTAGTAGAGAAGTTATGAGGCAGGACTCCCAAAGATAGTGGGAAAATGGAGTCCATTTATTTCAAGGATTTTCTCCTTTTTATAATGTAACAAAAACAACTCTGAGCACATAGGACCATATAAACAATTTGCTATGTAGTTTGCCACTTGGTATCACTCTTTCACCTGCTATCACTCTACTTCAATCTCAACACAGACTGTCACCACCCCCTGACTTCTCAGGAGTGCTGAGAGCCCTGAAGGGAGATGGGGAGCCAAACCAGACATTGTTAGCAGGTTCCCTCTGGGCTGAAGGGTCTTATATCCTTCCAGAGTTTCTCCACTAACTGTGACCCTCTACATCTTCACACTTTTGGTATTCACTGGAAATGGACTCCAAGAATTCCCCAAAAGATAAATAATCAAAGTTTCCAGATCAAGTAATCTATCTATAGTCATATGAAAAAAATGCCCACATTCACTACTGTCTAGAGAGGCAAATTAAAACAATTCTGAAGTACTACCCCATACCTATTAGATTGGCTATAGAACAGAAAAGGGAAATGAGAAATGTAGTGGGAAAAATGAGATATGAATATGCTGTTGGTGGAGTTATGAACTGGTTCAACCATTTTGCAGAGCAATTTGGAAGTATGTCCAAAAGGCTATAAAAACCATTTCCTTTGATCTATCAATTCCACTACTAAGTCTATATCCCAAAAAATATTTAAAAAAAAAAAAAAAAAGGAAAGGGACTTAAAAATATTTATAGCAGTTCTTTTTTTGGGGGGGAGGGGGGCAAATAAATGGAAGTTAAAGAGAAATCCATCAATTGGGAAATGGCTGAATAAATTGTGGTATGTAGTTATGTTGAAATACTATTGTTCTGTAAGAAAGTATGAGCAGTATGCTTTCAGAAAAACCTGGAAAAACTTTCATGAGTTGAAAAAAAAATGAAATGTACTATGTGCAAAGTAACAGCAATAGTTAGATGATCAGCTGTGAATGACATAACTATTTTCAGCAATACAATGATACAAAACAACTTTGAAAGACTTATAATGAAACATGTTATTCACACCCAGAGAAAAATGATGGTGTCTGAATGCAAACTGAAGCATGCTTTTTTAAATTTTTTTTTTTCCTGAGTTCCTCTCTCCCCTACCCCCCCACAAGATGACATTATTTCCTTTCCTCTCTCCCCATCCCCATAAAGAAAATGCAAGGAATTCAATGTAAGTTTTACATGTGTAGTCATGGAAAATATTTCCATAATAGATTCAAAAGTTTTAAAAACAAATGTTAAAAATTGTTTTTATATGTTAACTGGTTTAAAAAAATTAAAAAGAAAAAAAGGAAAGAAACAGAGGATAAAGCAGAAATTGAAAAAATCCTAAACGAAAACCCCAAATGAAAACTCCCAGAAATATTATAGTCAAATCCTAGAACTTCCAGGGCAAGGAGAAAATGTTGTAATTAATCAGAAAGAAATAATTTAAATACCATGGAGTCGCAGTCAGGGAAATGCCCCAGGGCCAAAATATAGACTACCTTGTTTAAGGAATAGCTAGGAGGCCAATGTCACTGCATCAAAGGGTACTTGGCAGGGAAAAGGGTAAGGAATAAAAAAATTAAAAAGTAAAAGCAAGCTAGGTTATGAAAGGCTTTCAGTGTTCAAAAGAGGATTTTTTTTTTTTAATTTATTCTGGAGATGACAGGGAGCCACTGGAGTTTATTGAATAAGATAGCATGGTCAGGCATGTGCTTTATGGAAAATGACTAGTGGCTAAGTGACTTGGAGTAAAGAGAGACTTAAAAATTAGGTACATATGACAGGACATTACTACAGTAGTTTAGTCTTGAAGTGATGAAAGCCTAGACCAGAGTGGTGGCAGGATCAGAGGAGAAAAGGATCAAATTCAAAAGAGGTTGCAAAAGTGAAACCAACAGGTTGGATATGGGGAGTGAGAGGGAGGAGGATGCTCCCCTTTATAGTAATAGGGCAACTGGGGGAAAGGGGAAGGGAGAAGAAGGAAGCCTTCAAGTATTCCTGAAAAAAAGAACAAAACTGTGGAGAAAAGAATAAAGAGCAATCTAGAGCAGTAAATATATTTGATCAACTGAAATGATAAAACAATGATACAAAGTTGACATTCTCAGAGAGAAAAGACAAATGTCATTTTTAGAATTCTAATAACTTCAAGAATCACATAAAGAGAATTAAATAAGAAAAAAGGAAGGATTGAGGGTACTTTTATTCTATTTTGATGGACTTAAGAAAAAAACACATTGTGGGAAAAAAGGGAAGGAAAGTTATTTTCCAATATGTTCATAAGTGAAACATGTTTAAAGAAAGTATATACAAAATGAGGAAAGGGAGAGTAGCCATCACATGAATTTCAGATACATTTGGACACACCAAAGGAGGGCTGAATATACACACACAGAGACACACATACAGATACACAGACACACAGTTTGGTGCACAAGTGCATGTAATATAAACAGGAACAAGTAAAAAGGAGAGAGGCACTTAAAAGGGAGCATAGTGTTGAGGAGGTAACTCAAATTTCAACTTGAGTGAATCATTTAAGGAAAGGAAGGGGAAGGGAATAAGCATTTAGTAAGTGCCTATTTTGTGCTGGGGTTATTTGCAAATATTATCTTGCACTTCACAATAACTCTGGAAGGCAAGCACTCTAATTATCTCCATTTTTACAGATGGAGAAACTGAGACAGTAACTAGCCCTAGGTTACAAGTTAGTTATGTGCCAGATGTGAATTCAGGTCTTCCTTATTTCGGGTCCAGAGCTCTATCAATGGAGGGAATTGATGAGGGAGACCCAAAACTTTCTAAAACTCCATCAAGGAGAAAGTCTCCTTGAATCCTGCCTCTGTGAGACCCACCCCAAGGAAACAAGATAAAGTGGTTTATCCTGGTAGGACTAGTTAAAGTAATCTCATTTAGCTGGACATCTAGATTTCTACTGACTCCTATTGTTTTGAGCCCAGTAAGTGGTCTCATCTAGGTCTGGGGGCAGTGACAGCATTGAGGGAATCTCATTTGATTGAAACTTCTGTCTCAGATTTCCTTATAAAAATGCCAATTTGGGGCTCAGTCCTTGCAGAGGACCTAACATGCCATCCCTGGCATAGTAGCAAACTCTGCTTGCTGAAATGATAATTCTCTTTCAGTGTTAACCCTCTCTTTCTCTTTCTCATTTATTTCCCTAATGGGACTTTATACCTCTCTGTTGGGATCTCTCTACTAGAAACTTTACTTCTCTGCTGGGACCTTGCTACTAAGTAATTCAGTCTTTCTATTCATGAATAGGAAAATCTGATTTCCCAATGCCAATAATAAACCTCTTTTTATCAGTGTAGCTTTTTGGGTTTGTAAATTCTTTTACAAAGGACCTCTGCACTGCCAAAAGAGGGTTTCCACAACTCCCAACCCTGCATTGAATCCTAAAGGGGATTTAGGGGAACCAAACCTCTTCATTTAGTTCCCTGAACTCCATACCTATCACTAACCTCATCATCAAACTCCCTGACCACCAGGACCCCTAATCTGATCATTTTGGTTCCCTGAATCTAATTTCATCAGAATGAAAGCAGATCTCTTCAATCTCTGGTGTTGGTAATATTTCTTCTTTTCCATTATCTTCACTGTCTCTGCAAAAAGGAGGTTGAAAAGCAAAGCGATGATGTGATTGAGATGCAAGAATTAAACCAATCTACAAAATTTAAAAGTGGCTTAGAAAGGAGAATCTGATAATGTGTTGTTTAAAAGAAACATACGTGAAGCAAATATTCACAATGAAGGGTTGGAATAGAATTTTTTATGCTTTGGGTGAACTAAAAAAATAAGTATAGCTAAGCATAATCTCATAATCTCAGACTAAGGTGACATGAAATAGTAAGTTAAAATGATGAGATCTAGATTTCTGGGTTCCTGGTAAGGGAACCAAATGATGAGATTAGATTCAGGGAACCAAAATGATAAGATTAGGGGTCCTAATGGTCAGGGAATTAGATGATGAGGTTAGTGACAGGTTTGGGGTTCAGGGAACCAAAAGAAGTTTGGTCCCCCTAAATCTCCTCTCAAAGAGAGATAAGGAAACTAATAGTGAATTAGGAAAAAATGCTAAGATTATCAATGAAGCATTTTTGAAATTTACTAGAGATACAAGAGTACTTGTACACGAAATTCATTTTTTAAAAAATGTATATCCCTAAACTGTTTCTTTCTAAACCTCCTTCTATTTTTGTTCCCTGTACATACAAATCAGTCTCTTTAAAAATTCCCCTTTTTACGCATTAGAATTGTTTCTTTATGTCAACTTCATTCTTGAGAACTTCCCATTCATCTCGATGTGACCTCTTTTCTATAAACCATATGAAATCTGCCCTCCCAAAGTCTAAAACTATTTCTTGTTATTCTTATCTCTCTTCTCTTATATAATAAATTTTAAAATGGAGAGGCTACTTATCCTCCAAGGTTCTGATTACTTGTAGTAAACAACTTTTTTCTTCTTGCTGATGAGATTCAAATATAGAACAGAAGTGTTCCTTCTTAATTCTGCTATCTTTTTAAAAATTTGGAATATTTCACTGACATCTTTTATTATTATATCGTCTACTCTTCCCTTTAAAATATCTCCCCTAACCTGTATGTGCCAAAATGTTTGTAGCAGCCCTGTTTGTAGTGGCTAGAAACTGGAAAATGAATGGATGCCCATCAATTGGAGAATGGCTGGGTAAATTATGGTATATGAATGTTATGGAATATTATTGTTCTGTAAGAAATGACCAGCAGGATGAATACAGAGAGGACTGGCGAGACTTACATGAACTGATGCTAAGTGAAATGAGCAGAACCAGGAGATCATTATACACTTCGACAACGATATTGTATGAGGACATATTTTGATGGAAGGGGATTTCTTTGACAAAGAGATCTAAGTTTCAATTGATAAATAACGGACAAAAGCAGCTACACCCAAAGAAAGAACACTGGGAAACGAATGTGAACTATCTGCATTTTGGTTTTTCTTCCCGGGTTATTTATACCTTCTGAATCCAATTCTCCCTATGCAACAAGAGAACTGTTCGGTTCTGCAAACATATATTGTATCTAGGATATACTGCAACATATCCAACATATAAAGGACTGCTTGCCATCTAGGGGAGGGGGTGGAGGGAGGGAGGGAAAAAAAAAATTGGAACAGAAACGAGTGTCAATATAAAGTAATTATTAAATAAAAATTAAAAAAAAAATAAAAAATAAAATAAAATATCTCCCCTAAAACTGCTGAAAGCCATCTGTTATAATAAATTTAAAAATTTTTTAACAAATAAATGTCTAAGATAATTCAACAAAAGCAATCAAAACTTTTAAAATATATGTAATGTTTCAAGCATACTTATGGCCACCCTGCCCCCTAACAAAAGTATTTGTGTTTATGTGCCCATTCTTATATCTCTTCTTTGAAGTCATTTATTCTTTTGAATTTTGCAACTTAAAAAAATTTTTTTTGTAGTATATAAAGAATTTCAATATTATGTTACTGCCCATGTTTTCCATAACTCAGATGTCTCCTCTCTGAATGTGAAAGTTAAGGCACCTGGACTATTTATTACTAATATTGGTTTATTATTTATGGTTCCTCTCAACAGAATGTAGTTTCCTTATTTGGATGTTTGTTTTTGTTTTATCAGACAGCATAACTGCAATTCCTAATTTGTTGGATTCACTTGATAAATAATAAAATTTTTACATCCCATCAGTTTTGCATTACATAACTATTCTTACATTGAAGGAACAATGCATATGTTTTGTATATAAAAATCTATAATAATAATAATAATAAAAAGAATATTATCATTTTGCATATATTTAACCTATCTTAAGAGTGCATGCTGCCTTGGGGAGGGTGGAAAGGAGAAAAATTTGGAACAAAAAGTTTTACAAAACTGTGACAACAATATTTTCCAAAGAATAACTGTGAATATTTCACTTAAATCAACTATAAATCAACTAAGAAAGGTGTTATCCACCTCCATCAGTATATAATATTAATTTTTTAAAAATTAATAAACTGTGTGAAATGGAGATTCACTGCTTACTACTGAATACTCTTTTTGTGCTGCGCTGTGTAAATGGACATTTTTTGTCTTTTAGTATTTAACTTCAAAATGAATTTTTAAAACTCTTGTTAGAGAAATTTTTAAAAGATTTGACAAGGGGCAGCTAGGTGCTGCAATGGATAGAGCACCATTCCTGAAGTCAGGAGGACATGAGTTCAAACCTGGCCTCAGACACTTGATACTTCCTAACTCTGCGATCCTCGGCAAGTTATTTAATCCCAATTACCTCAGGAAAAAACAAAAAAAGATTTAAGAGGACAGTCCTCCTTCACATGTATTTCTGGTAAGCAAAAGATTGTATAGTTTAAATTACCCATGCATATGTTTTGTAAATAAAAAGCTTTAATTTTAAAAAAAAATTTAAAAAAAAGATTGTATAGTTTTGTTTTTTTTATCCAATCTTATCATTTTATTCTATTCTATTTTATTTTACTGAATTATTTAATACATTCACATTTAAAGTTACAACAGTTAAATTTATATTTTCTTCCATTTGTCTCTAATACTGGCCTTTTTCAAGTTGTGATTTTTTCCCCCTTCTTCTGCTATAATCACAATACTGTATCGCTTTAGTTTTAGCTTAATATTTTAGTCTTTTTCCCACTGGTTCTCACCCTCAACCCAATATTCTCCTCCTGTTTGTTACCTCTTTCCCTTTGGAGTATTGCTTACTAGTGTCTTTTTCTTTCTTACTTCCATATGGTTAATTCTTCCCCTCTTTTTTCTTGTAAATCAAGTAGATTTCCCCCTTCCTCAGTTTTGAAATTCCTTTTTTTTTTTTTGACCTCTTTCCAGAGAATCTTTCCCTCATTCTTTTCACTTAAATTTTAAAATTTATTTTTAGCTTTCTTTTCTTTTCAAATTTTGAGTTGCAAATTCTTTCTTCTACCCTTCAACTGTCCATTGGAAAGACAGGCAAAATGATATCAATTATATATATGAAACTAGGCAAACCATTTTCATACTAGCCATATTGAAGGAAAAAAAAAAGGTGAAAAAATAAAGTTATACTTCAATTTGTACTCAAAGTTCATTAGTTCTTTCTCTGGAGAGAAATAGCATTTTTTTTTTCTATTCTGAGTTCTTTAAAATTAGTCTTTTATTATGGTATATGAATGTTATGGAATATTACTGGTCTTTAAGAAACGATCAAGAGGATGATTTTAGAGAGGCCTGGTGAGTCTTATAAGAACTGACCCGAAATAAAGTGAGCAGAACTAGAAGATCATTGTATATGGTAATATCAATATTATATAATGATCAATTCTAATGAATGTGATTCTTTACAAGAATTAGATGACTGTTGCCAGTTCTAATGATCCTGTGATGAAGAGAGCCATCCACACCCAGAGAAAGGGATGTAGAAACTGAATGTGGATCACAACATAACATTCTCTCTCTTTTTGATGTTGTTCACTTACATTTTTATTTTGTTACTCATTTTTTTTTTCCTTTTTGATTTGATTTTTCTTGTGCAACAAGAGAATTGTATAAATGTTTATACATATTGGATTTAATATATGTTTCAACATGTCTAACATATTGGACTGCTTGCCATCTAAGAAAGGGAAAGGAGGGGAAAATCTATGCAAGGGTCAATGTTGAAAAAACATCCATGAACATGTTTTGAAAATAAAAAGGTTTTTTAAAAAGAACTAGTCTTTTAGAACTGTCTTGTATCACTGTCTTGATAAGAGTAGCCAAGTCTTTCACAGTTGATCATTGTTACAATACTGTTATTACTATGCACAATGAGCTCCAGGTTTTTCCAGCTTCATTTTGCATCAGTTTATAATATGAACATTTTGGCACGTTTTTACTGAAATTTCCCCTTCCCATTATTTCTGTTATTACTATTACTGTTAGACTATAGTATAAGTACTCCATCACAATTATAAGTCACAATAATCATCCCCCTCAATTTCCAATTCTTTCCCACCTCAAAGAGAGTTGCTATAAATACTTTTCTTTTTCTATGATCCTCTTTGATGTACAGACCTAATAATGGCATTGCTGGGTCAAAGAGCATACACAATTTTATAGCTCTTTGAGCACATTTTCAAATTATTTTCCAGAATTGTTAAACCAGTTCACAACTCCCCCTGCAGTCTATTAGTGTACTCTCCCACATTCATTCCTCAATGTATTTTCCAGGTCATTTTTTTTTTTTTTGATGAGAGATTTTGTATTTTCTTTCTTTTTTCCTCTCTCACTTTGTTTTATTGTTTCTTGATGTCTCATGGAGTCATTAGCTTCCACCTTTCCAGTTCTAATTTTAAGGAATTATTTTCTTCACTGAATTTTTATACCTCATTTTCCTTTTGGCCAATTTTGCTTAGTAAGAAATTTTTCTTGTACCTTCTTTTACCAGACTGTTAGTTTTCTTCTCATAATTTTCTTGCACCACATTTCTTTTTTCCATTTTTTTTCTATCATTCATTCCTTTCTTTAGCCCTTCCAATAATTCTTGCTGGGCTTATGTATAATTAGCATTTTTCTTTGAGGCTTTGCTTGTGGCTTTTTTCAGACAAGTGTCTTCTAAATTTTGGTATTCTTTGCCACTGTAGTAGTTTTTTATGGTCAAGTTCTTTTTTGTTTGTTCATTTTTCAATCAATTTCTTAACTTTGAACTTTATGTTAAAGTTGGGCTCTGCTCACCCTGGGATGGTAAGGCACTGTCCCAATTTTCAGACTTTTTTTACTTTGTGGTTTTCAGAGCTATTTCTGGAGGTTTGTAACTTTTTGGTGCTTCCAAGGTGGTGTGATCCAAGAAAAATTGTGGTTACTGTTCTCCTGGTTTGTACTTTACTCTTTCTCTTTCTGCTCCCTTCCAATCACATGAGCATTCCTCTTAACCCCGGTTCTCTGATCTTCCAAAGTTACAAACACTAACGCTCTTTTCAACCCTGGAATTTAAACTAGAGCCCCTAATCCCTTCTGACTGATCAAAAGTGCTCCTCTCTATACTAACTGCATATGGATAATAGTTGCAATTAGCACCAGCTACACCTAGTGCCAATAAAGGGTTCCCTGTAATCTCTTTCTAACCAGTTTCCAACCACCTTACCGGCTAAGCTGAGAGCTCCCAAAGCTGATGGTAGTGGGCTCTCAATTCCCTTCAAGATCCACTGGTGAGACTGCCACCACATTCCAGGCCAGTTCTTATCAAGTGTCACAAGATCCCTCCTGCCAATCCCCTAAATTGTCTTACTCTGACTTTTTGTTGGCTCTGTGACTCCAAAATTTTATGTGAAGAGATATTTTAAAGTTGTTTGGAAGGGAATGTTGGAAGAATTTAGCTGAATTGATCGCCATACACTACTATCCTAGTTCCACCTCCACATATTGTCTTTATTATTTATCCTCTTTCTGTTTGTCTAGATCACCCTTTGGTTCATAACTTGTCTAGTCACCCTCTGTGTGCTACATTCTTTACAATGAAAACTTCCAAGGTAATCATTCTGGGCTCTCCTCACTAAACAGTTTCTGCCCATATCACAGAGTTTGCTGCACATATTCCCATTTTTCATTGTGCCTTGCTACAAGAAAAATATCAATTTCTATAGAAAAAAACACTGTCACATGGCAGTTTTCAAGCAGCTAAATCTTTAACGTGTATCATTCCCAGATCCCCATTCTTCCCCATGTACCTCAAAACCCCTTTCTCAGGTCCATACCTTCCCATTCTCCTAAATACTAGTTACCCCTAAAGATTCCTATTCCATTCCTACCCGCATCTTAAGGCAGAACATTCATCTTTTCAAGTACCAAATCTCCACAGATTACTCAGCATAAAATCTCAATGCCCTTCACAGAACTTCTATCTCTCTTCACTCATTGGAATATTCATCAGTGAAACACCTGCCCAACATTAGAACAAGACCCTTTATTTCCCCTCCTCCCTTTTAATTCTCCTCTTTTCTCACCCACTTCCCTATATAATCTTCTCTTCCTAAATGATCATAGGGGTCACTTTCACCTCACTGCTAACCTATATCTCCACTATTATCTCTAGCCCTATCTCTTTGTGTATATTTAGAAAGAAGTCTTTTTCTGGTCTCTGTTTCACTGTTGCTATGCTACCCTTGGCTGCATTTACTTTCTTTTCCTGTATTTCTATTATCAGGAGTATTCAATAACCAAATAATCTTCAGATTTGGTTTTCAAAGACTGTTTTGAGCACCTCATTATGTAACATTCATTGTTCTAAATTTATGGTTAAGTTCAGATTTTCTGACTAGGTCACCTGAGCTCCACCACTTTTCAGAATATATTCTATTCCCTTCTGTGTTTTGTGATGGATAAAGAAGAGTCATGTTTTATTCAAAGTTCCTTTGTATCTGAAGGCCTTTCTTCTAGTCACATATAGAATTAGTTGATTCTGAATTAAACCATTACATTTAACTACTATTATATGTTAAAATTGGCAGCCACAGACTTTTTTTTTTTTTTTGGAAGCAATCTATTCATTCTTTCAATTGGGATTTCCTTCTCTCTGTTCAGAAATTCAAGGCAGTTTTCTTGTAATTTTTTGCATCTGATAGTCAAAATTTTTGACTTGTCATCTTTCTTCCCAGATCCCCTTGCAGCTTGTATCAATGCATCCTGCTGTCAAATAATCAGTTTTTGTTTGAATGAAGAATATGTTTTCTTTTAGTGATTGTTTAAAAATTTTCTTCTTCTAGATTGTCCTTCACTTCTGCATATCTGTACTCTTTTTCGTTTTCTAGTTTCTTTGTTGATTTCAGATTCAAGTTTTTCCATTCTACTAATTTATTTCTGATGCACAGGCACTTAAATTCTCCACTCACAATTCTCATATTGTGGATCCATCATGATCTCTTCATATTTATGAAGTCCTCTGCCTCATCAAGTGTTGAATTATTTTCCTTGTTTTGCAATATTTATCCAGAGGCCTGAACACATGAACGAATTAGGAAGAGTATTTTTTTTCTTTTCTTAATGTTTTCTCTGTTGATTTAATGGCTTATGTCCAAGGTCTTTGAGCTTTCTTCTACTGAGATCTTTGATAATTTCAGTCTGTTCTTTTCCCCCATTTTCCCCTATTTCTAAACTTGTGGCTCCCTTTCTTCTGATGATAATTCTTCCAGGGAATTAGTTTCAGCTTCCTCCCATATTGGGCAACTTATGATTTACCAGCTTAGGTTTCTACCCTATGTGACTTTTCAGGGAGAAAATTTATTTCAATTCCAGATACATGTCCTATCCTTTCCTCTCTGTTCTTTTACTCTCCTGGAGATCTTTTGCAGCAAAGAAAATTGTTAGAATACTAGCTACTGAGGCCTCAGCAAATTTCTAGTCCAAGGTCTGGATCTCCAAGGTATATACAGTGTACGGTTAAGTTTGTTGCTAGCTCAGGGGTCAGGATAGCTAGTGTAGTCATCAATGCATGGTGGGCAATGGGCAAGTCAAGTGTGGTGAGTCATTAGTTCATGGATTTTTTGTATTGTTTTTTAAAAACTTTCTTTTAGGTTCTTCGTTTCCTATGGACACCAAAACAGCTTAAATTAAGATGCTTTTGTCTTTGGTACATAATTTTTGCTTTAAGTTGCTTTGCTTTGGGTACATACTTTCTGAGTTAGAGAAGTCTTTTAAAACGTCATGAGAATCATAAAAAATGTCTTCTCCATCTTGTTGGTCACATAACCAGAATTCCAAACTCTTATCCAAGAAATCTGATGCAAACTTTCCCTACTCCTCCCTAACTGAATACTTCTTTTCTTATTTTTGCTGTATTTTTGTGTGAATGAAAACTTTTTCAAATGTATTTAATCAAAATTACCTATTTTATCTTTTAGAATTATCTTTCTACCTTGTATGGTTATAAATTCACCTTCTAATTACTTTTATGATATGATCTTTAAAAATATTCAAGTCGTGTACCAATTTTGAATTTACTGCAAAATGTGGTGAAGGATATTGGTTTAAGCATAATTTCTGCCAGACTGCTTCACAGTTTTCCTAGCAGTTCTTATCAAACAAGGAATTCTTTCCTAAGTAATTTATATTTTGAGACTTATCAAATACTGGGTTATTGAGTCCCATTATTTCTGATTCTCCCTTTTAAAACTTTGCTATTTTTTTTTTTTAAAGCTAATACAGGGGGCAGAGCCAAGATGGGAGAGAGAACACACATTTCTTTCTGATCGTCTCCTGCTACCCTCATGCTAATTATGAAATTCAGCCTCTGAATTAGCTCTGGACTGGCAGAATTCACCAATATTGCAACAAATTACCAGCAGAAGATAATTTTGAAGATTGCCAGAAAAGGTACAATTGGTCAGGATCCAGAGGAGGTGGCCAGACAGAGGCAGACAGAAAGAGAATGCAGGCCAGCGAACACTGTGCATACTCAAGGCGGGGTACAGTCTCTGCAGGGTGAAGAATCTACAAGGAGGAATCTACAGCACTGTTGGCCACTCTGTCCTGATTGCAAGCCAGTATATCAGCAGAGAAGTTGTAAAACATCCAACACAAACACAAAAGGTAAACAGTGAACCCAAAAGACCTGAATCACTTGGGACCTGGCCACACCCACCAAGCAACTGGAGTGAGTCCTCACAGACCCAGCTGCTTGTAGAGGAAACTTGGAAAACTTCCCTTGCCCTAAAAGCAGATCCTAATTTTTTAAAAAATGAGTAGAAAGGCAAAGAGATCTCTAACCATATATAGTTTCTATAATTAAAGAAGAACAGTTTTCAAACTCTCAGGACACTAAAAGAACAAACTGTCATCAGATGAAGCCCCAAAAGGTGGTATAACACGGTCCCCATCCACAAGGCTCTCCTAAAAGAAATTAAAAAGGACCTCAAAAGAGAGCTAGAAGAAAAATGGGTAAAGGAAAGGAAAACTTTGCAAGAGGGTTTGGAAAAAGTATATAATTCATTAAAAGATAGATTTGATAAAATGGGAAAAGAAAACAATTCCCTGAAAAACAGAATGTGTTAAATGGAAAAGGTAAATAACTCCCAGGAAAACAGAATTTGTTAATTAGAAAAAGTAAATAACTCCCAGGAAAACAGAATTAGTAAAATGGAAAAAGAAAATAACTCCTTAAAAAACAGAATTTGTGAAATGGAAAAAAATTCCATAAAACAAAACAACTCATTTAAAGACTCAATTGGATAAACATAAAAAGGAGGTTAAAAAAAAAAAAAAGCAAATGAAGAAAATAATTCACTAAAAATCAGAATTGAACAAATGGAAATGAATAACTCGAAACATCAAAAATCAGCAAAACAAAAAAAAAATATATGAAAAAATAGAAAAAAATGTAAAATACCTACTTGGGAAAACAACTACTTAAAAATTAGCTCTAAGAGAGACAATCTAAGGATTATTGGATTCCCTGAAAACCATGATGAAAAAAAGAACCCAGACATTATTTTTTCAGGAAATCATCAAAAAGAACTGCCCTGATGTTAATGAATCAGAAGGTAAAATAGTCCCTTGAAAGAATCCACCAAATATCTCCTGAAAGAGAAACTCCAAAGAATATTGTGGCTAAATTTCAAATCAGACTAAGGAAAAACTATTATAAACAGCCAGGAAAAAACAATTCAAATACTGAGGAGTCACAATAAGGATTACTCAGGATCCAGCAGCTTCTACCTTAAAGGATCAAAGGGCCTGGAATCTGATATCCTGAAAGGCAAAGGAACTTAGAATGCAGCCAAGAATAAACTACCCCACTAAAATGAGCATTTTCTTCCAGGGAAGAAGACAGGCATTCAATAAAACAGGTGAATTCCATTTATTTTGAATGAAAAGACCAGAGATTAAAAAAAAAAATTGACCTACAAATATAGGACTCAAGAGAAGCATAAAAAGGTAAAAAGAATTTTTGAGAACTGTATTTCTGCTATGGGTATACACAGAGAGTGCAAGTATAATTTGATTTTACTGTTATAATTTTTAAAAGAAACTAGAAGTGGAAAGAGGATAGTACCAGAAAAAGGGAAAAGTGGAGGTAAAAAAAACCAGGGAAATTACATCTCACGAATGGACAAAGTAAACCTATTATATTTGAGGGAAAGAAGGGAGGGGGGTGAACATTGTTTTTTTGTTTTTGTTTTTGTTTTTTTAAATAACTTTTTATTGACAGAACCCATGCCTGGATAATGTTTTTACAACATTATCCCTTGCACTTACTTCTGTTCCGATTTTTCTCCTCCCTCCCTCCACCCCCTCCCCGAGATGGCAAGCAGTCCTATACATGTTAAATATATTTATAGAGTTATATAAATATATATATATTAAATATATGTATATACATTTATATAGAGAGATATACTTATATATAAACATACATAAATATATAAACATATTATATATATTATATACTTTATATATTGTATTTATATATAAATACATACACATAATATATATATAAATACATACACACACATATATATATACATATATAAATAGATACAATATATGTGTGCAGAACCCAAACAGTTCTCTTGTTGCACAGGAAGAATTGGATTCAGAAGGTAAAAATAACCTGGGGAGAAAAACAAAAATGCAAACAATTTACATTCATTTCCCAGTGTTCTTTCTTTGGGTGTAGCTGTTTCTGTCCATCCTTGATCAATTGAAACTGAGTTAGATCTCTTTGTTGAAGAAATCCATTTCCATCAGAATACATCCTCATACAGTATCACTGTTGAGATATATAATCATCTCCTGATTCAGTTCATTTCACTTAGCATCAGTTCATGTAAGTCTCCCCAAGCCTCTCTGTATTCATCCTTACAGAACAATACTATTCCAGAACAATAATAGTCCATAACATTCATTGTTAGGGTGAACATTGTTATCAATTACTCTCATCAAATTTGGCTCAAAGAGAAAATATTAGACATATTTGGTTTACAGAGACTTTTCTCACTTTATTGAAAAGTGGAAGGGGAAAGGCTAAAAGGGAAGGGGCAGGATAAATAGAAGGTAATACAGAAATAGTAGAGGAAAGGTATAAGAAACGGGGAGGGACTCTAAAGGGGGGGGGGCTGATTGAGGCTAGTGGTGTTCAAAAGGTAAATACTAGGGGTAGGGGGGAAAGGAAACAGAAAAGTATAATCTGGGAATAATAAGATGACAGGAAATACAGAAATAATAATTTTAACCATAAATGTGAATGGGGTGAACTCTCCATAAAGCATAAGCAGATAGCAGAGATTAAAAGCCAGAATCCTACAATATGTTGTTTATAAGAAACACATTTAAAGCAGAGTGAAAATAGAGAATAAAGGTAAAGGGTGGAGCAGAATCTATATGCTTCAGCTGAAGTACAAAAAAGCAGGGGTAACCATCCTGAGCTCAGATCAAGCAAAAGCAAAAACTAATCTAATTAAAAGAGATAAGAAAGGAAACTATATCTTGCTAAAAAGGTACCACAGATAATGAAGCAATATCAATACTAAATATATCCACCAAGTGGTATGGCATCTAAGAAGTTAAGAGAGATGCAAGAAGAAACAGACAGCAAAACTATAATAGTGGGAAATCTCAACCTTGCTCTCTCAGAACTAGATAAATCAAACCACAAAATAAATAAGAAAGACGTTAAAGAGGTAAAGAGAATACTAGAAAAGTTAGTCTTTAGAGAAAATTGAATAGATACAGAAAGGAGTACACTTTCTTCTTGGCAGTTCATGCAACCTATACAAAATTTGACCATATATTAGGACACAAACACCTCAAAATCAAATGCAGAAAGGCAGAAATAGTAAATGAATTTTTTTATTGAATGTAATTTTTATTGCATTTTTTTTCAGAACAGGATGCAATAAAAATTACATTCAATAAAAAACCAGAGAAAAATAGACCAAGAAGTAATTGGAAACTAAATAATCTCATCCTAAAGAATGAATGGGTGAAACAGCAAATCATAGACACAATTAACATTTTCATTCAAGGGAATGACAATAATGAGACAACATACCAAAATTTGTGGGATGCAACCAAAGCGTTTATAAGGAGAAATTTTATATCCCTAGAGGCTTACTCGCATAAAACAGAGAAATAGAATATCAATGAATTGGGATTGCAACTAAAAAAGCTAGAAAAAGATCAAATTAAAAACCACCAATCAAATACCAAACTTGAAATTCTAAAAATCAAAGGAGAGATTAATAAAATTGAAAGTAAAAAAATTCTATTGAATAAAACTAAGAGTTGGTTTTATGAAAAACCCAAAACAACAGATAAACCTTTACTAAATTTCATTAGAATAAGGAAAGAGGAAAATCAAATTGTTAGTCTTAAAAATGAAAAGGGACAACTTTCCACTAATAAAGAGGAAATTAGAGCAATAATTAGGAGTTACTTTGCCCAACTTTATGCCAATAAATTTGAAAACCTAAGTGAAATGGAGGAATACCAACAAAAATATAGGTTGCCTCGATTAAGAGAGGAAGAAGTTAATTGCTTAAATAGTCCCATTTTAGAAAAAGAAATAGAACAAGTTATTACCATTATTATTAATTATTATTATTCTATTAATCTATTAATTAACTCCCCAACAAAAACCTCCCAGGACCAGATGGATTTACATGTGAATTCTACCAAACATTTAAAGAACAATTAACTCCAATACTATATAAAATATTTGAAAAAGTAGGGAATGAAGGACTTCTACCAAATTCCTTTTATGATACAGACATGGTATTGATACCTAATGAAACCAGGTAGGATGAAAACCACAAAAGAAAATTATTGACCAATCTCCCTAATGAATATTGATGCAAAAATCTTAAAATATTAGCAAAAAGATTGCAAAAAATCATCCCCCAGATAATACACCATGACCAAGTAAGATTTATACCAGGAATACAGACTGGTTCAATATTAGGAAAACCATTAGCAAAATTGACTATATCAATAACCAAATTAACAAAACCATATGATTATCTCAACAGATATAGAAAAAACATTTGATAAAATCCAACACCCATTCTTATTAAAAACACTAGAGAATATAAGAATAAATGGACTTTTCCTTAAAATAGTCAATAGCACATATTTGAAACCATCAGTAATTGTCATATGTAACGGGGATAAAATGGAGCTATTCCCAATAAGATCAGGAGTGAAACAAGATTGCCCACTATCACCATTGCTATTCAATATTGTATTAGAAATGCTAGCTTTGGCAATAAGAGATGAAAAAGAAATTAGAGTAGGTAATGAGGAAACCAAATTATCACTCTTTCTAGATGATATAATGGTATACTTAGAGAACCCTAGAGAAAAACTGAAAAGCTATAAGAAATAATCCACAACTTTATCAAAGTTGCAGGATACAAAATAAATCCACATAATAAAATCCAACAGCAAGAGATATAAAGAGAAATTTCATTTAAAATAACTGTCGATAGTATAACATATTTGGGAATCTATCTGCCAAGGGAAAGTCAGGAACTATATGAGCAAAACTACAAAACACTTTCCACACAAATAAAGTCAGAGCTAAACAATTGGAAAAATATCAAGAGTTCTTGAATTATTAAAAAATAAATAAATAAATAAAAAGAGTTCTTGGATAGGTCAAGCAAATATAATAAAGATGACAATATTATCTAAACTAATTATTTAGTGCTATTCCAATCAAAATCCCCAAGAAACTATTTTTCTGACCTAGAAATATAACAATAAAATTCATCTGGAAGAACAAAAGGTGAAGAATTTCAAGGGAACTAATAAAAAAAAAAAAGTCAAATGAAGGTGGTCTAGCTCTCTATCAGATCTAAAACTATATTATAAAGCAGTGGATATCAAAACCATTTGGTATTGGCTAAGAAAATGAGTAGTTGATCAGTGGAATAGGTTAGATTCACAGAACAAAACAGTCAATGACAATAGCAATCTAGTGTTTGACAAACCCAAAGACAGCAGCTTTTGGGATAAGAATTCACTATTTGACAAAAACTATTGGGAAAATTGGAAACTACTATGGTAGAAACTAGACACTGACCAACACTTCCAACACCATATACTAAGATGAGGTCAAACTGGATTCATGATCTAGACGTAAAGAATGAGAATATAAATAAATTAGAAGAATATAGGATAGTTTACCTCTCAGATCTGTGGAGGAGGAAGGAATTTGTGACCAAAGAAGAACTAGAGATCATTATTAATTACAAAATAGATAATTTTGATTATATTACATTAAATAGTTTTTGTACAAACAAAACTAACGCAAACAAGAAGAGAAGCAATGAACTGGGAAAACATTTTTACATTCAAAGGTTCTGATAAAGGCTCGTTTCCTATTTATATAGAGAATTGACTCAAATTTATAAGAAATCAAGCCATTCTCCAAAAGATAAATGGTCAAAGGATATGAACAAACAATTTTCAGATGAAAAAATTGAAACTATTTCTAATTATATGAAAAGATGCTCCAAGTCACTATTGAACAAAGAAATGCAAATAAAGACAATTCTGAGATACTACTATACACCTGTCAGATTGGCTAAGATGACAGAAAAAGATAATGATGAATGTTGGAAGGGATGCGGGAAAACTGGGACATTGATACATTGTTGGTGGAACTGTGAATGGATCCAGCCATTTTGGAGAGAATTTGGAACTATGCTCAAAAAGTTATCAAACTGTGCACACCCTTCACTCAGCAGGGTTACTACTGGGCTTATATCCCAAAGAGATCTTGAAGGAGAGAAAGGCACCCACATATGCAAAAATGTTTGTTGCAGCCCTTTTTGTAATGGCTAGAAACTGGAAACTGAATGGATGCCCATCAATTGGAGAATGGCTAAATAAATTATGGTATATGAATGTTATGAAATATTATTGTTCTGTAAGAAATGACCAACAGGATGATTTCAGAGAGATTTACATGAATTGATGTTAAGTGAACCAGAGATTAAGAACCAGAGATCATTATCCATGGCAACAACAAGACTATACAATGATCAATTCTGATGGATGCGGCTCTCTTCAACAATGAGATGATTCAAACTAGTTCCAATTGTTCAGTAATGAAGAGAGTCATCTACATCCAGAAAGAGGACTATGAGAAATGAGTGTGGACCATAACATAGCATTTTCACTCTTTCTATTATTGTTTGCTTGCATTTTTGTTTTCCTTCTCAGGTTTTTTTTTTTCTTTCTTTCTAGATCTGATTTTTCTTGTGCAGAAAGATAACTATATAAATATGTGAGTGAGTGTGTGTGTGTGTGTGTGTGTGTGTGTGTGTGTGTATTGGATTTAACATATTTAACATGTATTGGACTACCTGCCATCTAGAGGAGGGTTTGGGGGGAAGGAGGGGAAAATTTAGAACAGAAGGTTTTTCAAGGTTCAATGTTGAAAAATTACCCATGCATATGGTTTTGTAAATAAAAAAGTTATAATAAAAAAAAATTTTTTTAAAGTAATACCAATGATTTTGGGAAACTACTATTTTACAATCTATTTTAAAGTATAGAATCCTCTATCTCTTAATAGGTTAGATTATCAGTAATACAAGCCAAGAAATCATTAGGCACTCTGATTTTACAAAGGAAAAAAAAAAAGCATTAGCAGATGCCTAGACAAATAAGGTACTTCAATAGTCCTAATTCATGTCTTGTTGTGATCTGTGTTTCACAAATTCATTTATTTCTGCTTTCTATACAAAAGGTTAGTAGCATATTTTAACAGTATCACTTTTGGTTTTGCCTCCATTAACTTCACTCAAATGCTGTGTGATGTCTTTCTTTTGTTTATTGTATTTCTTCAACAATCTTTTTTTTTTTTTTTTTTAAAGTATATACTTGAGTAGCAGCTTGGTAGCATAATAAAAGTACCAGGTCTAAAGTCAAAAAGACTAGATCCCTAATTTCAAATCTGACCTCAAATACTTACTACCTTTGTAACCCTGGGCAATTTAACTTAATTTAACCCTTTTTGCCTTGGTTTTCACATCTATAAAATGAGCAGGAGAAAGAAATGCCAAATTGCTCTAGTATCTCTGCCAAGAAAACCCCAAATGGGATCACAAAGGGTCAGATATAACTGAAAAATTACTAAACTGAACATCCATGAAAATAAATCCCTCATCAAGTCAAATTTCCCTTTTGCATTAGGATCTTGCATTCATCTTGCTTGTTACTCCTACTTTGTATATTTTGAATATAGACATCTTGAGGCCACAGGTCTAATTATTGACTTCTTTCTTAGATTTTCCTCTTGGACATTTTTACTATTTTTCTTCCTACTTTGGAGTTATTCTCAATGGATTCAGCTTGAAGGATTCCCCCTTCCCTTGCTGAGCCCCTTTCTCTTTAGTTAACGTATTTTTGATGATGATAAGCTTTACTTCTTTAACAATCCTTATTGCTACGTTACCTCCCAGGCCAGAATCCAAGTCTTTCCCATATTTTAAGCTATGATTCAGAAAGTTATATCCCATGCTTTTTAACATTCCCATCCACCTCCCTCCAAATGTCTTGCACTTCTAAAGCTCACCTTCAACTGGTATCAGTGATCCAAACATCATCTGAGTTCCTAAAGTCTTTAAATTCTTTCCAAAAATTTCATAATCTTTAGCAAAGCTGTCTGTATCTCATATGAATCACCAGAAGTAGGTAATGGCATCAAATTGACACTTCTTTGAAGGATCTTCATTATGAGCTAAGGATACATGCCCCAGGGAAGATCTTTCAAATATATTTATTAGATCTGATAAATACAGACAAATAATCATTTCATGTACTACAGCTGTATGTCAGTTGACTTGTTGCATTATTATTAAGGCTCAAACGAGCCTTAACCCCTGTCTGCTTCAGTTTCCTCAACTATGAAATGGGAATCATAATAGCAACTACCTCCAATGTAGATTGGATCCATAAGGATCAATTAAGATAATATTTGAAAAGTACTTAACCACTACAAAGATTCTGGGTAGATGGTGGAAGAGGTGAGTAAATTTTATGCTCTTCAGATTTCTCCCACAAACAGAAAAACTGTTACCTTAGGACAACACAGACTGATGAAAAATCAAGAAGACATGGGGCAGAACAGAGGTCCTCCTGGCATAATCCAAGAAGATCCAAAGAAAGACACTAGCCAGGATTAACCATGTGAAGTGCAAAGACCTCCTGGCTAGCTTCACAGAAACACAAATAGGGAAGTCTGGGGCTAGCTAGGTTTGGCTGAAGCCTCATCAGGTATCACAGAAACTTTCACCTCCCAAACTGCATGTGGAGTTGGGGGTCTAAGGCTGGGAAAACTGAGGGAACCTCAGCTGATTAGGAACACTAGGCCCAGCTGTGCTGCAGAGGCACAGCCCTGGGAAATAAGGAGCCAGTATACTCAATGAGTACATAAGCAGTTAGGCAGGGACGCTGCTGGCTGCTGCCTTTTCAAAAGGATGGAGCTCTTAGTTTGGTCAGGTCAGAGGGGAGAGCTGAAGTAAAGCTAGAGACATCACCCCATGATTAGAGGTGTTTACACTAATAATTCTCATTTAAAAAAAAAAAAAAAAGAACCATCAAAGAATCAGATCATAGAAATTTATAATGGGAATAGGAAAGACTGGGGTTCATCCTCAGAGAGGAACACTGAAGTGAAAAAAGGTTCTTCTATCCCAATGAGTAACATTAAATGACTCCCTGCCTAGAGAGAATATATAGAAGGGAGAAAAAAAAGTTATCCAACTATTAAAGGAGATACAGAGTCTTAAAAGAGAAAAATAAGTCTTTGAAAATTAGAATTGGGCAAGGCAAAGTCAGTGAAGTTATAAGAGACCAAGATATAACAAAATAGAATATATAAAGTATGAAAAAATAGGACAGAATAGGAAACGTAAGAAAAATAACATATTTGGAGAACAGACAAGAAGAGAATATAAAAATAACTGAACTATCTGAAAGCTGTGAAAAAAATAAGAACCTTGAAAAAATAATGCAGGAAATAATCCAAGAAAATTGTCCTGGAGTGATAGAACAGGAGAGGAAAGTAGAAATAGAAAAAATCCATTGATCACTACCTCAAAGAGATCCTTTGTGGAAAATATATAGAAATATTATTGCCAAATCTCGAAAAACCTAGATCAAGGAGGAAATGTTGCAAGAAACAAGAAGACAAAAAAAAAAAAAAAAAACAATTCAAAGATGTTGGAGCTAAAATTGGAATTGTACAGGACTTATCAGCAGCTACAAACAAATGCTACCATATCAAAGCCATATCAAAGATCAATTTCAAGGAACTTCACATGGACAAATTGTTTTTTAGAGGGAAATGTATACCATGTGTATAACCATTACCAATAAAGTAGCTCTTAAGAAAGATTGGGGCAAAGTTAAGGTAAAAATAATAATTATACTATACAAATGAGGTGTAGAACAAGACCAGACATGAAAAGCATTAGAAAGGGGAGGAGGACTTATAGTTATGAAAACCTAGTTACACTGGGAATGGGTTAAATGAGCAACACTACTTATATATCATGAAGGGTATGGCATCCTCCAAAATCTATAAAGAAATAAGAGGAGAGGAATGAGTGGAGGGATAAGCAAAGGGTGGAAAAAGACAAGGAAGGTATCCATGGGCGAAGGAGAGGTGAAGTAAGAGTTGCAAAGCAAAGAAAGAAACAGAATTAAAGAAAACAGCAGAGACAGGAAAGATATGTGTGTATGTAATGGGGAGAAGTATAGAGGGGTGTGTGTGTGTGTGTGTGTGTGTGTGTGCATGAATATATCCTTACTTAACTATAATCCACTTGGAGAGGGTAGGAGGGGATGAAAGGAGTAAAAAATTTGCACAGCAGAGGACAAAAGAACAACCTATAAGGAAGTAAAGAAAAAATGGACACTCATGAATACAATGTCTTCTACTATTATCCTTTCTTGAACAGATAATTTATTGTTATATATTTTGAATCTTCCCTGATGTTCTGCTAGGCACATGGCAACATTCTGCTTTGTTTTGTTTTGTTTTTTAATAAAATTTTTTAAAAAAGAAAAGTACTAAAATTTCAGAACTATTTAACTCAAAAGATTTTTCTCCTACCAACCACATACTTTTGAATTAGTTTTATTCATGCAAAAGCTTTCCATTTTCAAGTAATCAAAATCATTTATTTCACCTCTTATAATTACCTCTAACTCTTCTTTAAAGAAGTTGATCCCAAGATATATAGCTATGAATTATTTGTGAAAGATAACTATTTGATCAAAGAAATGTATAAAAACATTATGTATATATGTATGTGTGTGTGTATATATGTATGTATAAAAATTTATAGTTCTTTTTGTGATGACATAAAACTGAAAATTAAAGTGACTATTAATTTGAGAATGACTGAACAAATTATGGTATATGAATGTAATGGAATATAGTAGTGTTACATGCTGTGCTGTAAGAAATGACAAAAGGGAACGCTGGAGAGACTTATGAGCAGAACCAGAAGAACAATTTATACAATACTGTAAAAATGAATAACTTAGAAAGATCAAAGAACTCTTATTAACACAATGACCAACCACCATTTCAGATCTAGGATGAAGTAAGTTAACAAAAAGAAGTCTCAGACGCAAAATGTAGAATGAAAAGAATAGATTCTGGGGCAGGGCCAGTATGAGAATTTGCTTGGCTATACATATTTGTAGCAAAGAGTTTTTCTTTTCTTTCTTTCTTCCTTCCTTTCTTTTTTTTTTTGGCTAAGGCAATTGGGGTTAAGTGACTTGCCCACAGTCACACAGTTAGGAAGTGTTAAGTATCTGAGACCACATTTAAACTGAGGTCCTCCTGACTTCAGGGGTGGTGCTCTATTCACTGCACCACCTAGCTGCCCATTTTTCTTTCTTTAGGAAGAAAGATAGAAATAAGAATTTGTCAACTGAGAGGAAAAATAAGATACCAGATTTAGTTCTCTAATTTTTTTTTTTTTTTTTTGCCGAGGTAATTGGGGTAAAGTGACTTGTCCAAAGTCACACAGCCAGGAAGTATTAAGTGTCTGAGGCCAGATTTGAACTTAGTTCCTCCTGACTTCAGGGCTGGTGCTCTATCCACTGCACCACCTAGCTGCCCCCAGTTCTCTGATTTTTAAATGTATGATCTTCAATATTCAGGTTAGGTATCCATTTTGAATTTATGGTACATGACCAGAGTACTTTCCAGGTTTCCAAAAAATTTTTGTCAAACAAACAAGGTAATTTATTACATTATTGGGTTTAACTGTTTCTGTTTCTTCCTTGTATCTTCTGCTCCACTGCTCTAAGTTTCTACTATTTAAATAAAAACCATATAGTTTTGATGATTACTGTATTATAATTTCAAAGTAATGTTCCAAGAACTCAAGTTCCTCAGTTTTCCCGCATACCATAATATCCAATCAGTTGTAAGGTATTATTGATGTTACCCTACAATCTCTAGCAAACATCCTTTTCTCTCTATTCACATCCCAGTTTAGTCTCCCATCACTTTTGCCTATGTGATTTCAATAGCCTCCTAATTAGTCTGCTTTCCATCTTTTCCCTCACAATCCCATCTTCTTCACAGCTTGTCATATTCCACTAACTCTTCCACTTGTTCTACCACATCATTCAATAACTTCTCTTCCTTAGAAGTTCATATTCATCAGCAATTGGGATTTTGGTAGCTGCTATCCAGATCCCCAGGACCTTCTGCTTCCTTCCTTAATGAGTTCAATGCCTGGTTCACAGTCTTTCATCCCCAACCCCTAGCCTCCAATTAGGAGATTTCAATATACATATTGATACTTCCTCAAATCTAGTCACCCAGTTCCTCAAATTTCTGATTTCCCATGAACTATTCCTTCCACCATACCTCATCTACACAAACAAGATCATATTTTGATTTTGCCAAATTCCTCAAATGCACCACTTCTGTGTTCATGAAATCTGAAATTCCTTTTTTCACCCGGCTTATCAAACTTTTTCCACTCATGATCCCTTTTCACCTGAGAAATTATTATGTGAGCCTATCTCTAATCTGAACTGAGGTGTTATCATGCAGTGTGTATGTGCAGTGCAAAGTGCACGTGTGTTCTGAACCAAGGCTGTAGTGAAGTTGCATGCTGCAACACAGACAAGCTCTGCCAGAAATACCTTGGATTCATTACATGTTTGACTTAGAATTAAATTTTGGTCATTGCATTCAGAACTTTGCCTAATTTTTACAACAACATTGCAACAACCCACAATTTAAGAAGCTTTACTTTATCTAATTACAATCTACTATCTTTCCATCTCTCACTTTGCCTTAAAACCCCAAAAATCAATTCTCTGTACTTCCAATACTTCTACCCTTCAATTCTTTCCCAGGTTGCTCTGTTAAGTCTTATAATTGCACTGGTCATAAGCTTCTTCCTTTTCTATCCTGATCCCTTGGGGAAACCAGTTCATCTCTATTATGCCCTCTTCTCAAGTTCTTTGTCCTTTAATCCTATTGGAGATTGGGAGAAAAAAAAAAAATCACAAAATTATACTGACTAGATCTACACACTTCCCTTACTGATTCACTATTCCAGTCACCATGAGCCCTTCCAAATTTTATTATCCTTCAAGACTCCCATGGTTCCCTCACTCCTACCTCCATACTCTCAGCTGTGCACTTTGCCTCATATTGACAAAAATGAGACTGTTTATTGAGTGCTCACTCTTCTGGCCTACTTATCTCACATCACTAAAATGTTTTTTAACCACTTTCTCCTCCATCACTCATTTCACAAAAAGAAGTGGCCTTTTTCCTGGACAAAATTAACCCTCCTTCATATGCACAAGTGATCCCATTCCATTCCAATTTCTACAGTATTGTTGACTATCATCATCCCTAATCTCTCCCTGTCTATTGGCTGCTTCCCTACTACTTACAAACATGCTGTCTTTCCATCTTCAAAAAATTTTAACTTAACCTATTCCAGATAGCTATTATGCTCTTTTTTCCTTCTTCTGTCTAAATTTCTAGAGAAAGTATCTACAATTGATGCCACCATTCCCTTTCTTCCCCTCCTTTAACTCTCTTCAGTCTGGTTTCCAACTTCATCACTCAAATGAAACTATGACCTCAAAAGTTACCAACAATTTCTATCATCAAATCTAATAAGTTTTTTTCCAAAGGCTCTTCTCTTTTGATAGCCTCTTCTTGCTAGGTTTTTTCATGACCCTAATGTCTTTTACATTAACTTTTTCTGGTTTTCTTTCCTGCCTGGCTGTTCCTTCTCAGGCTCTTTTGCTGGATCTTCATCCAGGTCACACACATTAACCACACGAGTTCCCCAAAGCTCTATCTGGGCTCTTTTCTCTTCTCCCATTACTTACTAATGTGATCTAATCAGCTCTCATAGTTCCAACTATCTCACATCTGCTTCACATTCCAACTGTCTACTGGACATGTCAACATAGATGGTTAGCAGACATCTTTGATTCAATGTATACAAAACTGGACTTTTTTCCCTTCCTCCAAACTCTCCCTTCTTAAGAGTTTCACTACCAGTCAAACAAGGTAGCAATCTAGGTGTATTTTCTGAGTCTCATTATTCTTTTGTACTTCTCATGTCCAGTCAATTGCCAAATCCTATAGATTCTACCTTTACTACATCCCTCCTAAAAGGCCCATTCTCTCCTCTGATACTGAAACTCCCGTTATCCAGGCCTCATTGTCTCACTCATGTCTACATAACTACAGTACAACAACCTGTCTTTTAGTCTCCCTGACTCGAGTCACTCTCATTCATCTTCCACTCACTTATCAAACTGATCTTCCTAAAAGGCAAAGTTTGACCATGTCACCTTGTTATTCAGTAAACTCTATTACTTCTAGAATCAAATATTTGATTTTGAAAGCCCACCATAACCTAATCTCTATCTATCTTTCCAGTCTTCTTATTCTTTCCCCTCACCCCTGAAGTACTCAATGACTCAGTGACATTCTTGCTGTTCCTTGCACTAGACAGTGCTCCCAACTTCAAGCATTTTCACTCTATGCCTGGAATGACCTTCTCCCTCAAATCTAACTTTCCTAGCTTTCTTTAAATCTTAGCTTAAATCTCACCTTCTACAAGAAGCTTTTAGGAATGCCCTTGAATGCCAATTCTTTTCCTCTGCTGTGTGCATATTTAGTATGCACTCTGTTGTTTGCTTGTCTTCTCCCCTATTAGAGAATAAAGACTGCCTTTTGCCTTTCTTTGTACCTTAAAACTTAGTATAGTGTCTGGCTCTATAACAGGGTCTTAATAAATGCTTGCTGACTTCACTGTTGACTAACAGCTAACCAAGTGATCTCACTGGATTTCATGTGTGACCATGTCAGTCCTTAGTTTGAGCTTTTAACTCAGCTTAAGTCTTACCTTCCACTGGAAGTCTTTCTTCCTCATACTTAGTGCCTGCCCTCAATTTATCCTGTATCTATATCTATATCTATATCTATATCTATATCTATATCTATATCTATATATACACATACACAACTATTTTCATGTTACTTCCTCCAGCAGACTGTAAACTCCTCGAGCGTAGAGACTGGGCTTTTTGGTCATTCTTTGTATCTCCAATACTTAAGCTAGTATCTGTCATATATGTATTCCTTAATAAAAAGCCATCTGAATGACTAACATATAGCTCAAAAAAATCTAACTTTTTTCTACATTCAATCTATGTGCCATCTCTTACTGGAGGCATTTCTTGTTTCAGTTCTCTCCCAGACCCAAACGTTACTTTATATTTACTATTTACTTTGTATATACTTACACATCTTTGTTCTTTGTCTCAGCAGAATAAGAAAATATAAGAGTAAAGAAAGGGGATGCTTTGTTGGTCTTTGTATCCCTAGTTCTTGGGATGCCAAGAACATAGGAAGTACTTAATAAATCTATGATGAACTGAATCATTCACCAGGAAAGATCAAGTATAAAATCAAGTTAAAAAGCCAGAAAAAAATTTGGCTTTCATTCTCCTATTTTAATAAGTATAATTTTAAATCAAATAACCTGAGCCAACCCGCTTCCTAGATAAGACACAAAGATTAATCAATCAATGAGTAAGTATGTGGTAAGTGTCTACCATGTGTACAGTTTTATGCTAAGCTCCAAGAACACACACACAAAAATTAAATCGTCTCTTCCCTCAAAAAGACTGTACTCTGTATACAAAGACAATATATATTATATATATACAATATATATGACATATACACATACAAAGAAGTTACAGGAAATTGGAACAAAAGGTTTGGCAATTGTCAATGCTGTAAAATTACCCATGCATATAACTTGTAAATAAAAAGCTATTAAAATTTAAAAAGAAGAAGAAGAAGAAGAAGAAGAAGTTACAGGAAGGCACTAACATTTGGGAGAAAAGGCAGAGTCTTTGAAAGACATCTAAATTGAGCTTTGAAAGAAATAAAGAGATTTTTAAGAAATAGGACTAAGGATAGAGAATATTGTAGACATAGGTCACAACCTGTACAAACATATGGATTCACTAAATGACTTCTAACGGCACTTTTTATGTTGGCAAAGAATCAGAAACAAAGTGGATGGCCATCATTTGGAAATGGTCAAGCAAAATGTAAAACACAAATATAATGGATTATTACTCATTGTAAGAGAATGAACATGAATGCAGAGAAGCACATGTAATCTACTACAAAAAAAGTAAATAGAATCAGGAAACAAGTGCTCAATAACTACAATATAAATGGAAAGAAAAAGAAAATGGATAGGGAGAAGCATACTGTAGGAAATATAGATGATATAAAAAATTTTTACTTTCAAAAATATATTTGATAACTTTGGGAAAAGTAGGTTCAGTTGAACAATCCTATCAGAAGAGAGACTGCAAAAGTTGAGAAGTCAAGGGAAAGAAAAGAAATAAAAGCAATGAATACAACCAGTAGTTTACTCCCATGAGAAAGGGAGCAAAGAGAGGTGACAATTTGAAGGGATAGCAATGTGAAGCAAAGGTATTTTTTTTAAAGGACCTGGGCATGTTTATAGGCATGAGGCAAAGAAACAATACACAGAAACTGAAGATTAGGGAGAGAAAGAAAGAAATACCATTGTGGATGTAATTTACCAGAGGAGATGGGAAAGAATGGGACCAAGAATACAAATAATAGGATTGGCCTTGCTTGCAGTGCTTGGAATGTGCAAGAACAGATAGCGTATGAATTTTAACTGTATGTAAAGACTCATTTGCCCAAAAGTTTCCAATTATTTTCTACATATACTCAGGAATCTTACCTTATGATGTCCCAAGACTAGACTTTTTCTAGCCCACGAGGCAATTGTGGGGACTAACTAGGGAATGTTTGAAAAATACTTGTGGTTTCTGGAAAAGAAAATTAATACCTATAAAGAAACATTAATGAAATTGGAATAAAAGAAAGTATGGTACAATGAAAACAGTATTCAGTTGAAAGTTAGAAAACTTGAGGTCCCACTCCTTACCCTACTACTGATACCCTGTGTTAACAGTGAACAAATCACTTTATCTCCCTGGGCCTCAGTTTCTTTCATTTAAAAAAGCCCTTCTAGCTCTGAAATTCAACAATTCCAACTAAACCAAAAACTAAAAAAAGGGCTTCAAAGTCACCAACAAACATAAAATAGCCATGTTCTTCATCTACCCAGAAGCCTAAATAAAGGGTCTAAATGGTAAAAGCATAGATTCAGTAAAGACATTAAAAAAAAATGTTCTGTATAATAATTCATTATCCTCACTATGAGGAGTACTTTGGGGAACTAAAGAATTTTCTTGTCTGGAAATTTTTAGATTAAGTTTTTACGTGGGATCAAGAAAATAGATTAGGAGACCTCTAGAAGTATATTTTAGAGTTCTTCAAAATTATCTATTGATAAAATGTTGAGCAAGGAAAAAAAGAAATAAAAAAAATTAAGTCGTTAATGAAGTGCTTTGACAACATTAAAGTGATGGATAAATATGAATTACTATATTATTATTATTATTAGGAGAAATATGAGAGGTTTCTGCAATTGTGATTTAGTAAGAACCCAAGATGGCAGCTCCAATGACTGGCTAAGTCCAAGATAATCATTATAAAAACATAGTATTATATGGTCCTTTAATCCTCACATATTTTTAGGTCGCCACTTTACCAGATAAGTAGCAATATTCAAAGTAAAAAGCCATGGATGTTGAGTTGTAAAGACTGCAAGGTGCACACATAGTTAAAGGTAACTCTCTGGAATATTTGGGCCTTTTTCAGCTGCAATCAAGGAATTGCAGAGTTTGGACTTATAGTTGTATGAATGGCGTAGAAGATTCATGTGGGCTTCAAAATTATGTCAAAAGTGGCTTTACTGGATCACTTAAGGTTTCATTTTCTGAAGAATTATTTTCCAGTACATTATTACCCATAAAGAAAAAATTTTTAAAACTATTTGGGGCAACCTCAACTTGAGAATTTTCAGCTTTTTCTGTATGTGTGATGCTTTATTAAAAAAAAAAATTGTTTTTGGTAAAAGAATTCTTGCCTTTGAGGCTTTGCTTTTTAATGAATCATTACAAGAAGAACACAGGCCAAAATCTTCCTGAGTTACTCACACACCACCTAATTTAGATCTTTGCACGCATAGCAGCAAGGAACTAGAGAGAAAGGTGCCCACAGCACATGGGGATGGAATCAAAGGCAACCAACTTCTGTGAGATCATTAAGCAATAGCCATGCCTCAAAAGTATATGAAGTCCTGAATCTTTCAGAATTTCACAATGAAGGTTAATATGTCTTTGTTAAGATTTCTTGATGTTACAATTCAATGTACAAGGTCAAAATCTCTAGAGATTCAATATCAGAACAAATCTAGAAAAAATTCACAGATCTGGAGACCAAAGGAATGAATGGTAACTTAACAATTATTTTATAAAATAAGACAAAAACTTGGTCTATTTAGAACATTTTAATCATCAGAAAACAGTTTGAAACATTGTTGCTTCAAGACTAGAATTCAACAAATAATATTCACAACAGGCTATCAATGAAACAAAAGAAAGCTAAAAACAGGACAAATAATAACCAATACTACAAGAGATTTAACAATTTGACAGGTACTTATAATTTATCACACTGCCTCTCAGATTACTCACAAATGATCCACTACCTAAATAAATTTTTAAAAAATGGTGATACTCCTCTTGCTGACCATAGATCTCTATCTCTATCTACTATCTCTACTTATATTTCAATCCTCTGTGTTAAATGTTTTTGATCTCTATGCTATATTTGACAATATAGCTCTCTCCCACTGAATGCTGTCTCTTCTTGGGGTTATATCACAGGACTCTATCCCAATTCTGCTATCTTCTCTTACTATTCCTCAAATTTCCTTTGCTAGCTCATTATATATATCATGTCCCTTTACAATGGGGCATTCTCCAAGAGTCTGTCCCTTTCTCCTACATTCTCTTTTCCCATCTACTCCATGGATTCAATTATCATCTATTTCAGATGACCTCTCTCTCTCTCTCTCTCTCACACACACACACACACACACACACACACACACACACACACACACACAGTCCCAATCTCTCTCTTGAGCTTCAGTCCCACATCCTAAATAACAATGGATATTTCAAATTGACCATTAAAGTTATTTTTTAAAAAACCATTTATGTGTGATAATCAACTACGATATACTCAGCACTTGTTAGCAATACAATGATTCAAGACAATTCCACTAATCTTGGGATAAAAAATGTCTTCCACATCCAGAGAAAGAACTATAAAGTTCTTGGATCAAAGCATAGTATTTTCACCTTTTTTTTTCTTCTCATGTTTTTTCCTTTTTGTTTTGATTTTTCTTTCACAACGTAACTAATATAGTAATATGTCTAAAATAATGGTACATGTGTAACCTGTATCAGATTGTCTACTGTCTTGGGATGGGAGAAAAAAGGAAGGGAGGGAAAAAAACTGTAATTTAAGATTTTACAAAAGTTTACATTGAAAACTATCTTTCCATGTAATTAGAAAAAATATTAAATAAAAAGAAATTAAATCCATCTAAAATGCAACACATATAAAACATAACATTATTTTCCCCTATACCCCCTTCCCAATTTCCAAAGAAGGTACCATCATTCTTCTGGGTTCAGGTTTGTAACACTAACAGTAATTACAACACTATCCCTTGCACTCATTTCTGTTCCAACTTTTCCCCCTCCCTCCCTCCATCTCCTCCCCCAGATGTCAGTTGCCAAATCTTACTGTTTCTACTTTTATCTGTTCTGTTCTCATATAGTACTCATATAGTCAATATCCTTAGCTCGGAACTCTTCATCTCCTGTCTAGACTAAATAAACTCTTAAATGGTTTCTGTGCTCTGTCTCTATTGCAAATCATCTTCCAGACAAGTATCAAAGTGATTTTCCTTAAGTATAGATGAGACATCACTTCCTTAATGAATGAATTTGTGTCATTTCCTATTTCCATTGCAATAAAACATAAATGCCTTTGTTTGCTTTTTAAAGTCCCTCACAAACTGGCTCAAACCTATGTTTTTAACCTCATTAAACATTACTCCCTTTCCTACACAGTATGGTCCAGTCACACTGTCCTTTCTGTTCTCCAAACATGATACCTCATCTCCCATCTTTATGAATTCTGGAATATATTCTTTCCTCACTTCTGCTTCAGAGAATCCCTTTCTAGCTTCAAAATTCAGTTCAAGCAGTTATTTCTACATAGCCCTCCTGTTCTTTCCACCTGCTAGTGTCCCCTTTTCCTCCCAGTCTTGCAGGTGCTTAATAAACTGCTTATTGATTGTCTGATGTCTTTGACCAGTTAGGGGTTAAGGGGTTCTCAATGATGCTGCAATGAGAAGAAGCCTGATCCCAAGGGAAATGTGAAATTGGCTCTGCTAATTTATCTGGCCTCTGAAGTAACTAAGCTGATCTATCTGATAAATGCCAGAATTCCATGCTTCATCCTATCTAGCCATACTCCAGGATACCTTTGCCTAGTTAATACAGGCATCATGACATCTACACTAACCATCTCTCCCCAGTGGGAACAGCAAAACTTCAAACCTAAATTTCAAAAGACTTTGTCTACTCCACTCCAGAAGAGTTCATCTACTCAACTTTAATATGAAGCTACACAATTAAGCAAGATAATATTTATTTTAATTTTCTATACATAGCCAGTTCTAGATCATGCCTCATCCCATAGTCAACCACTAAGGACGAAGCAGCATAGGGCATCTTGCCATCTGCCTTGATACCAAGAATGTGTCCCATATCCCACCCCTACTTTTCAATCTCTTGCTCAGGGAACAAGTGCAAAGCAACATTATTAATGCCACTGGAAAGGGCAAGACAATCAATAGCCCTATGGCTCTGTTCACAATCCCTATCACTATTTAAGCCAAAGCTCCTTTTCCTGGTTATCACTCCCCAATATGTATTATATCTTCCATAAATTCTTTGAAAGCAAGGACTATTTTTGTTATTTTATAGTCAAATATAGTACAGATTAGGTGCTTAATAAAATTTAATTTCACATCATGTATACAAATCAAACAGTTGGATATTTTTCTAAGTAATGTGGTAATGTTAGCATATAATGATGAACAAAAAGGCTTCACTAATGAGATGATGTTAAAATGGATCCTGAAGAAAGGCAAAGATTTGAAGAAACTCCTGAATATTGAGACAGTGAATTACAGTAAGCAAGGATGATATGGACAAAGATGAATAGGCAGGAAAAGGCAACATGCATTCAGGAAATACAGGGCATGCAGCTATAATGTAAAGTGTATGAAGGGAGATCCATTAATTAGAAGTCAAATACTCAAATGCATTGATGATCTTATTCATTATGCTAATCCCTTCAATGATGCAGCTCAGAACACATTCATGCCTGCCCATCCTATGGTACTCTTTTCTATGTCTTCTAATAAATTTAACACAAAGGATCCACTTAGCATGTTGAAGATTTTCTTTCATTTTGACACAAGGATGCCAGAAAGCCCAGCCATCCACTAGTCATCCATTATTCTTCACCACACACTTCATTTTATCCATCTTCTCTCCCTATTATACAATTTTTATAGCAACTATGATTCAAATTCTTCTTCAAAGTTTTTCATTGGTTTTATATTAAAGACTCTTCATATTCACCAGGCATTTCACCATTTCTCTCTTGCTAATATTCATTTTATCTTCTTTAGAGAGTACTATAATCTTTCTGTCACCTAGCAACATGGGCAAATGTTGATATTAAAGTTGGTTTTGCTTTCATGGATGCTAAGAATCACAATCCAATGGGGACTAAACAGTAGTATCTAGTATAATATAAATAACATATGTGTCCACACACATATAAACTAAATGGTTTGAGATTATCTATTTTGTGGCTATCATTATGTACCATGCCATCCAATCCTCTACTTTGTTCCCAATTAATCAACAAGAATTCACTAAGTACTTGTCAAGTCAGATATAGTCAGTAATTGTAAGTTCCCTGAAAGCAAGAACTGTTTTACTTTTTTAGTTTGTAACCCCCCTAGTTCAATGCCTTGTACAAAATAGTGAACTAAATTCAACTGGTGGTTTTGTGAGCCAGATAAGAGAAGGGAGAAAATTCCATATAGCCACCACTTCCCTTTGTTTTTTAAACCAATATAGTTACTGATTCATCTCTGCATTTCATGAAAGAACTACAGAAAATACTAACCCCAGAGAGTTTAGAAAACATTGAAAATCATTTTGCTTTCAGTCATTAAAAAGGTCTAAGATCTGTCTCTTGTCACACTGCTTTAAGCACTAGTCTCATAGATCTCAAATCACAAAAACCTCTACTTCCTGATCAAAGGGACAAGATTCACAACATCAGTGACCCCACTCCAGAGCATCACTGATAATCATAAAAGAAAAATCTTTTGCAGAAATATCAGCAAAAGAAATTTTGTTAATGTCTTGGATGACATTCTTCATATGGTACAAAGTAAATCAGGAGCATAAGGGCGGGCAAAATTTCTACTGAAAAGGAAAAGTACAAAGTCATTCTCCCAAGGGAACTTGCCCCTTCCATTCCTCTAACTTATTTAAAGTTCAGAGGACAGAATCACAGATTGCAGGCTAGAAAGAATCTTAGGGGTCATGAACTATACTCACTTCATTTTATAGGTGAAGAAACTGAGGCCCAGAGGGGTTAAAAAAGTTGTTGAAATATGAACCTGGGTTAAGTAACCTGACTCTAAACTCAATGCTCTTTAGATCTTCTAAGATTAAACCCTGGAGATAGGATTAGAAAACATTTTGGACACAACTTAAAAAAAAAGGATGAATGATGATTAAGTCAAAATGAAACCTTGAGGAAAATGCCAGATCAATAATAATTCCATGAGATACAAAATAAAACTGACAGACAACTTGGATTGTGGTTTTTACATTCATCTGAAGAGGTGACACTCAGTATATATCAGGTAAACAGGTAATAAGCCTGGTAAAAATTCATTACTGATATACTTGCCAAGTATACTGATATAATCCCCAAGTTAAGGAAGGAATCAAGGCCTGATTATCTGAAAAGACATAAAACCTGAGCAGGCCACTTTTAAAAAGAAGCATTGCTCACTTTATACCCAAATCACAAGACAATGGTGAAAATCTGATTCTTCCCTAGGAGACTGGAAGGTGAAGAATTTGTCAGTCAAAAAAAGAAACTAGTTTCTAACCATGTTTGATGGGAAAGATTAGAAGTTTAAAAAAAAAAAAAATGAGTAAAAAAAAGCATGTGGCTCTTCTCAGGTATCTCAAAAGGAGTAAGATGAAGAAAAAGAATTAAGGCAATACAATAACAAAGACACAGAATTATCCCATGTACTGGTGACATGAGGGTTTATTTTTAAAATCCCATAAATTCTTAACAGAGGGGTGACAAATTAGAAGTTCAGAATATATCTTCAAACACAGCTAATGTGTAGATTTATTTTGTGTATCTATATTTGTTAAAAGAATGTTATTTTTGGGGGGGAGCAAGGGGAGTTAGGGAGTGTATGAAAAGTTGAGAGATATTAAAAAAATTATGAAGAGAAAAAGAGATAAAAAAAAACATTAATGAATTGTTTTAAAAATAGACACAGGAATCAGAAGAAAACTCAAAAGGGAAGAGCAATGCTGGAACTACTACATCCTATTTTTCTGTTATTCTTTATATAAGGAAATGCTCATGTTCATTAAATTTTGTCAGATTTATTTAAAAAAGAAAAAAGAAAATCCCAAAGAATCAATAAAAAAAACTAAGTTAATAGCTTCAGCTACAAAATACAAAATAAATCCACAAAAAGTATCATTATCTCTTATAATTTAAAAAAAATCCAGAAAGTAATTTAAAAGTAAATCTCATTTGAAATTATAAAATCATAAACTATTTAACTCAATCTACTAAAGACACATTTAAGACATATAAATACAATCACAAAGTACTCCTTAATAAGATAAATGATGACAAAAAGATGGATATTCATAGTTCCAGCAATATAATAAAATGTCAATTTTTTTAAAAATATAAAAAATGATGATACCACCTAACTTAATTTACAGATTTAGTGCTAAAGTAAATCACCAAATGAAAATTAATTTAGAGGAACAAAAGTCCTAGAAATAGAAACAAAATAAAGGGAGAGGGAGTTGGAATGAAGGAGTAATAGCACTTCAGACCTCAAATTATACTACAGAGCAGTAACAATTTGGATATGGCTAAAAATGGAAAACTACACTAATGAAACAAACTAAATAAGCAAATATCAGAATGAAGTATTTATCTCTACAAGTTCAAAATGAACATATGACCTGAATATTAAAGGTCATATTAAAAAAAACAATTTTTAAAATAAACATTCTGATTACATATTTTCCATACAGATATACACATGCACATATTTATAT
Organism: Antechinus flavipes; assembly: GCF_016432865.1. Classification (NCBI taxonomy): domain Eukaryota; kingdom Metazoa; phylum Chordata; class Mammalia; order Dasyuromorphia; family Dasyuridae; genus Antechinus; species Antechinus flavipes. The sequence goes on from NC_067401.1 coordinate 163,937,584, forward strand.
AAAAACTTCATAAACAGGAACCATTGCAAAATATAAGTAATTTCAATTACATTAAACTGAAAAACATACACAAATAAAATGAATGGTACTAGGCTAAGAAGATTAGTTGTGAAGTAGGAAAAAAATTAAGATATGATATCCTATCAAAGAAATTAACATTACTTCATAACAACAAAAGTCATTCCTCAATGAAAAAATGATCAACTGTGATGGATTTAGCTGTTAATGAGGTGATTCACAATGGGAGAGGGACAAGGGGAGGGGGAGGGGGACAGAAGAAGTGGGGAAGGAAAGGGAGAGGGTGAGGGAGAGGAAGGGAAAGAAAGGAGGAGAGAGCGGGGAGAGAGGGGAAAAGAAGTGGAGAAAGGGGAAGAGAGGTGAAGACAGAGTGGGGGAGAGAAGGGGGGAAAAAGGGAAAAGAGGGGGAAGAGAGGGAGAGAGCACCATCTGCACTCAGAAAGAGGGTTTTGGGGACCGAAATGTGGATCACAATATAATATCTTTTGTTGTTTCCTTGCTTTTTGTTTTCTTTGCTATTTTTTCTTGTGCAGCATTGTGTGTGTGTGTGTTTGTATGTGCGTTCGCGCAGCATGATAAATGTGGAAATATGTATAGAAAAAAAAGTGATCAAAAACAAATCTGAGATTTCAATTCATATTTAGGAACTGTCAATAAGCACTAGCACTAGCCAAATGTTGAGCTAAGCACTGAAGGTACAAAGACAAGATCATAAAAACAATTCCAGTCCCCAAGAAGCTTACAAACTAAAAAGGGGGCACAACTTGTAAATAACTGAGAACATATATAAAAGATACAGAGCAAAGGGAAGGTAACTTAAACAGAAGAATTAAGTGCCTAAGGGGATCAGAGAGGCCTCTTATAGAAGGTACTATTTCAGCTAAGTCTTGAGAGAGAGGGTTGTCAAGAGGCAGAGGTGAGGAAGATTAATGCAAGCCAGCTAGTGAAAAGGCATGAAGACACAATGGAGTATACAGTGTGCAAGAAACAGCAAATAAACATGCAAATATGCAACAGCAAAAAAAAAGCAATAAAAATGAAGAGAACAAATCTACAAACCCACAAGAAACCATGAAACTTACACTGTATAAGCTTATCAGACTCAGTTAAAGTGTTAATTTTTCTAAATCGCTTTTTTGATTCTTTTTTGTGGCTTGTAGATAGAAGAGAGGAAAGATATAAATTTGTAGATAAAAGCAATATAAAAACAAAAATACTAATAAAAATAACATTTTTAAGAAGCCAGTTCCTAGAAACAGCAGTCTTCCTCGTTGGCTGACCAATCTACCAACAAATTTCATTAGACATTCCAACTGATGAGTATGCTTGAGCTACTTGGGACAACAAGACCCCATTATACTGCCAAAACACATGAGGCCTCCTCCCCTTTAATTGTCTCATGTGGCTGACAGCCCAATTCATACTGGTGATTATCAACAAATTCACTACCAGTTATAACAGCAACCAATGTTGACCCTAGCTAGATAAGTCTTAGCAAACAATGGGTCTCTTTTAAATTCTATTTTTCTTCTTGTACATGGAATGATATGGAATTAACCATGGCGTGTGCAGTATGGGAGTCAGAATGATCTAATCTACTGCCAGCATAAAAGAAAGATATGATAAAACAGATAAGAGAGTTTTCCAAAAATCAGATTTTTGTCACAGGGCAGAGTATGACCATAAGTATGTCAAAATACCCTGGGCCAAGCAATACACAGATTGCAAGTAGCCATTTTTACATACCCTAGAAGCAATTGAATAAATTCTCTCTACAACAATTAACACCATATTATAGCATTCTGAATGAAGTACCCCTGAAAACTTGGGATGGTACCACTTCAAGGTAACTGCTGCCTTTCATTACTTTTACTATGTCCACAAACTGTGGAGAACACATCACAAACAGAGAGAGGTTAAAATGAAAATGGAACATACATCAGACCAAGTTTCTTTCCCCAGAGGGAAAAGAAGTACACATATTACAAATACACAGAGTGTCTGATGAATTCATAAGTGTAACCCCTGAACTCCAAAAAAAAAAATTTTTTTTTACCAATCTATATATGCATCCTTATCTAGTTTGTTCATGATTAAAGTGTTCAAAAAAGCTTGTCCCAGAGCAAGCAAAATATTCACAGTTCACATTTGTATTGTATTTTAAAGTTTATGTATTTTCCTAATCTATGAAATAAATATTGCAAGTATCATTATCCCTCTTCTACACATAGTAAGACTGAATCTCAGAGGTTATATACTTGCTCATGATTACACAGTTACTAAATGCTAGAATTGGGAGCCAAACAGTTTTATCCCTACTCCAACCCAGTATTTCTTTTCACAAAAAAAAAAAAAAAAAAAAAAAAAAAAAAAAAAAAGTGAAAGAGATCAATCACTCTTTGGGTCAGAAACAAGAGGGCAGGTATAATTAAGGACACAGGCTAGGCTTTGCTGCTTCACCTAGAATAAATATCATATATATCTTTGATCAATGAACTGGATCTTTCACCAATGTAAGCCACTAAAGGCCATGAAATCTTCAACAGGCTGAGGCCATGAGGAGGGAAATTATCAGTATCTGTTCCTGATCACTGCTCTAGCCCTGAATGGAGAATTATAAGAGAATTAAGGGGATGAGAATAAGGATAGAAGGGAGGGAGGGGGGAGTTCTCCCAAGCACATCTTATTTAACATCAAAGAATAGGGCTGGGTGTTTCTGGACAGCCCCAACCTCTCTCAGTGCATCAAGTTCTGATCTCCAATATAACTATCTTCTAATAATTAATGTTTTGACATCAAAGCCTAAAGCGCTTGGGTCTGTAAACCATCCCCCGTCCCTAGCTTAGGACCTGCCCATATTTTATCCTGTCTCTTTATTTAAATCCCAAAACCACTCACAGGCAAAAAACATTAATGGGAAACTTGGAAACTTTTTTTGATTACTAAAGTGTACCTTTGATGTTTCACCCCCCCTTTCCAAAAACTTGTTTTGTTCCTTTTCCCTCCCTTTCCTTTCCCCCCAGGACTGAAAAGGGACACAAAGCAGATGTCATGTGGCTAGCCAGCCCTCTGGGTGTGCTGCTGTTAGTGACAAGAGAAGAGAGAATGGAAGGAATGGGGGAGGGAGGCTCTATAATCAATCAGCTGCATAAGCTTATGAGATCAAAGGCTCTGAAAGCAACTAAGTCACACACTGTTTAACATGAGGGCGGAAATCATCAAACCCTGGGCACCACCACCACCCCCAAGATACTGCACCCCACCCCCAAATTCTGCTTAGGCAGAATTGGCAGCTATGCCAAAGGAATCACTCTGTTCAACTGTTAAGGGTCTGGATTTAGGGGATTTTCTTAACAAGAATCTTCTTCTCACTGGCAAAGAATACATACAGGAAGACCACAGCCTTTCTCCTATAGAAATAGAAACTCAGGTCTACCTGTTCTCTATATATCCTGAACAAAAATAGCCACTAGTAAATCCTTGAAAAATCAGAGTATTAGTTTTAGGACTCAAAAGGCAGAACATGCAAAATGCTTGCAATCATTTAAGAATGAAGACTCAAGCTGGGGGAAAAAACAAAGAACATTTTTCCCTAGAATTCTGAAGACCTGGGGGAGGTCATCCAGATATAAGAAGCAGAAGTCTATACCTCTTACATAAGTACCAAGTTAGTATTCAACACATGCTACTGGTTTTGATAGCAGGAGGTTTAAACAAAAGAGACAAGCTATACTCCATATGGTGGTCAAAATATAGAACAGAAGTTCCTAAAAGCACAGGAACCACTGCCATTCCTGATTAAAAGCAGCCCTGATTTTTCTTTTAGTCACATTCCTTCATTTAATGAACATTTTTAATAGCCTTTTTACTTACAATATATATGCATGGGTAATTTTTCAGCATTGACAATTGCAAAACCTTTTGTTCCAACTTTTCCCCTCCTTCTCCTCACTCCCTCCCCCCCCCCCCAGATGGCAGGGTAACCAATACATGTTAAATATGTTAAAGTACATGTCAAATACAATATATGTACACATGTCCATACATTATTTTGCTGCACAAAAAGAATTGGACTTTGAAATAGCGTACAATTAACCTGTGAAGGAAATCAAAAATAAAGGCGGACAAAAATAGAGGATTGGGAATTCTATGTAGTGGTTCATATTCATTTCCCAGAGTTCTTTCACTAGGTATATCTGGTTCAATTTAATGAATATTTTTCTAAGCATTTACTAAATATAAGGTCCCATACATTATTTGGTAGGGAAGGTGGTAGGTTAAGGGACAAAAGATATTAAAAATGTATGGGACCACCTTTCTTACCTTCAAGACCCTTATTCCCACTAAGACTTATGACTATATTGAAGGAAAAAAGGTAAGAACACAGAAAACCAACACTAACACTGAAACCATGATTTGAATGACTATAAAACAACATTAAGGGCAAAGTTTCCCAGTTTATTCAATGATAAATTTATTATTTCCATTAAGATCATGTGAAAGAAATTACAAACTGGATTCCTTCTAGGAATGAGAGGCTGTTTGAAAGGTTTGAAAGAAGATGGCAACAAAACTTTTTCCTGCCCTGAGGCAATTGGGGGTAAGTGATTTGCCCAGAGTCACACAGCTAGGAAGTATTCCGTGTCTAAGACCACATTTTAACTCAGGTCCTCCTGACTTCAAGGCTGGTTAATATGTTAAATATGTTATAAAGTATATGTCAAATACAATATATGTACACATGTCCATACAGTTATTTTGCTGCACAAAAAGAATTGGACTTTGAAATAGTGTACAATTAACCTGTAAAGGAAATCAAAAATGCAGGCAGACAAAAACAGAGGGTTTGGGAATTCTATGTAGTGGTTCATATTCATTTCCCCCACCTAGCTGCCCCAATGGCAACAAAACTTTAAGATGAAAGTATACAAAAACCTGGTTTCAAATTGTATCCTTCCTCTCATTGATCCATTCTCAGGAAAAGTAAAATTGGCTCAATGAAGATATATTTGATCAACTGACCCTTTTCCATAAGTGAATTCTGTATTAGCAGGCCTTGGGAGAACAAAGGTGGGATCTCTGACCATAATTTCTCCACCGTGATGGTATTCCACCCAACTACAATGCTATATAATGCAATCAAAATCAATATCTATGAGGAAATCTATAAAAAGCTATAAGAAATAAGGCAAGGAAAAAATATACATTGACTACAATATAAAAAGCAGAGACAAATGAACAAAAAAATTAGTTATAAACATTTTATATGGAGAAATTCATGTAATAAAATGTAGAAAACTATAAAGTATATTTAGTTAGTTTTATTGATGATTAAACAATCTGATGGCCAAGAGTGAAAAGTGAGGGGATGCACATCAATTGGGGAATAGCTAAATAAAATATGGTACATAAATATGAGGAAATATTACTGTGTTGTAAGAAATGATAGAGAGGATGGTTTCAGAAGAACCTGGGAAGACTTATATGAACTGATACAAATTAAAGTGAACAGGACTAGATAAACAATTTATATAACAGCAATACTTGAAAATAATAAACTTTGAAAAACTCTAGTAAATCAGATCAATGCACTGACCTACTTTAATTGCAAAGGATTAGTGATGAAACGTGTTATCCACTTCAATGTAGAGAGATAACAGATGCATAGGGCAAAATTATTTTCTTCTCTTTCTTTATCTTTTATTTTCTGGGGGGAGGAGGGGAGACATGATAAATATATAGTTTATGTTGCATGACTACATATTTATGATGAGTTTTGTTTTTCTTAACTTCTCAATGGGTGAAAGGAGGAAATGAGGGAGAGAATTCAGAACAAAAAATAAAACTAATTTTATAATTTAAAAAAAAAAACCTAAATGCCTAATTCACAGCCTCACAGTTATCATAAGATAACTGGGTAGAGCTTCTATACCTAGGTTGAATGCACAAATGAAATAAGAAAAGCCAATCCCTGCAATAGATTGGTATCTTTCAGACTGGTTCTGCCTGAAAGGCTAATCTGTCTTCTCCTACCAAATTCATAGTCCTCTTCAACACTCTAAACCAGCACAACTATGGAATCACCAAAAATATAAGATGAAAATATAAGCAGAATCATATATTGCTAAAAGAGCCAAGAGATTGTAAAGAATAAGATATTTCAGAGAAAATGGGTTTTTTTTTTTTAGGGTTTTTTCTTTTTTGAGGGGAGAGAGAGGGGGCAAAGGACAAAACTAAGAGATCAAAAGATGGCCATGAACAGAAGCAGCTACACCCAGAGAAAGAACACTGGAAATGAATATAAACTGCTTGCATTTATGTTTTTCCTCCCGGGTTATTTATACCTTCTGAATCCAATTCTCCCTGTGCAACAAGAAAACTGTTTGGTTCTGCACACATATATTGTATCTAGGATATACTGCAACCCATTCAACATGTAAAGGACTCTTGCCATCTCGGGGAAGGGGTGGAGGGAGGGAGGGGTAAAATCGGAACAGAAATGAATGCAAGGGATAATGCTGTAAAAATTACCCTGGCATGCGTTCTATCAATAAAAAATTATTTAAAAAAAAAAAAAAAGAAAAAGATGGCCATGAATGGAATGCCTGGATCAGAATATATCTTTCTGAGAATGTTCTATCAAGTCTCCCTCTCAATAATAATTCCAACTGGTTTAGGAAGAAACAGTGATATGGGCTGACAGAAGGGGTCAGGAAAGAGCTGACTTCTAAAAAAGCAACAGGACTCAAAATGGGCCCAATGGTGTTCACTAATGATCTGCACTAATGATCAGGAGTGGGGAGGACAAGTAATGCATCAATGAGATTCTCGAGACTACAGGAAACACGGAGGTGATTAAAATATCAGTAAGAAGTGAAGAATCACACAAAGAGACTAGGAGAAGCCCATAAAAGAAGGCATAATATGAAAACCAACCCATCCCAATCAATACCTGAAAAATCAGCCCTGGGCAACTCACTTTGGGGTTTGGGAGAAAAAACTGGACTGTAAGCAATTAAGAAATTGAGTGTAGTTACATATGATTCTCACAGAAGAATGGGGGGAGGAGGGGAGAATTTAGGAATTTATTCTGTAATAATGATAACAAAAATATAAACTCTCTGAAAGCACCAATTCAATCTTTGGGGGGAAGAAAAAGGAAAGGATAATAAAAAAAAAAAAAAGAATGCTAGTCAGGCTGATAAATAATATGATCTAAACCCTTGGGTCCTGCAGAACTGGAGGGAGGAGGAGGGGAGAGGAAAGTAGAAGAGCAGGAGAGGGGAGGCGGGGGAAAGGGGAGGGGAAAAAAAGGAAGAAAGGAAGGAAGGAAGGAAGGAAGAAAGGAAGGAAGGAAGGAAGGAAGGAAGGAAGGAAGGAAGGAAGGAAGGAAGGAAGGAAGGAAGGAAGGCAGGCAGGCAGGCAGGCAGGCAGGCAGGAAGGAAGAAAAAAAAGTGATCATTGGAAAAATTTTAAAACATTGCAATTGGCTATATTTAGACCTTGATTACAAAGAGCCAACATGGCTTTATCTAGTCAAAAAGCACTTTCTAAGCACTTATATGTCAGACACTGAGCCAAACATTAGAGAAATACAAAAAAAAAGACAGTCATTGACTTCAAGGAGCTTACATTCTAATAAAGGAAGAGGTACTCACACAGGTGAAATCCAGAAAATGAAGGATAAGCTGCTCAAAACAGAAGCTCCAGGAAGAACTCACCAATGGGAAAAAGATGCTACAAGGGGAAGAAGCGGAGGTGTTGTAGCAAAGAAGAGAAAGTGATGCCAGACTAACCTCATTTCATTTTTTGACAAAATTACTAAACTACCAGATGAAGGAATTGCTATTAAAATAATTTACCTCAAATTTGGCAAAACTTTGATAAAAATAACTCATACCATTTTCATGAAAATGGAGAGATAGGGATTAGATAATACAAATAATTGAGTCATGACTTGTCAGTGAGATTCAATGTCATCATAGCAATAAGTCTCTAACAAAACATTGTAAGGATTTGTGCTTTGCTTTACACTATTTAATATTTTTTTAATTACTTGAATAATTGCATTCATGCTAGGCTCACTAAGTATGCAGGTGAAACAAAGCTAGGAGGGTTAACTAACAGCAAACAACAAATCAGGATTCCAAAGAATCTTGACAGGCTGGAGCATTCAGCTGAATCTAATAAGATGACATTTAGTCAAAATAACTGCAAAGTCTTGTATTTGAGTACTTCCTAAGTATGGAGAGAACAAAAAACCTGTTTGGGAGCAAAATGACAAAAATAGTAATGGACGACCTCCCTGAAAAAAAGAGTAGAAAATCAGTCTCCAAATATTGACTAAGCACCCACTATGTGCCAGGCATTATGCTAAGTGCTAGATTCTCAATTGGGACAAACCAGGTCTGTTGCAAGGGCTAAACAATATAGGACACTCACTCCTGGATCAGAGAAGGGTTGGTTCTTTTCACTATAACGTCTAAAAGAATATATATCAACTGTGCCACAACTGCACAGAAATCAGACAAAGGGTAGAAAAACCAGGAGGCTGAAGAACAGGAAGTTATATGTCACCAGGCTAGTGATTGGTCCAAGAGAAACAAATCCTGGTCCAAATATAAACAGAACAAAATAATTCTGCAACAATACTCATAAATCTGATAGGCAGGGTCAACTGTCTTTGCTTTGCTTAATCTTGTCATCTTTTCAGGCTACTGTCCAATCCTTCTTTTCCCTGCCAGAATTCTCAAATGACACAACTTTTAGCCATCATCTCTAATTCCTATCCACCCAATTTCTTTGCCTCATGAACATGGCTTCTGCCCCTGCTAAATCTTGACATTTCTGTTACAAAAGGTCATGAATGAACATATCCAACAGCGTTCTCTCAGTTGCCCTCCTACTGATCTCTCTATGGCACTGACATTACTGACCTTTCTGAAATTCTATTATTCCTTCACTTCTAACACTGTATGATGCATTTTCCCACCTTTGGGTTTTCCCTTTGTTTTTTCCTGTTTTTCTCCTTAAGACATGCTATCACACAGTTCACTAATGTAATTTTAAATGTCACTTCTACAATGACGACTTCTAGATTGACATCACAGTTCTAACTTCTCACAGAAGTCACAAGCAGGATGCCAACTCAGATGTCTTCACCCTATGTTCTCAAAATGTGTAAAATGGCAAATCTTCTCCCACTAAACAATGTCTTCTTGCTGACATTACTATCAATAATATGAAGATTCTCTCACTCTTCCAGGCTAAAAACTTTTGAGTTGCTTTTGATTATTCCCTCTACTTTAATATCTACCTTCAACTTTCCTTTTCTTGGTTTTTTTAGTTTTACTTTCAAAACATATGCATAGATAGTTTTCAACAGTCAAAACCTTGTCTTCCAAATTTTTTCTCCCTCTCTTCTCCACACTCCCTCCCTCAGACAGCAAGTAATCCAATATCTGTTAAACACGTGCAAATTCTTCTATACATATTTCCACAATTATTGTGCTGAACAAGAAAAATCAAATCAAAAATGAAAAAGAAAACAAAAAACAAGCAAACAACAAAAAAGGTGAAAATACTACCTTGTGATTCACATTCAGTCCCCACAATTCTCTTTCTGGATTCTACCTTCAATTTTTCATCAATTTCTGTCATTTTTTCTTTTAAAATATTCCAAGTATAAAAATTACTTGGGCATAGCAATAATTTTCATATTGTTTTATTATGTGCCAGCAAGATTCATGTTTCTGCTGACATTAGGCTGACTCAGAATATCTAACCTTGATTAAGATGAAACCAGACTGAACTGTTTTCCCCAACTTTAGTTAGTTCTCTGTCAGCTGAGTGCTGAATTTCACATCATACATAGAGGTTTCACTACTCAATTTTTCTTTTGTTTTTAATTATGACTTTTAAGGATGTATATTAATAAATCCATATAAATATGCAAGAGTACTTCTTAAGGAATACAACACAATGATTCTTAAAAAGATATTAGAGCATTTGTTACTGTTGCTATGGGAAGTCAAAGGTTTCAAGGATCATTCAAATTCACAATGAAATGCAAAGGAAAGTACTGCTGAAAACAAAAATCAACCAAGAACTGATATTTCTGTGAAACTGTCTAATATATCTTTGGAAAACAAGCAAAAACCATCAGACATGTCAGTGGAAAGGTTTTTAATACTTCTATGATATAATGTAGGCTTCTTAAAAATGGAAGAATAACAAGACCACCCAAAAAATGTTTCAAGGATATTTTTAATTCCACTGGGTCTGAAAATCTTGTCTACATGAAGGAAATGATGAATTCTGATAAATATACTGATAGACCAAAAATCTGAATTATTCTGAACTTTACAAAAATTCCTAAGAGAAGATGGAATCTTATACAATAAGGCTTTGCACCATGCCACATAGTATCAAAAGTTAAGAAATTTATCTTCGAAATGGAAATAAATATCCTTTAATGACTTGCCTAATATAAATCCCATTGAAAATCTAAGGAACAGTTAGCTGTAACAAAGGTAATTTACTATACTATGTTATTAAATTGTGATTTCTTGACAAAAAATTAAATAAAATCTCTGCAAAATCTGTGAAAGCAATGACACATCACGTAAAATAATACAGCAAAAAGACATTTTGCAAATTAAAACATTTATAAAAATGTAAATTTACTTTGTTGCCAATAATTCACTTACAATCATAATATGACAGCTATTTGCTTTCCATTAGAAGGTGAAAGGCATCAACCTGTACTTATATGCTTTTCCATTCTTAATTTTTCAAATCTTGGATTCTTGTTTCTCATTTTTGAAAATTATATTTAAAAAATATATTAGAAGAAATCACTCATGGCCCTGAATTTTAAATTACACTTGTAAAGCTATAGAAATAGCATCGGAATATAATGCAGTGAAAATCTGAAGGAAGAAGTCCTGTGTTCAAATATTAACCTTGCTACTTAAATGTGACTGCAGCAAGTCACTTCACCTTTTTGGTCCTCAGTTTCCTCATATGTAAAATGAAACAGTTGTACTAACTGAGCTCCAAGTTCCCTTTGAGCTCTAAATCCACTGATTCAGCCCTTTATTTTTTATTCATGTAGCCTCTATCTTTATTTAGCTCTTTACTACTTTACACCTAGTTTATAGTAACACTGTATTAACTGATCTTGCTATAGTTCCTTCCTACTCTAATGCATCTTACTGCCAGATTACCCAATATTTTTTTCACCATTTTACTCCCCTAGTTAAGAACCCATCATGATTTCTAATATCTACTGTATCATACTCAAACTCTTGACCTTCCATAATCTGACCCCATCATGACTACCGAAATTTTTCTTTCTAATCACAAATATAAGCCCTGTTCCAATCAGACTATTCTTTGTATTGTGAGTTTTTGTCCCTGATACTTTCCCTACCTATCATACAATGATTGTTCCTCTCTACTTGTCCAATGTGTTCTACTGGAACAGTGGACTAAGAGGTAAGAGGCCTGGATCTGAAACCCAGGTCTAAGACTATGACACAATTAAAAAAAAAATCATCTGACACCTATGGCCGTCAATTTCCTCCTCTGTAAAATAGTAATATCATTTCCATTATTGATCTTGCAGAATGGTTTGATTACCAACAAAAATCTCCATAAAGAATTCCTCCACAACTCTAATCCACATAGCTCACAGAACTCTTCTAAGATCTCTCCCTTCTTCTTTGAATTCCTAAGGTACGTGGAGGAATGCAAAACTATTTAGTGTTTAACTGCTTCCCAATAAACTGGGAAAACATTTTTATAGTCAAAGGTTCTAATAAAGACCTCATTTCCAAAATATATAGAGAATTGACTCTAATTTACAAGAAATCTAGCCATTCTCTAATTGATAAATATGGTCAAAGGATATGAACAGACAATTCTCAGATGAAGAAATTGAAACTATTAAGACAACTCTGAGATACCACTACACACCTGTCAGATTGGCTAGAATGACAGGGAAAGATAATGCAGAGTGTTGGAGGGATGTGGGAAAAACTGGGATACTGATACATTGTTGGGGGACTTGTGAACATATCCAGCCATTCTGGAGAGCGATTTGGAACTATGCTCAAAAAGTTATCCAACTGTACATACCCTTTGATCCAGCAGTATCACTACTGGGTTTATACCCCAAAGAAATCTTAAAGAAGGGAAAGGGACCTGTATGTGTAAGAATGTTTGTGGCAGCCCTCTTTGTAATAGCCAGGAACTGGAAACTGAGTGGATGCCCATCAAATGGAGAATGGCTGAATAAATTGTGTTATATGAATGTTATGGAATATTACTGTTCTGTAAGAAATGACCAGCAGGATGATTCAGAAAGGCTGGAGAGATTTACATGAACTGATGCTGATTGAAATGAGCAGGACCAGGAGATCATTATATACTTCAACAACAATGCTATATGATGATCAATTCTGATGTACGTGGCCCTCTTCAACAATGAGACGAAACAAATCGGTTCCAATTGAAAAGTAACGAATTGAACCAGCTACACCCAGCGAAAGAATTCAGAGAAATGAGTATGAACCACTATGCAGAATTCCCAATCCCTCTATTTTTGTCTGCCTGCATTTTTGATTTCCTTCACAGGTTAATTGTACACTATTTCAAAGTCCGATTCTTCTTGTGCAGCAAAATAACTGTATGGACATATATACACATATTGTATTTAACATATACTTTAACATATTTAACATGTATGGGTTTACCTGCCATCTGGGGGAGGGGGGAGGGGAAGGAGGGGAAAAACTGGAACAAAAGGTTTTGCAACTATCAATGCTGAAAAATTACCCATGCATATATCTTGTAAATAAAAAGCTATAATAAAAAATAAAAAAAAAGAAAAAAGTATTTAACTGCTTCCAAATTATTTCAAGTGTTTTTGTTTTTTTTTTTTTAACCTTCTTACCTTTTCTTACCTTCTTAGACCATTAGCTCCTAGAATTCAGGAATGATATCTTCTATCTTCCTTCTCCCTCATATTCCCTAGCTCATTGCTGGACAAAAAGAAAGTACTAACTACTAAATCTAACATGGAAAGCACACACAACACCAGCACTTCCTTTTAAAGAGTCAGAGCTTAATACTATCTGTTTTCCCTAAAAAGGAAAACGTATCCCTAAGACCTAGTAGAAAAAAATTTTTCTTCTTTAAAAAAGAGAAAGTAGGGAAGCCATCTTTGAAGCAGTCACACTATCACCTCAACCAAGGAGGAGATTTATAACATAAAAGTATTCTACTAGCCTTCAAGAGTTCTCAGTTGGCTGAAAAGAATATTCTTTAATAAATCTCATTTGGACACATAACTTCTGTTCATGGATTTTCTCATTTTCCTTTCTCTAGTACAGACACCTGAGTTACCAAATATTCATTCATGTGGATAGGCCTTTACTACCAAATATAGGAATTAAACACAGGCAGGTGAAAAAAATTTGCTTAGCTTTTTTTGTTGTTGTTGGCCAAATAAAATGAGTATGAGAAACTAATCAAGTCTTTTCATTTTGGAACTCCTAGCACTCACATAGAAAATTTTCTTTCAAATTGACATAATCTATGGGCCTAATTATTGGTTGATTTCGCTAAATGATTTTTTTTTTTTACAGAAGAGGGTTCATTCTGAAGATAACTGTGAAATAAAGAAAAGACTAATCAGTAAAATATCTATTTTAAATAGCAAGTCATGAACCCAAAAAATAAATAATGCAATTTGATGATATGGAACCAAACTTGTAACTTGGTTTAAATATATATATATAGCTATAACAAAAATTTTCACCCTCTTGTATTTAGTTCTACTCACTCTCCCATTCACTTGCCAATTAGCAAGTCAATGATAATCATACCTACTATATACATCATCAGCATGTAATTACACATACATACATACATACATACATACATACATAATCAGTAGTAATCATAGCAATGATTAAGAGAAATAAGCATCCCCTTACAAATATACATATTCAGTGTAGAGGGCCTTACTCTGGGTAAGGTAGAAGACCCTTCAGCCCAGAGGGAATCTGTTGACAATGTCTGGTTTGGCTCCCCACCTCCCTTTGGTGCTGGCACCCTTCCTAAGAAGTCAAGGAGGGCGTGACTACCTATGTTCTACTTGAAGCAAGAGATTACAGTAAAGAGAGGCAGTTACATATACAACTAATACTAGTACTAGTAGTAGTTGTAGTTATAATAGTACTAGTAGTACTAGTTGTAGTAGTAGTAGTTGTAGTAATTATAGTAATAACTGTAGTAGTAGTAGTAGCTGTTATAGTAGTAATAGTTGTAGCCTCCAAATATATCATCTGGATTAGCTCTCTGAAAGATCTCGGGATCGGCTTTGGTCTTAGTGGAGGAGGAGTGAAGAAAGCAGGAGACTCCCGAGAATGGTCAAAGATGGAGTCCTTATTTCAAGTTCTCTCAGCCTTTAAATACCTTGGTAAATACATTAAGTACATGCCAACTATTAAACTATTATGTTATCACATCACACAGAGCAAGCCATGACTATATTGATATGTAAATGCCTCTCTACTATAAGTATCCCTTGCTTCAAGGAGAACACTGGTGGTCATGCCCTCCCTGACTTCTCGGAAAAGTAAGAGCACCAAAGGGAGGTGGGGAGCCAAACCAGACATTGACAACAGGTTTCCTCTGGGCTGATGGATCTTAAACCTTACCTAGAGTTTCCCCACTATCTGCAGCCCTCTACATCTCTGGCTTTCTTTTGTTTTAGTTAAAACAGGTATACATAAATCCATCAGCATGGGAGGTATTACACAAGCAAGTAGTAATGTAACAATATGACTCAACATGGTATTATAAAAGATTTCCAGGAATCCTAGAAGGAGGGTATATAAATAACAATCACATATACACCTCCTTTAGCAACCAAGAAATAGTACAAAACCAATCTATTGCCCATCACTTAATGTGTCAGAGAATCTAATGATTTCTGCAAGTTGTGAAGTCCTGCATCAGTCTCGTTAACAATTTTTGATGTTCATGAGTTGTTATGATACAGGAGCCACTTGCCATTGGCTGCTGAAGGTCTAACTCAGACCTGTAGAATGGTTCTTTTCACGTGAGAGGATGATAATAATGATACAAGGAGACTGAGAGGCTGTTGAGTTGTCTGACCTCTCTCCTCTTCCCTCTTATTAATTTCATTCCCAATCCATAAGAAACATCTGCATTAGTAAAGGCTGCTTTGCAACTCCTTCAAATGTTATGATTTACAAATGTGGAGGCTCTCCAAGAATTGACCTGTCTTTTCATCTAGGCATGGTCCTTAACAATGAGTCAAATGCCATACACACTGGATTAATAGCCATGGTCTTTCAGTGGCACATATAGTCAAAGATGGAACCACCAGATGTTTCCTAGGTCTTTTCAGGAGGTTCCCTGTGGGCTGAAGGGTATTATACCTTATCCAGAGCACTATCCGCGGCCCTCTACAATTCAGAGATCCACTTTCCTTACAAATCCCCAGGAAAATCCAAATTATATTTCTTTTCCTGGTTTCTTTCATACCCACTGAAAGGAGCTGTATATATTATCATTGTACCATACTACCTCATGTCATCCAATATCACACACTTTCATACATAAAGTCCTGTTTATATTTGGGAGGGAAAAGAACTGAAATGAGGTGAGGAAAAGATCAAGGAATATCATTATTTTCAAATGAAAAGTCAATTGACAAGTTCTGAGTAAAATTTAACATTAATTAACATGAAACCAAGACTAAAAACTAGAAGGTCATTTTTCATTGTTTATTCCTTTTTGCAGCAATGTATCAATTTGTTCTATCATAGTGGACTAAAAGGACTAAGTAACAAGGAAAAGAAGAAGCAAGTCCTTATTCATAAATAAAACTTGTGTTTTTCCAAAATGTGTGCAAGAATCACACTGAGCAACATCCTAAAGAGGTTTAAGCTGAAGTGAAGATCTGAAGAGATTAAGACTCAACTCCAGAAAATCCCTGTTGGTGAGAAGTCTCAGGCCATGCAAAAAGTTCCCAAGGATGCTAATGAAAATCTCATTTTTTGAGTCACTGAAAACAAGACTAGAAAAAGCCCTAAAGACTAAGAAAATAATTCTATAATGTCCTTCAGGGAAAAAACTGAACAGATGTGTCCTAACTAGCACTTCCCCTGTGTGTGTGTCCTTTTAAATGTTTTTACATGATTGCAACTGGCTAGGATATGACTTAGACAAAGTCAGTCTGACTCATAATGGATAAGAGGCAACCTTCAGAAGCATAATGATGTTGACTATCATCCAAAAGTCTTAAAACAGATGACCAGACAATTTCAATGCTGGTCTAACTATGAAAGTTTACCTAAAGTCAAGAAAAATGTCTTCCTGGATATGCAGCCTAGGGGCAAGACTATGGCCTTGCTCTAAGGCACCTATTTCCATCACAAGTTAAATGGATAAGTTGTGGAACTCTCCTTGGTTTGTCTAGACAGCTTAAGTTTCTTCATTTCCCTTTGCCAATATTTGACAAGAGAGGATACAGATAAATGGAGAAAATAAGATAAACTAGATAAGTGCACGTTAACATGCATATGACATATGGGGGTGTGAATTACAAATGGGCTGATATCTGAATAACAGACTAATGGTATAAAAACTCCTTAGCACAGTCCAAAACGCAATACTGTTAGGATGTCCTTTCTATATCGCCTTTTATGGCAATCCCAACTACTGCCATATTATCACCTTTAAACAGATGACTCCCAGATCTATAAATGTCATCATAATCTTTCTCCTGACTCCAGTCTGGAACCACCAACCAAGCGCTGATCATCACTATCTATGTTTCATAAGTATATATGGCTCAGCATGTCCAAAAATGGAACTTATTACATTTCTTCAAATGTCCATGCCCTGTACACAACATACAAAAGCAAACTAACATAATCCTATGCTATTATTCTATCAAACCAAGGAGTCCAGCTACTCACTACAACAAAAACTTCAGGAAGTATAAAGCACTGTGCTAAGTACTTTATAATTATTATCTTATGTGATCCTCACCATAACCCTGGGAGGTAAAGGTTAGTTACCATTATCCCCATTTTACAGTTCAAGAAACTAAGGCAAAAAAGTCACTGACTTGCCCAGAGTCCCACACCTAGCAAGTGTCTAAGGCCAAATGTCAACTTAGGGAGACGAATCTTTCTGACTCCAGCTCTGGTACTCTTTCCACTGTGTCATTTAACTGCCCCTACAAAAGCAACAAAACATATATGGTAGAAGAGTTGTGATTTTTTTTTCCTTCTTAATGGGGAAGAAGAGGTATGAAAAAAACAAAAATAAATGCTTGTCATTTTAAAAAATTTTGCTAAAACAACAATTTCTTATACCAAACTTTCCAATTTCTGCTGAGGCTACTATCATCCTTTTCGGTCCCTCTGCTTCACAGCCTCAAAGTTATGCTTGCTTCTTCCCCAACAAATCCTGTCATGAAGGACCAAGAGGTACAAGGCATAGAGTACTGGGCTTAAGGTCGGAAAGTCACAAGTTCAAATCTGGCCTCAAACACTTACTAGCTGTATAACCTCGGGCAAATCACTGAAGCTCTATTTGCCTATTTTTTCAACTATAAAATGGATAATGATAGCATCTATCTTACCTGTGATAAGGACAAAATGAGATATCATAGAGCCTTTCGCACAGTGTTTGGCATACCCACTCAAATAGAACCTTATACTTCTCATCTATATTACAACACAGTCCCACTACTACATCCTTCTCCAATACATGTTCCATATACTAACCAATTAATAGCCTTAGAACACATGTTTCACCACATCAAAATCCCTCTCCTTATTTAAAAATCATCAGTGGTCCCTTTGAGATAAAAAATAAACTATTCAATCTGCCACTTTCACAATGTGGCAGTTCTCATTTACCTCTTCTATATTTATTTCATATAACTCCATTTCCTACCCCAGGCCCTGGGCTCAACTGGTGAACTTTCATCTGATTGACCTAAGTGGCTTTTTCACTCCTCTGGTATCTCCAAATCATGTGTCCACCCCTTTTATTATTTTCATCCCACTGGAACCCTGAGATCAGGGTTCTAGTAGGTGGAACTTTCACCCTCTTTTGCCCAAAACCAAGTCATCCCAACACTACCAGATAGCTTCAAATCCTTGGCCAACCTCTTCCCTCACCCCATCCTATCCTCCTGTAACAACTCTAATCCCTTTCATTCAGGAAATCCCCAAGTCTTGCTGGGAGTTTAACTTGTATAAATTAAGATTCCTCCATTAGAAGATCAGCTCCTTAAATGAAAGGACTATCTTGGGTTCTTTTTGAGAGTACATAATAAATGCATTTTTCTTTTACTCACTCATTTACAAAGTCTATGATCCAGAGAATATGAACTATTTAAGCTGTTACCCAAATCTGAAAATCTACAGGGTCACTAGGTAACTTAGCAGATACAGCACCAGTCCTAGGGTCAGGAGGATCTGAGTTCAAATCCAACCTCAAACCCTTACTAGTGACCCCAGATAAGTCACTTATCTCTCAAATGGCTCCAAAAAAAAAAAAAAAAAAAAAGAGGAAAAAGAAAGAACATCTATCTCTAGTCTCCGTTCCTTTAAAGAGGTAACCAGAAATGCACTCACTCATGCTGAAACTTCTTTCAAGGCTCAGTTTAGATGCTCACTACATCCTCCATGTGGCCTTTCCTGGAGCCCTTAGTTACTAACCTTTTCTTCCTCATAAAATGTTTTTGTTTTTATTTATTTACATATTGCATCCTGACCCTATCAAACATAAGCTGCTAAAGCACAGAACTTGTTTTACTTTTGTCTTTGTCACCCAGAACTTGTTTTACTTTTGTCACCCAGGAGAGAACTTCAGACTATATCCCATGATTTTTAGCAGTAAATTTAGTATCTAAATTCTGCTCTATTTAAGCTAATACTCAAATTAATTTGCATTCTCTGAATCCCAAATAGCTGAAAGTACAGGAAAGGGTCAGAGAAGTGGGCTCAGGTTTAAAAACTGAATTAATTCATAACCTGGAAAAACAAAAGATCAGACAAAGCAGAAGACTGGAGAAGCTATGAACTCAACCTTACCACATGACAGATCTGATTGTTAAAACCAGGTGTCCCAAAGCTCCCTTCCCTGCTCTTTCCCCACCACTATTCTGATTAGTTGATGGCTTCTGTGATTCACTATATCCTTACCCTCCTGGATTCTCAGTCCTATTCTTCCCATCCCTACTCCAGCTAATTTTGGAACCATAATAAAATAATACTACCAATAATACTGAAAACAATACCAGCTTACTAATCTTGGACTCCATCATCATGCTGTTAACTTTCTAAATTAAAATGCAGTCTTGCTCCAGTCTCCTTTATACGTTGTCTCTCCTATTAAAATAAAAGTTTCTTAGGGTAGTTAGGTGACGCAGTGGATAGAGCACCCCCCTGAAGTCAGGAGGACCTGAGTTCAAATTTGGCCTCAGACACTTAACACTCCCTAGCTGTGTGATCCTAGGCAAGTCACTTAACCCCAATTGTCTCAGGAAAAAAAAAAAAAGATTTAAGTTTCTTGATGTCAGAAAGTCTCTCCTTTTATATTTGTATCTTCAGTACTTAATACAGTGCTTAGTATGAATTAACATTTAATAAAATGTCTTTTCACTTGTTCATTCTCTAATCTTTAAGCCATTGAACAAGGAAAAATATATCTTCTTTATCACAGTTATTGCCTCCTATGCTAATGGAAATGCAGATTTAAAAAGACTCTTGAGTACCATGTACACTGAAATTTCTAAAATATTTCTTACCTCTTCTGGTTCTTGTTCCTCCTCCTGGCCAGGCTTGGATTTCTTTGGTTTAGAAGGGCCTCCAGGACTAGAAAGAGATTTTGGCAATTTGGCTGAAGATGGCACCAGATGTCTTGAAGGTATAGAGGAGCCTCCAAGACGCTGCCCGCCCCCAGAGAAAGGAACAAAGGAAGGAGATACTGATTCCTTGGAACTCAGCCTCATTTCATCATCCAACCGTTTAAGGCCCAGACAATCTATTTGGCTGATCCCTGAAGCAACTGCATCATCTGGTCGGCTCAAATCACCACTGCTTAGCTCACCAGAGCCCAAAGAAAGCAGAGAGTTGCTGGTGGCCTGATCAACAGAGATAGATGGGGCAAGGTTTCCTGAGAGTTTAATCTTGGGAACCACAGCCTCCTGCTTGTTAGGTGATTCACACATCTTCATGGAAAACCTGTTAGGAGAAAACCAAGACAATAGTAAGCAATATTAGAAACAGAAAAAAAACAAAACCCCACATCCTCATTGCCTCTAGGATTTCCTGAGTGCCACTTCCTAGCCCATATTGATAAAGAGTAAATGGCTCTAAACAAAGCTTTTCTGATGGAATCAGCAAGTCAACCAAATGATCTTGACTGAACAACAGAGAGTTTGGTCTGTTTCCCCTTCTCTACAGTGCAATGAGCAAAGTAAGCACCAATTGAACATCATGTACAAGTGAAATTAAGCCCGGGCTCACGATCTAGAAAGCTCTTTAGATTGGGGGTTTAAACCTAAACAAGTTAGGAGGAGCTAATCTCAAAGCCAACCAGCAGGCGGAGCCACAGGAACCAGCTTTCCACAGAAACTATCAAAACCAGGTTTCAAACAATTTTTTAATTAAACATTAGTGAGATTACATACAAATAACTTGCATTTCCCACCCAATCAATACAATATTTATTAATTTGTACCCACAAAGAAACGAATAAAAGAAGATTCAGAAAGAGGCAGAAACAAGTAGGTCAACTTTGGAACAAAGAATGTTATATTTGTTACATACTTAAAAAAAAAAAGCTTTATTTAATATATCCATGGTTTCATATACAATCCTCTTGTTCAACTCTTTGTAAGTAGAAATATTCATGTTGGTTGATGTCTGTCAAACTCATAATACTACATTTCCCCCCCAAAAAAAAATTTGTACCCAAATAACATTGTAAAAAGCTTGAGCCAACATCTGCAACCATGGGAAACACATCTGGGCAACAGTTTTAGATAAACAGGCAAATGCAGTAATTACTGTGAGGATGCAATTTTTTTTTGCCTTTGAACTTTTTTTTAAAACGCATTTTTCTGATGTCTGAAACAAAACAAATTTACCACTATAAGTTCACACCCCCCCCCAAAAAAAAAGTCTGACAGGAAGACTAACTTCCTCCACCTAACCTGATGATGGCATTGCCTCCAGTTAAACCCAGTGACTTCAGTGTGGTCTTCTGTAAAGCAGCACTCCCAGTTATCTGAAAAGAGACAAAAATGGGGAACAGAATATACTTTTGTCCAAGATACCTAGAGGATAGCTAGTCAGATAATAAGCAACAGGCAGTTGCTAAAAGAACTCTAGAAGAATCATATATTTAGGATTAAAAGGGACCTTAGAAACCACTAAATCCAGTCCTTTCATTTATTAATGATGAAACTAAGACACAGAACAACTAAATGACAGCTAGTAAGTATACAAGATAGGATTTAAACCTGGTTCTTGCTGACTCCAAGTCCAATGTCTTCTCCAATAAATTACACTACCTCTCTTCTACCTCCCTCTTAACTCAAAAAGCTCTTTAGTTTTTTCTAATTTAAAAGATTTCCCATCTTTCTAACTAGGGCCAAAGTCCTTTCTCCAATTCCCTGTATATCATGTGATACTTTTCCTCCCAAACTTTTGGCTTTCTCATAAATGAAATGGCAGAATGATATATTCCTAAGAAATCAAGAAACCTCAATATTCTAATGTCACATTTGTCATTAACTAGTCATTTAACCTCTCTGCACTACATTTCCAGATTCATAAAATAACTGGATTAGAGCTGATGATCTTTTAAGGTCCCCTCCATTTTATGGCTGGATGATCTATAAATCAAACTAGTTGGACTGAATGGAATAGATTAAAAAGGGAATTCTATAGCCAAAGTGCCAACAGATTATTGGAGAAATTCTCTGGTCAAGCTTGGGTGGGAAAAAACTTGGAGTGCTATTAGGGATTGAAAGCTGAATATGACATATGGAGAATAGGGCTCTCTATCAAAATATTTTAGGGAAGAAATAAGAAACAAGTCAAGATCAACTATTGCTTTTCCAGCTCTAGTTAGTCCTTCCCCACAAAAGGCTGATTCCCAATCCAAAAAAAAAAGGTCAAGCTTTCAGACTTCTAAAAGGTCATATCCAAAAAAACTCTGCAGAGTTCAATCATGAACCAAAAACCAAACCTAATAATTATTTCAATGATTAATGTTCTTTCTAACTTAAAAAAAATTACTAGTATTTAGCCATCAAAATTATTGTTGGATTTTTTGGTTTGTTTTTTGAAGGAGGCAACTGGAATTACGTGACTTGCCCAAGGTCGCATAGCTAGTAAGTGCTAAATGTCTAAGGCCACATTTGAACTGTCCTCCTGACGCCAAGGCTGGTACTCTATCCCCTGTGCCATCTAGCTATCACAAAATTATAGCTTTTTGCAGGCAATGTAATGGTTTTAGAGAAATCTACAGATTCAACAAAAAATTAACAGAAATAACTTCAGGAAAGTAGCAGAACAAAAAAATCAGCAAAAATCATCACTCTTTATATTTTATCAACAACACTTAGGAGGAAGAGAAAAGGGAAATTACATTAAAAATAATTACAGAATGTATATAATGTCTGGGAGTCCACTCACTAATATACTGCAAAAACTATATGATTACAACAACAGAACAAAATCTAAATAACAGAGAAACAGATCTAAATATTTAAAGAGAGACTAATTGCACATGGTTGGGTTCCACTAACATAATAAAAAATGTCACCTTAAGTTACCTTAAGCAAGTTAAGTATCATATCAATCAAATCACCAAAGGATTATTTTGTAGATCTAGAAAAATAATGAAATGTATCTGAAGGAACAAGGTCAATAATCTCAGAAAGAAATAATAAAAAAAAATTGGAAGAGTGGGAGAAATGGGATCTAGCATTAACCATACCTCAAACTACACAGTTAGTCACACAAATAAAGGTAAGTAAATATAGTAGCCTAATGTTTGATAAACACAAAGATACCAACTACAGTATTAAGAATTCATGAACTGACAAAAAATGCTGGCAAAACTATAAAGCAGTCTGGCAGGCATTAAGTTTGTACCAACAACTCAGGCTATATATCATAAAGAGCTCCAAGTAGAAGTGTGACCTAAATATAAAAATTGGTATTATATACAAAATTAAAGGAGAAAAGGAAAAATGATACTTTCTGCAACTGTGGGTATGAAATGACCAAATAAGGGATAGAAAAAAAAAAATCACAGAAAATAAAATGGGATAATTTTGATCATGTAAAATTAAATAATTTTTTTATACAAACAAAACCAATGTAGTTAAAATTGTAAGGGAAACTGTTAACTGGAAATTAAATCTTTGTAGATACCAACTACAGTATTAAGAATTCATGAACTGACAAAAAATGCTGGCAAAACTATAAAGCAGTCTGGCAGGCATTAAGTTTGTACCAACAACTCAGGCTATATATCATAAAGAGCTCCAAGTAGAAGTGTGACCTAAATATAAAAATTGGTATTATATACAAAATTAAAAGAGAAAAGAAAAAATGATACTTTCTGCAACTGTGGGTATGAAATGACCAAATAAGGGATAGAAAAAAAAAAATCACAGAAAATAAAATGGGATAATTTTGATCATGTAAAATTAAATAATTTTTTTATACAAACAAAACCAATGTAGTTAAAATTGTAAGGGAAACTGTTAACTGGAAATAAATCTTTGTAGCAAATTTCTCTGATAAAGGTCTAATATCCACTACGTACAAGAAATAGATTCATATATATAAGAATAAAAGGTATTCTTCAAAAGATAGTCAAAACATATGAAAAGGTAGTTATCAAAGGAGAACTATGATATATACAAAAATATTCAAATCAATAAAGAGAATTCCAAGTTAAGCAACTCTGAGGCTCCACATCTCATACCCATCAGATTAGCAAAAGTACCAAAAATGGAAAAAGGACAACTGCTGGAAGGATTATGAGAAGATAGGCACACTTAATGCATGATTGGTGGATCTGAATTGGTCTAACATTTCTGAAAAGCAATTTGGAGCTATGTCCAAAAAGTGACTAAACTGTCCATAGCTTTTCATCTTTCAATATCACAACTGGATATATACCTCAGGAATCAAAGATAATGTCCCAAACAAACAAAAATATTCACAAGTCTTTTTGTTATAGCAAAGAACAGGAAACCAGGGAGATGTCTATCAATTGTGGAATGGCCGAGTATAGGATGACAAATGAACTAATGCACTAATGATGCCAAAAAACATTAAAAAAAAAAAAAAAAAAACTCAGGAGCTCAGGAGGCACAAATAGGACATCTTTAAAATGAAAACTGTATGTAATGTAGTCTTAATTTCACAAATAATTCTTTTTTTCTTCCTCTATGTATATGGAATTCTCTTTTTCTGTTCTGTGTATACGAAAATAATCAATCCACAGGTTGATTAATGTTTGTCAACTTCAAAATAACAATAAAAATGTCAAAAAAAAAAAAAAACCTTGATGGTTACATGAGCAAAAAAATTCAAAAATAATGAACATATATGAAGATTTTCATCAAGTAGGATTTACACAAATTAAACCAACTCATTTAAGAATATGCATAATTGTTGCTATGATACATGGTAGTTAGGCATAAATAGTAAGCAGTTTCCACAAATGACTGAAATCAGTATTTTTTTATATAGCCAACCCAAATTTTAAGTCATTATCTTTTCTTTATTACTTGATCATAATCTAATCAGCATTAATGGATACAGTTTGTCTTGATACAATATAAATTTAATCTTTGTCCAATAAATACAAAGATCTTCATCATTCCCCTCCCCACAAAGGTCTAGAACTGTTTCCTAGTATCCTTTCCTATAACAAGTACCTACTGTTCCCTTTGAGTTATCCCTAAAGTAATCCTATTTCCCAGGTAAAGAACTTAGGGGGAGCAGTCTATGAGAACAGAAAATGGTTCCCTTAAGTGAGAGCTGAGAGAAGATCTGCTACTCATATATACAATAACTCCATTATATTCACTCCTCTACTCCACCCCAAAATGGAGCTGGAGCCTCATCCTGACCAACACTTGCTTTTCAGGGGACAAACTGTCTTTTATCTTCATTGGAACTATATAAAAATTAGGGGAGTGAGGGAGGAGAGGAACTGCTCACTAAAACTTGATTTGCCTACAAATATTGAGTGAAGACAAAAGGGAACAATATAAACTGGTATAATGTATGATCACCCTTACTAGACAATAGGCTCTAGAAACAGCAAACACACTGTTGAACTGAAGAATACCCAAATTAAAATCCAGCCTCATTTACCAGCTATGTAACTGTGGGCAAGTCACTTAATCTATTTGCTTTTATCTATTAGCTGAGGATTTTATTTATACACTGAGAAGAATCATAGCCTTTACTTCCTAGGGCTATTGTAAAAATAAAATGAAAAAATATGTGAAATATTTTACATACCTTAAAGCATTATATACATGTTGACTATTATTATAGGATGGTTCATGAAAGAAGCAAAGATAATGAGAATGGATTCTAGATCCCTAACATTTAGTAGCTCTCAGACAAATGGAAGGAGAAAGGAATCAACTCAAGGCAGTATTTCTGATAGAACTCAACCCCTCCTCTTCTTTCTGGGTATCTTAAGAGATGTAAGTCTGGTTTACTTTCAGGTCTGTCTTAACCCCTAACTGCTTCATTTTTAGTCCATGTCATTTTCTTAGTTATAATAATCATAGATATTTTGGCTTGCTAATTCTCTTATCTTTCCTTCCAGAGAATTCTTCTGCCCTCCCTGAGGCAATTGGGGTTAAGAGACTTGCCTGGGTCACACAGCTAGGGAAATGTTAAGTGTCTGAGGCCACATTTGAACTCAGGTCCTTCTGACTTCAGGACTGGTGCTCTATCCACTGTGCCACCTACCTACCCTCCCCCCCCAGAGTATTTAAAGTGAAAAAAGCTAAATTCAGTTTCAAAGGAGTGTCTACATGGGGCAAAGGGCTTTGCACACTCAATAATTGCTTAAGACTAATACTGAAGCCAATAGCCAAAGGCTATATCCCCACTACTATAATTTAGCTGTTTTTAGGCAACACAACCAATAGGTTTATCAGTTATCTTTCTAATGGACTGTCCTCAAAGAGCTTAAATACAGGAATCTGAAAACTGTGAAACTAGGTCAACACTTAAAAAAAAAAAAATACCTTTTCTAGGCAAAATAAACCAAAAAAGGAAATAGGATAAATAGAACTGAAAAAGGGACCCAGAAACTCTAAAACTCTTTGTAGGAGAGATTCTCCTTGGACTCTGTGTCTGTGGGACCCCAGCGAGGAAAATAAGATAAACAGCTCCATTCTGTTATCTAAGTGGGGTTGGTTCAGTTCTGAGTTAAAGAATTCCAATCCTATTCAATTGAAGATTTTCTATTCAATTCCAGGTGGGGCTAGCTAGCTCAAGCTGAAACCCAGTTTGTAGATAAAAAGAACCAACTTGGAACTCCATCCACTAGCCCCCATGGAGCAGGCCTCCCTTGTAGCCAAAGCTCCTATTATAAAAGAGGCTATCTTAAACCCTCTCTTTGCAGAGGTCCTAACATGTCATGCCATGCCATGCCAAGGAAACCTCTGCCTGCTGGAATAATATTCTCTTCCAGCGCTACTCTCTCTTTATCTCCCTCGCCTATATCCCTAAAGAGACTCTATGTCCCCTGTCGGGATTTCTCTAAATTTTACTTCTCTGCCAGGACTCCTCCACTACTTTTGGGACTTTGCCATTAAGGAATTCAGCCTTTCTGTTCATGCATAGCAAAGGCTGACTTCCCAATGCCAATAATAAACCTCTTTTACCAATCTAGGTTTTAGGGTTTGTAAATTCCTTTATGAAGACTCTCTGTGCCTCCAGAAGAGGGGTTCCCAAAACTCCCTACCCATGTGCCAAATCCCAAGGAGGTATCAGGGGAGCCAAACCTCTCCATTTGGTTCCCTGAACCCCAAACCTGCCTCGAGACCTCATCATTTAACTCCCTATCAGGAACCCTAATTTCATCATTTGGTTTCCTGACAACCCTAAATCTAAACCTTATCATATTTTGGTTTCCTGACCAAAGGGAACCCTAAAACCTAAACCTCATCAGGATCATTTGTGTATCGTTTTAATTAGATTAATAAGAAAGTAGAACAGTTTATCCAAAAGTAAAGATTTACCTAAAGTTCATTGAAGAGCAAGTAAAATTGTCTCAAGATTTTTTTTTTTTTTTTTGGAGGGCTGGGAGGTAGGGAAGTAGCACAAGGTTCTACTGATGAGGTTTAGATTTAGGGAACCAAAATGAAATTAGGGTTTCTGGTGGTCAGGGAGTTAATGATAAAGTCTAGTGGCAGGTTCGGGATTCAGGGAACTAAATGGAGAGGTTTGGTTCCCCTGCAACCCCTTGGGATTCAACGCAAGGGTAGGGAGTTTTGGGGACTCCCTTCTGACGGTACTGTAAAGGAATTTACAGATTCGAAAACCTAGATTGATAAAAGGGTTTATTATGGAAACTGGGAGTAAGGTTAAAGTCTGGTTAGGGAAATAGATGAGGGTAAAGAGAAGATGGCACTAGAAAGAGTATTCCAGTGGACAGAGGCCCTTGGCGTGGAAAGCATAGGGGTGTTTGGAACCTCTGCAAAGAGAGGATTTTAGTTTGGCTCTTTTATAATACGGGGCTTTGGCTACAAGCTGAAGGGGGCTCGTGGATGGAGTCCCAAGTTGACTCTTAGCAGGGTTTCAGCCTGAATTGAATTCAATGAGTTTCAGGACTGAGCTGACCTCACCCAGATAACAAGGAAACTGTTTGTCCCTGGGGCAAAATCCCTCACTGAGGCAGAGTTGAAGGAGATTTTCTCCTTCAAGAATTTTCAGAATTGCCAGGTGCCCTTTTAAACATTATCACATCTAATTTTACTTGAGGCATTGCTTTTGGCATCCTATTTGGGGACACAATAAGGAGCATTAGCCCCAGGGATGCAGAAAAGAAGCATGGAACAAGGCAAAATTCCTATGAATGAGGATGTGAACTATGAAAACTCCTCTTCTTCAGTCATATTAAAAAGGAGTAATTAAATTGAACAGTCCTGAGTGCTACAGTGCAGAGATACAATGAGTTGTTCCAAATACTTTTTGAGTCTTTGGGAACAAGTTAATTTTTAGACATCCACCACAGTCTTCTCATCAAAGCCCCAAGACTCTCTCTAGAAGTCTCTCCTTCACTAGTATGCCAATATTCCACTCCTTAAGGATGTCAGGATCATAGCAGTAGAGAGAAGCTCATGAAATCCCGTATCTTCCATGAGCCTTTTGGAGATCAAATAGATTGATTACTTCCCCTTTCTCACAACATCTAAACACTAAAATTTCTCAGTTTGCCCTCTGCTACTCTCTATCCATACCCCAAAACTTTTCATTTGACCAGTCTAAGACAGATACTTTACTTTAATTCATGTATTTAACATTTTCCTTATAAGGCACATTTCTTATAAACATATATCTGTGTCCATGTGCCTCCTTCAAATCATAAGATAAAAGAAAATAGAACAGATGATAAATATCTTTGTGCAATGGATAGCACAGAAACAATGTATATAAAAGCAGGAAATGTCAAACTTTAGACAAGTATTCCACTGTTCTGTACACAACCTGATTATCTCAATAGCAGAATAATATTCAACAACAGTAGTTAATGAGAAAACCAGAGTTCTAGAGCATCCATAAGTTCCTTCTGAGAGCCCAAATTTGTGCATTTATAAAGTAAGAATTGAACTAGGTGATCTCTTTTAGTTCTTTCTACTTTTAACCATCTATAATTCATTCCCCCAGTCAAGATCCTCCTATTTAACCCCAATCAAGGAAATCTCTTCTCAGGTTAGCCTATAGGTATTTGTTAAGTGATTATTAGATGTGCTAAGCATTGTGATATAAGGGGAAATGGAAATGAGTAAGCTTTGCATTTAAAACGATTTCTGGAAAACAAACCATATGTAAATAAAAGGAGATTTTCTCTCTCCATCAACCTCCACTTAAGGGCAGGAGCTCTGCTCAAGGTCAAAACAAACAGCAACAGGGACTTGGGGGTTGGGAGAGACCTATAGCTAAAGAAAGTACTCCTTAAGCATCAGTCTCAGAAAGAAAAGAGTTAGAAAAAAAAAAGAAGAGGGAAAAGGAGGGAGGAGCCAGTAGGAAGAAAAGCTAGGCTTCAAGAGCCAGGACTGTTGAACATCACACAAAAAACCTTCATACTGCAAAAGGTTTTGAAAGAGATCAAAACATGGTGCAAAGCAAATATTTATTAAAACAAAACCACTTTTGTGACTCTTGGGCTTTGAGAGACATTGAAAAAACAAACAGGGCATTGAGTGAGGTTTATAGGAGCAGCCGCCAGGGCAGTCTATGGTTATGTTCCAACGAAGCTTGAGCTGCTTTTCTCTTCCCGTCCTCTCCCCCGCCCCCCCTCCCCCCTGCCTTTTTCCATAAAACACATCAGGCTTTGAAAAGATCTAACTTCTCTCAGTCACACACTTTAAAGACAGGTTTGAAGGAGAGAGAATTTTCCAGGTCGGAAAGTGGCATTAAGTTTGTGTAGTGATTTAGGAGAGGTCACAGGGAAAGGGAAGCCAGAATTCTGAAGGGGGTGGGGGGAATGGAGGATGGGCGTTATTGAGCCAGAGAAAGCTGCTAACCTACCTCATCCCTCATGTAAACACAGACTGGAGTAGATTCACACAGCTGCTCCACACACTCCCTGTAAGGAGAGGAAAAGAAAACAGCTTAGGTTCTCTGAAGCTGATGTACAGAGAACACCCAGGTGCCAGTCACCATGACTCCTAGCTCACAGGACAGCTAGGAGGGAAGCAAATGAGATTCCCGCAGCACCCAGACTAGTCAATGTGGGAGGCATTACCCATGCCTTCAAAGCCTATGAAGTGAGGGAATAAAACTACCACACACATACCCACAATCAAAGCTGTATTCTGAAGATACAGGACACGCAGTTTTCTCTCATGCTCCTGGTTATAGCACTCATCCTTACTCAGACCAAATCTGGTATTGCCAACACTCAAATGAGAAACAGACTATTCCAATATGGAATACAACAGAAAGAAAACTGGTCTAGAAATCTAGAAACCTGTGTTCTAATTTCTTCCTTACAATTAACTGTGGGACCTTTGTAAGTCAGGTAATTGCTCCAGGCTTAAAAAATTATATGTAAAATGAAAGGGTGGGCAAGAATGACAAAAGACAGATTTCTGAAGAAAGGAATTTTGCAAAGACCCAAACTAAATAAGCACTTTTTGTGTTACTATGCAAAGAAAAACAATTTAAGATTATTAAGCATACACACACACACACACAGGGAGAACTGCTTCAATATAAAAACAAAGGAGAAAAAGGTTCTAATAAAACAAAAGGGAATCGTAACCTATATCAGAAGTATATAGAATAGAAAATATGACACAAGATAAAGGACCAATGAACAGCTGCAATTAAGTAACAGACAATATGCTCCTTACATAGGAGAGCACTGGATCATCAAAAGATCCAACTGCTTGTCCTTTAAAGGAAAAATAATGTGGATCTACAATGCTATCACTTAAGATATCGATCAAAAAGATTAAGAAGAATGGATACCTGATATGATTCAATGCTGAGGGGTACTGAGGTGTGTTATCTTCCTTGGTCATGTATTGAGACAATACAGGACATCCCAGAAGTGAACAAATCTGATGAGTATCCTCTTTTGATGACTCATTTGGGCACAAATGCCAGAAGGAATCTAACAACAAGCACTACTAAAGATTATGAAGTCTTGAGCAAGAAATGTTAAAACCTCAAAGTAAAGGTGCTGTTTTTAATCACTTGGACTAATTAAAGGGAAAAAGCTTCAGAAGAAAAAGATTTATAAAGTGAAGAGCTGGTTAAAAAGATGACAACTATGAGTAGGATTTATATTTCTGAATCACTATTTAAAATACTAAAATAAAATGTTCTTGGACATGGAGTGCACTTAACTAGAGCTATTCCCGCGCTCCCCACCCTACCCCCCAAAAAAAGGCAGCAAACCACAACACTACCATAATACAAAGAAAACCAAGTAATCTCACAAAGGTAGATACCATAGAAAATAGCTACAACGGAGGAAAAATAACAGCAGCAGAGATACCTAGTAATTCACAAGAGAATAAAAAATGCAAGAAAGAGCCTTGCAATAAAATCCTGAGATGCTTAAGGAATAGGTAAAAAGCACCTCAGAAACTTATTAGTTGTGTGACACTGGGCAAGTTATTTAACTTTTGTTTGCTTTAATAAACTGCAAGAAGTCGATGGCAAACCACTTCAATATCTGTCAAGAAAACTTCATGTGCCTTATGGTCAACAAGATCACAAAAAGTTGAACACGAATGAATAACAAAGTGAGTTTCAAATCCACAGAAGAAAAAAATCTGACCAAAAAGGTATCACTGAAATTTAGTGGGATGGGACTCATGAACTGGAATATGGCTTAGTTTAAAAAAAAAAAACAAAACAAAACTCACCAGGATTTTTGTTTGTTTGTTTTGGGTTCTTTTTAAGGATGAACTAAAACGGAATTATAGAACCAGAGGGGTAAAGCAATGGAGGCAAAATCTAAAGGGATATCACTGTTTTGCTGGATATAAACTGAAAAAATACATGAAGAGTTCAGGAAATAGATCACAAATTTCAACCCCAAAACATAATGTAATAATGACAAAAGATAGCATCCAAAAATATTTCTTCATTTGCCTTGATGATCTTTATATAACTCAAAAAGTAAAAAAATGAGAAGAACTTTTATTCCAAACTCAATTATCAGCACTAAGCAGGAACTGCTCAATAAAGTGGTAATTATGGAGACTGTGAGTGTATAAAACTTCTACATCTAGGAGTTGATGAGAGAATTTGGAAAGGCAGCTTTTATAAGATTGAAAGGAAGAATAAATAGAATTCTACTCAACAGAAGAAGCCAGCCAAGAAGAGATGGGTAAAGAATGCTCAAGAATAAAATTCTGAAAATATAAAAACAATCCAAAGAGAAAAAAAGGGAGTAAATCTGACAGGGAACTTAGCAACAAATCAGAATTTTTCAATAAAATGTACAGAAAGTGAAAGCAGAGATGGATAAAACATGGCATGATTTTATATGACTACCATTTATATTATTACCAATAGTAATCTTAGAATGAAGTAAGGCTGATAGGAACCCTACCCCCCCACCTCAAGCCAAGCCAAGCCAAAAAAAGGGGTGTTTTCTTCTTAGCTACACTAGGAAAAGAGATCAAAAAAAGCACAGAAGCACTTTTTGAATAGTACAAATAATGAATGATGGAGAAAAGGCAGACCTACTCAACTTTCAGCTTTTACCTACACTACCAACAATAACCTTTGAGTTAGAAAGATCTACAGAGAAATGGCTAAAAGGAAATTGATAAATAAAAAGATATAATAAGAGTACTTAAGTAAGCATTTGGCTGGGTTAAAAATTATTTGTTGTCTCTACATTGTCAAATTTTTACAATAAGTTGGTTAGTTTTACCAAACTTTTCTCCCCATTTTATCTTTTGTCAAAGAGATGGCTCAAATATAAATAATATAACAACAAATAATTGATAGAAAAAAATTGTTTAATTACGAGCTAAATCACACTCCAGGGTACTGAAAGAATAGGGATGTGCCTACTGCACCACTATCAGTGATCTTTTGGAGAAAGATGAAGTGATTTTTTTTGGAGTTTTACTGAACAAGACAAAGGCAAGTTTTGAACCTGATTTTCAAAAAAAAAAAAAAAAAAAAAAAAAACAGGGAAGAAAATGGAATATGCAAAGTATAATGTGTGGAGTCAAGACAGCAGTAAGAAAAAAATATTTTTACCTAACTCTTTCAATATAAGTCCTACAAAATAATCTAGCTAAATTCTGATCAGGAAAGCCAAGAAAAATTCACAATGAATCATTTTCCCAGCCCAGGGCAACTTAAGAAGACAGAGCAGAATAAGAACTCTAAGGAGGAAGCTGCTCAGGAGTAGCAACTGGGCAGCCAGTGCCCAGGAAGCAAAAGGAAATCAAATGGAGGAACAAGGCAGGAAGCATTGGGAAGAAAGAGATCCCAGAGGACTCTTGAATTACCATTAAGAGCAGGAATGAGTGCTAACTGGCAGTCACATTGATGAAGGGACCCTGAAACTCTCTGAAAACTCCTTCAAGGAGAAATTCTCCTTGAATCCTCCTCTGTGAGACCCACCCCAAGGAATCAAGATAAGGTGGTTATCTTGGTGGGACTAGTTGAAGTATTCAATTCCAAGATTTTCTACCCCTATTTTTGGCTCAAAACCACTCCCAGTAAGTAGTCTCATCTAGATCTGGGGGCAGTGACAGCATTGAGGAAATCTCACTGCATTAAAACTTCACAGATTTCCTTATAAAAATGGCAACTTGGGGCTCAATCCCCACAGAGGACCTAATATGCCATTCCCGGCATAGCAGCCTCTGCCTGCTGGAATGATATTCTCTTTCAGTACTACCCTCTCTTTATCTCCCTCACCTATTTCCCTAACGAGACTTTATGCCTCTCTGTCAGTATTTCTCTACTAAAAACTTTACTTCTCTGCCAGGACTTTGACACTAAGGAATTCAGTCTTTCTATTCATGCATAGCAAAGGCTGACTTCCCAATGCCAAAAATAAACTTCCTTTTATCAGTCTAACTTTTCCAGGTTCATATTTATGAAGGACCTTTGCACCAATAGAAGGGGGTTTCTACAACTCCCAACCTTGCACTAATCCTAAGGGGATGTAGGGAAGCTAAACCTCTTCATTTGGTCCCCTGAACCCTGATCCTGTCACTAACATCATCATTTAACTTCCTGACCACCAGAAACCCTAATATCCTCACTTTGGTTCCCTGAATCTAATCTCATCAATATTACCTATTATCCAATTCTGGGTAACAGATCCAGGGTGATATAGCAACATCAACTGAACATGAGGCGCAAGGTGACTAGTAAACACAAAAAAAAAACAAATTCAAGAAGTTTAGTTAGCTGGAGTTATGAGTACAGAAATCTGAGCAGGAACTTTATTCTGACATTTAGCACAGCATATAAACCTTCAGTGGAAAAACCTGGAAACTGAAGAGATACCCAGCAATTAGAAAATCACTAAATAAATTGGGTTATATGAATAGTGATGTAATATTACTGTGCTACAAGAAATGATGAAGGAGATGATTTTAGAAAGATCTGGAAGACTTATATGAACTGATACATATACAAGGATAATGAAGAGAATAACATGTACAGATTGGCAATCTTGTAAAAATAATTCATTGTGTAAGACTTAGCATTTTTGATCAGTATAATGATCCCTCAAAATTCCAAAAGACTCATGATGAAAAATGCTATCCACAGGGGCAGCTAGGTGATGCAGTGGATAGAGCATCAGCCCTGAAATCAGGAAGACCTGAGTTCAAATCTGACCTCAGACAAGAAATGCTTCCTATAACTGTATGACCTTGGCCAAGTCACTTAATCCCAAATGCCTGGGAGTAAGGGGGAAGAAAAAAAGGGGAAAAAAAAAAAAAAAAAAAAAAGCTATCTACTTCCAGATAGAGAATTGATGGACTCTGAATGAAGCATATTTTTCCCCCTCTTTTTATTTTCACAACAAATGTTAATGTGAAAATATATTTTGTGTTACTTCATTTGTACAAGAGGTATTGTATTTTTTTTTTTTTTTTTTTTGCCTTCTCAATAGGTGAGGAACGGAATGGAAGAAGGGAGAGAATTTGATGCTGAAAACTAAAAATTTTTTAAATGTACAATTTTTTTCTAAAACATAAGAACTAAAAATGCTTTTTAAAACTAAATTAGAGGGATAGAGGAAGAAAATGGGAAAAGAAATGAGAGCTATCCAAGCTAAAACGGAACACTTGCTAAAAGAGGTACAAAGTCTTACTGAAGAAAATAATGGCTTAAAAATTTAAATTGGCCTTACAGAAGCTAATGACTCCATGAAACATCATGAAATACTAAAACAAAGTCAAAAAGCTGAAAAAAAAATAGAAGAAAATATTAAATATCAAGTAGAAAAAACTGGAAAATAGACTGAGGTGAGATAATTTAAATATCACTAGACTACCTAAAGTCATAAAAGCATCAAGATAATTATATTTTTAGAAATCATAAAAGATAATTGCCCAGATATTTTAGAACTAGACAGCAAAAAAGAAACTGAAAGAATATACTAGTCACTTCATGAAGAAAATTCCAAACTGAAAACTCCCGGGAATACTGTAGTAAAAATCCAAAACTTCTAAGTCAATGAAAGACTACTACAAGCAGTCAGAGAAAGAATTCAAATATCATAGAACCACAGTCAGGACTAGACAAGTTTTGGGGGGATTTTTTTTGTTCATTTGTTTTTGTAATAGCAGCTTTTTATTTTCAAAATATATGCACAGATAATTTTCAACATTCATTTTTGCAAAACTCTTGTGTCCAAACTTTTCTCCCTCCCTTCCTTCACCCCATGCCTAGAAAGCAAGTAATCCAATATATGCTAAACATGTAAAATTCTTCTATACATATTTCCACATTTATCAGGTTGCACAAGAAAAATCAGATCAAAAAGGGGAAAAAATGAGAAAGAAAACAAAAAACATCAAAACAACAAAAAAGGTGAAAAAACTATGTTGGATCACACAAGTTTTAACAGCAAATACCATTAGTGAAAAGAGGACTTGGAATATGATATTCCAGAAGACAGGGAATTTAAGATTATAACCAATAATAACCTGCCCAGAAAAATTAAGGATAATAGTTCAGGAGGAAAAATGAATATTTAATGAAATAGAAAACTTTCAAGCATTCTTGAAAAAAAAACAGAGCTAAACAGAAAATCTGACATTCAAACATAGGGCTCAAGAGAAACATAAAAAGGTAAATATGAGTGAGAAACTATAAAGGATTTTTTTTTTTTTAAAAGGATTTAAAGGTTTACACTATTATATGGGGAGATGTACTTGGGTATGATTCTACGTTTGCATAATCTCAAAAGAAGAATGGAAGAATGTAGAAGAGAAATGGAGTGGAAGAGGAGTTAAGAGAATGGAGGTGTAAGGAGGAGAGAGTAAAGAGAAGCAGTAGTCAGAAGCATGACTCTTTAATATGGGAAATAAAGGGGAAAAAAGAAAAGAAAAAGTGTTAAGAGCATAGGAAAAAGGGAAATACACAACTAACAATCGTAACTGTGAATAAATGTGAATGGGAAAAACTCATCTGAAAAATGAAAAAGGATAGTAGAATGAATTCGAAATCAGAAACTAAAAATGTTGCTTATAAGAAACACACTTGAAATACAGTTACACTTTGTATTATTTATTATGCTTCATTTGAACTGAACAAGGCAAAAATGGCAATCATAATCTTAAAAACAAAAAGCAAAAACACAGATATAATTAAAACTTTATTTTATCAAAAGATACCATACACAATGAATCATATGCTCAATTGAGCATAAATGTACTAATTGACATAGTATTTTAACTCTTAAAAACTAATGAGTTACAGAAGGAAATAAACAGTAAAACTATCGTAGAGAAGGTCCTCAATTCACCCCTCACACCTAGATAAATCTAAATATAAAATAAACAAGAAAACAAATAGAATCCTTTGAATAACAGATCAAAAATTAATGAAAACTAAATAACATAATTCTGAAAAATGGGTGAGCAAAAGAACAAATCACAGAAATAATAATTTCATTAATGATAAAGACAAAATACTAAAATTTGTGAGATAAAGCCAAAGCAATTTTTAGAGGGGGGAAAAAATCATTCTCTCTAAATACTTACATCAAAAAAGGAGAGAAAGATAAATAAGATCAATAAATTAGGCATGCAACTTAAAATTTTAAAAACTAACAAATTAAAAATCCTCAGTTAACCAAAAAAAAATTACAAAATTGAAAGTAAAAAAAACCTATTACTGAAGTAATAAATAAAAGTAAATCTAGTTATTTAAATAGAAAAAAAAATAAAATAAATAAATAAACCATTGGCTAATTTGATTTTTTAAAAATCAGTATAAAAAACAAGAAAGGTGAATTTATGATCCTTAAAGATGAAATAAAAGCAATTACCAAGGGCTAAACTGTAAGCCAATAAAACCAACATTCTTAATGAAATGGATATTTTTACAAAAAGAGAAATGAACTCCCTAAGGAAAAAGACCCAGGACCAGATGGATTGACAGGCAAAAATCTTCTACCAAACATTAAAAGAATTATATGTATCTCAGCAGGAAAATTACCAAATATTTTATGGTAGCTTTAGGTACATTTTGATGAAAATTATGTGAAAAAACAAGGAAGGAAAATTACCAAATTCTTTCTTAGATACAAATGTGGTCTTGATAACCTAAATCAGGGAGAATCAAAACAGAAAAAGAAAACTAGCCAAAATTCTCTAATGAATATGCTGCAAAAACTTAAAATACTAGCAAGATTATAATAATAATATCACACACATCACATACTATGATCAGACTGTATTAATACCAGGAATGAAGAGCTATGTCAATATTAGGAAAACCATAAGCATAACTAGACCATACTGGCAACAAAATAACCAAAATCATAATTATTTCAATTATGCAGAATAAGCTTGGGAGAAAATAAAATACTCATTCCTATTAAAAACACTAGAAAGCAAAGGAATAAATATAGCTTTCCTTAAAATGAAAAGCGATATCTCTCTAAAATCAAAAGCAAGACTTATCTATAATGTGGATAAGCAGAAAGCCTTTCCAATAAGATCAGGGATGAAGCAATTATGTCCATTATCACCACAGCTATTCAATATTCAACAAGAAATGCTAACTATAGAAATAAAACAAGAAAAAGAAAGAGGAATAAATGTAGGCAATGAGGAAACAACTATTACTCTTTGTAGATGATATAACAGTTTATTCCAAGAATCTTTGAGAGTCAACTAAAAAGCTAACTTCAGCAAAATTGTAATATAAAATAAACTACACAATATTACCAATAAAACCTAACAGAAAGAGTTAAAACAAATCCATTCAAAGTAACTACTGATAATATAAAACATATGGGAGTTTACCTGCTAAGACCACATAAGAACTGTATGAACACAAATAAAAAACATTTTTCATACAAATAAAGAAAAATCTAAATAAATCATGGGTAGGTGAATTCAATATCATAAAAAGGACAATATTACCTAAATTAATTTGCTCATTCAGTGCCAAACCAATGAAATTATCAAATGACTAGAGAATTAGAAAAAAATAACCAATTTCATCTGTAGGAACAAAAGGTCAAGGCTAGCAAGAAATTCAATAGAGAGACAGAGATAGAGACCAACACAAACTATACTACAAAGCTGTAACTGTCAAAATAATTTGGTACTGAAAAAGAAAGAGAGGTTGATCAGTGGAACAGGTTAAATACACAATATACAGAAGCAAATGGGCAAAGTAATCTAAAGTTTTTATAAAGCCAAATCAAGCTACTAAGGTAAGAATTCACTAGTTGACATAAAGTGTTGAGAAAACTGGAGAAATACTTACAAGAAATACCTTTTTCTGCATCCAGAAAAAGAACTAAGACAAATGAACGTAAATCAACAAATGCTATGTTCACATCTTTTTTCTGTTTTTTTTTTTTTTAATTTCACCCATGATTTTTTTCCTTTTGCTGATTTTTCTCTCCCAACATGATTCATAAAGCAAGGTATATTAAAAACAAACTTAATACAATATTTAAACAAAAAAAAGAAGTTTGTGAAGCTTAGAAGAAATTATCTATCAGATATAGGGATAAGGAAAGAGATCTGGAGGTAAAATGGATAATTTTGATTATGTAAATTTTAATGTTTTAGCAATAATAAAACTAATGCAATTAAAATTAGAAGTAGGACACTGGAGGAAAAGCATTAAAAATTTTTCTGATAAAGGAATCATTTTTCAAATAGAGAACTGAGTTAAAAATAAAAGTTAATCCCCCAATTAATACATGGTTAGAGTATATAAAGTTTTCAGAAGAAGAAATCCAAGCTATCAACAAGCTTATGAAAAAATGATCTTTGTTGTTTTCAACTGCATTCAACACTTCATTACTGCATTTGAGGTTTTTTTGTCAAAGATAGTGGAATGGTTTGTGGTGTCCTATTCCCTGCTCATTTTACAGATAAGGAAACCTCAGCAGACAGGGTTAAATGACTTGACCAGGATCATACAACTAGAATCTGAGAACAGATCTGAACTCAAGAAGATGAGTTCTAGTAAATCACAAGTACCATAGAGAAATGCAAATTAAAACTCAGAAGTACTAAGTCACACCCATCAGAATAGGTAAAATGACAAGAAAAGGAAAATGACAAATGCTTTCACAAAAAGGGGCATGGGAAAATAAGTACATTAATGCACAGCTCCCGACTCTAACCCTAAATTCGCTGCTGGAGTTGCAAACTAGTCCAGTCATTCTAGAAAGCAATTTGGAATTATGCTCAAAAAGTTATTAAACTGAACATATCTTTTAACTAGACCTGTACCTTAAATAGATATAAAAAATAAGAAAAAGAGCCTATATATTAAAAAATATTTATAATTGGTCTTTTTATGAAAAGACCTAAAATGGGGAATAGCTGAACAAGTTATGTGATAAAATATTATTGTGCTATAAGAAATGATGAAGGGGATGGTTTTACATGGGAGGACTTGTTTGAACTTATATAAAGTGAAATGAGCAGAACATGAGGAGAACTAAAGCAGTTTATATAGAAGCAATATGGTAAAGATAAGTTAATTTTGGAAGACTTAGTAATTCCGACTAACACAATAACATACCACAACTCCAAAGGACTAACAAAGAAAGGTGAAGAACATGTTTAGAAAGGAAACTGATGGATTCAGAACACAAGCTGAAACACATCATTCTTCTATTTTTTTCTCTCTTCCCTCCAAAATATGGCTAATGTGGAAATTTGATTTGCATATGTGTGCATATGATGGGGTTTTATCTTTCTTTTTTTTTCATATGGGATAGGAGGAAGGGGAAGGGAGAGAATATAAAACTGAAAAACAAAAGTGAATCTTAAAAATTATGATGAACTTGACTTTGATTCTTTGCAAAATTCTAAAACATAGAATGATTAGTGAACATCTAGAACAGGAAGCAATGACTGCAAAGAATGTACATGGCTTTCTCAAGATCAAAGAACATCAATCTAACCCCATTGCTTTTACTTTATCTGCTACTTTTACCTTATCTGCCAATCTAGTGACCCCAAATAATTAACCTCTATTTTAAGCAAAGTGTATGGCAAGCTCTCATTCCAATCTTCTAAATAAAAACAAAGAAGGTGCTATATGTGCTAACCACTATGTTGGGCCCACGTACTGTTGATCTCATCTTGTCTTCTACAGAATAATTACTCCTACAATCATCCCTAAGTCATTCTTGCTGTTTCCTTCCTTGCTATGTACCACATGCTCATTATCCTACCATCTCCTACCCATCGCAGTGAACCTTCAAGAAAAGCCATGTATCTAATCTATCTAAAATATAGGTTTATTTCCTTCCTCTCACTTTCTTTTAAACCATCCTGGCTTCCAATCTCATTATTCAATTGAAAATGCTCTCTCCAAAATAATTAATGATCTCTGAAATACTGAATCCAATGGCTTTTTTTCAAACTTCATCTTTATCTCATTCCAACATCTGATTGCTAATATTGATCACTTTCTCCTCCTGGGTACACATTCCTATCTAGGGTCTCTTGGTCCTCTTCCTGTCATCTGACTACTCCTACTTGATCTGCTTTGTTCAATCAACATCCATCTCATTACTGTCTAACTACAGGTATCCCCCAAAGACACTATCTCAGATTTTTCTCTTTTCTTTCTACTCTACTTCATGTGGTGATCTTATTAAATCTCAATGCAAATGATTTCTGTACAATCCATGTCTTTGTTTCTGAGTTCAAATTCCACATCACTAAGAGCCAAAGGAATGCATGTCCCATAGACAACTCAAACAGAGTTGTGCAAAACAGAATTCCTTTTCCTATCACTAATACTAAATACATCCTTTCCCTAAATTTTCCTCTTACAATCCATGATCATCCAGCCACTTAGATTTGCAACCTCAATATCACTCTTGCTATGTGGAGAAAGAAAGAATTCCTGGTAAAGGAGAACTAAACATTATGAAGTGCAAAACAGATAATTTTGATCATATTAAATTAAAAAGCTTTTATTCAAACAAAATCACTGCAGCCAAGATTACATGGGAAGCAGAAAACTGGGGAAAAAAATTTTACACCAAGGGTTTTGATAAAGGCCTCATTTCTAAAATATA
Organism: Antechinus flavipes; assembly: GCF_016432865.1. Classification (NCBI taxonomy): domain Eukaryota; kingdom Metazoa; phylum Chordata; class Mammalia; order Dasyuromorphia; family Dasyuridae; genus Antechinus; species Antechinus flavipes. The sequence goes on from NC_067401.1 coordinate 163,979,191, forward strand.
TAAAGAACTGATTCATATTTATAAGAATACAAGTCATTCTTCAGTTGATAAATGGTCAAAGGATATGAGCAGACCATTTTCGGACAAAGAAATTAAAGTCATTTCTAGTCATATGAAAAAATGATATCACTACACACCTTTCAGATTGACTAAGAAAACAGGAAAAAATAATAATAAATACTGGAGGCGATGTGGGAAGATTGGGACACTAATACATTGTTGGTGGAGTTGGGAATTGATCCAACCATTCTGGAGAGCAATTTGGAAATAGGCCCAAAGAGCTATCACACTGTGCATACCCTTTGATCCAGCAGAGTGTGTACTGGGTCTGTATCCCAAAGAGATCATAAAAAAGGGGAAAAGACCCACATGTGCAAAAATGTTTGTAGCGGCCCTTTTTTGCAATGGAATTGGAAAATGAGTAGATATCTAATAGTTGGGGAACAGCTGAATAAATTATGGTATATGAATGTTATGGAATGTTATTGCTGTTTAAGAAATGAGCAGAATGATTTCAAAAAAGCCTGAAGATATTTATATGAATTGATGCAACATGAAATGAGTTCAACCAAGACAACACTGTACACAGCAACAACAAGATTATGTGATGCTCTACTGTGATAAGTCTTGACTCCTCTTAGCAATACACTGATCCAAAGCAATTTCAACAGATGTGATAGCCATCTGCATCCATAAAGAGGACTATGGAAACCAAATGTGGATCACAACATAGTATTTTCACCATTTTTTTGTTGTTTGCTTGTTGTCTAGGGAAAGGAGAAAGAAAAATTTGGAACACAAGGTTTTGAAAGGATGAATGTTGAAAACTATCTTTGCATGTATTTTGAAAATAAAAAGCTATTATTAAAAAGGGGGGGGGGAGGGGAACCACCCTTGCTGTTCATTCTAACACAATCCATAAATACAATCAATAGTAAATAGTAAATACAATCAATCAGTTACCAAATCTTGTAATTATATGTACTTAACATCTTTTATAGGTGAACCCTTCTATTCACTGACCCAGCCATTACTCATCATGTAGCCATTATCTCATCACCTCACTTGGACTACCACAAAAGCCTTCTGACTCGTTTCTCTATCTCAAATCTCTCCCCACTCCAATCCAATGCAGTCTTCATATAGCTGCCAAAATAATTTTTCTTATATCTGACCATTGCATCCTCCCACTCAACAAAGCTTTAATAGTTTCCCATTTCCTTTAGAATCAAATGTAAACTTCTTTCTTTGGCATTTAAAGCTCTTCACAATGTACCTCTTTAAGTCTTTTTTTTTTTTTTTTGGGGGGGGGGGGTTTGAGGCAATTGGGGTTAATTGACTTGCCCACAGTCAGACAACTGGAAAGTGTTAAGTGTCTGAGGTCAAATTTGAACTCAGGTCCTCCTGACTTCAGGGCTGGTGCTCTATTCACTGTGCCACCTAGCTGCTCCGCCTCTTCAGTCTTTTTACACACTATGCTCTTCCATGTATTTTATGGTCGCATGTGAGACAAGTCGGGTGAGAGATCTCTTTCCCAAATAACTAATCAGAGACATTATCATGTACAAAGAGAAAGCATTTTCCCTGCAGGGAGAAGCCCAGACATACCTGGGAGCCATCCCAACTCTGTCATGTGCTCCTGGAACCTGGCCAGCTTCCAGCTTGTCCAGTGTTTAAAAGCAAAAGACTGGATCCTTCTCATTGGATAGACTAAAATGATGTAAACATCTTTGACCAATGGTCACCAATGTTGGCTGCCTCACACAGGTCACATCACTTCTTGAAACTTCCTGTATCTCAGGGTTCAAAACTCATCCCTCCAGAGATCAAATGACCTCTCCAGGGTCCCAGTTCTGGGATCAATACTGAGAAATACTTCATCCAATCAGTCCCATTCAGTCACACTGATCTACTTGTAGTTCTATACAGATAGCACTGTAATGTACTTCCATGCTTTTGAAATGGATCTACTCAAAACCTAAAAGTGCTTC